>NC_091727.1:64390530-64693560 GCF_042477335.2 Ovis canadensis
TCAGGGACTCAGAGGTCATCCTGGACTGCAGCAGAGCTAAGAGGGAGATGGGGGGTGGGGGAGATGAGGGAAAAACAGTCTCACACTGGCCTTGACCTGCTTCTTCACTACAGAGCAGAGACTGGGGTAATGAGATGTGTATTAAACTTGAAGGGAACTAAAGGGCATGAACCCCTTGTGTCCCCTCAGGAGCTATTCCTATTATCCTTATACCCTACTTTCTGGTGTTCACTAAGTTCTGGATGGTGTCTGTGCTCGCCTTAGCCTGGCTCGCCTATGACTGGAACACCCACAGTCAAGGTAAGAAACAGGGGAAGAGTAGTGATCCCTGTCTGTGTCAAGGAGGGAACCACAGGGACGGAGTGAGGGTGGAAGGGAAGAGTGAGAGAGGCAGGGGGAGAAGAGGTGAGGAGAGGAAAGAAGGGGAAAGGGAAAGGAGGGCAGGGAGTGGGAGTGAGGGAGAGAGGAGGAAGGGCAAAGGAGACAGGGAAGAGAAGAGAGGCAGGGGTGCAAAGCTCAGCAGGAACAGAGGGCTTGGCCAGGCTGCCCAGGAAGAATTAAGAGGCTGGTTTCTGAGCGGGTGCTCCCAGCCTCATGCTATTTCTCTCTCACCTTTCTGGCAGCTCCAGAAGAGCAGGGGCTGCCTGTGTCTTCTTGGGGATTGGATTCATGGATAGACCTTATAGCTCTATGTCCAAGAAACATGGAAATGTGAGAAGGAACCCCCTCCTGACCCGAGGACATTAGGAAGATCCCTCCACCTCCAGAAGAAGTAGAGGGATTGGCAAGACCTCACCCACTCTTCCCTTCCCTCTGTATTTGCAGGTGGTAGACGTTCAGCTTGGGTACGAAACTGGACAATCTGGAAATATTTCCGAAATTACTTCCCAGTAATGGTAATGACCCTTCCTCTGAAGGGCCTCATTCCCTGTTACCCAGATTCTCCCTCCCCACTCAGCTCCATATTTTCAAAGGCTTTTGTGGCCAACAGTGGAGGTCAAAGCCCAGAGGCATAATATAGAGTATGGTCCCAAGATGGATGGGCAGGTGGGGAAATGAATGAATAGCACCTAGCCTCACAGTGGCAAACTCAGGTCAGCCTCACCGAGCATCATAACCCTGGCAATTATATGAGAGTGACAATATCCCAGTGAATAGGGATTAGAGGCTCCCCAAGGGAAACACAGGCTACCTGCTGGCCTCTGAGTCCATATGTCCTCTCTTCCTTCTATCTACTGCTCTGGCTCAATCTCCCACTGACAGCTGGTGAAGACTCATGACCTCTCTCCCAGACAAAACTATATCATTGCCAGCCACCCCCATGGCATACTCCCTTATGGTATCTTCATCAACTTTGCCACTGAGACCACTGGCTTTGCTCGGATTTTCCCAGCCATCACTCCTTATATAGCGACCTTGGAAGGGATCTTCTGGATCCCAATTGTGCGAGAATATGTGATGTCAATGGGTGAGTATAAGAGATCATTCCATTCTCTGACCTACCTTGGGGCTCCAACTTTAATAAGCCTTGACAGTCAGTCCAGTATTCACTCCCTGCTGGAAGAACACTTAGTAGAAAATAAGTCCCGAGCACACTGGGCCAGTGACAGGAATATGTGGCTGAGCCTCAGGTTTAATCCGGGAGGCAGGGTTTGATTAGGTAGGAGGGTAAGTTATAGGCATTCATAAGAGTTGCCAAAAATCCTTTCAGAGGAGGAAGCAGAAGCCTGGGGTTCGGGATCAAAGCCAAAGTGGAAAGGAAAAGGCAAAAGTCAAATATCAAAACCAAATGTATGGAAAATCAGGCATGAATGGAACAGCTCAGATATACTTTGCTAGACTGTTTCTGGGATGTCAATTGGCTTCTTTGGGGTGGTCATTTATATAGCAAGTCTCATCCAGGAGCAACTCAAAAACATTTTTGAGACTTTCACACTAGCTGGTACCCTCCTGGCCCATGACCTTTATTTCCTGAGAACCCCTGTGAATTTGTATAAGATATCAAGGGATAAAAGGATAGGCATCCATCAGAATCCAGGGCAACTTCCTCATGCCAGGCTTCAAGCCAGGGTATTGTGCCAAATGTCCTTCTCTCCGGGTGAATATCCATCCTCTGGACACCAGGAAACAACAGAAGCCAAACAAAAAGGTAAGATACATTTATATCTGGAGGGGCCAAGTGGGACCACTGGAGTCCCAGGGGATAATTCTGCTCACCTCTCAGGTTGGCATGAATCTGGATCTTAAGGACTGTGGCCTGGAGCCAATGTCTGCCATCCCAGGAGAGAACAGAAAGTAAGCACAGGGTAGAGATGGGAAGCAGAGGTAAGGAAAGACTCTGTGACTGTTGTTGAGCAACAGGATGTCATCCTCATTCCACAGTTCATCTACATGCCAGTTTGGCTTGGACAGGATCCTGGGTCTGCCTACTCTCTAGAAACCCCAGGGAATGGCTTACCTTTACCAGGTTACTCTAAGAAGGAAGCAGTTTGGTGGTGGCCATTCCTGATTACCCTCAGGAAAGAGAACTCTAGAGTCTCAAGTGACATCAGCCTGGGGAGAGTGGGAGACCACTGTGGTTCCCGGGGTAGAGAAGAAAGGATGGGCTTACAAGCTATAGAACTAAGAGAAAGCAGGCAGAAGAACTCAGTGTAGCTCCCACTGAAGTAGCACAGAGCCCCAAGGCAAGCAGCTGGCCCTAAGGACCGACCTCAGGCTAGGGCTAACCCAAGATGTGGAGGGCAGGTCAAAGACAGAAGATTGGAAACAATCACAGCCAGGAGACAGTAGAACTATTTCGAGCAGAAAGAGCCCCAAGGAACACCTTACCCCTCCTCAAGCACCACATCGGTATGTCATTTGGCTCTTTGGTTTTGCAGGTGTGTGCCCAGTGAGTGAGTTGGCCTTGAAGTATTTGCTGACCCAGAAAGGCTCAGGCAATGCTGTGGTTATTGTGGTGGGTGGAGCTGCTGAAGCCCTCTTGTGCCACCCAGGAGCCTCTACTGTCTTCCTTAAACAGCGTAAAGGTTTTGTGAAGGTGGCACTGAAGACAGGGTGGGTCCCCAGGTTCTAGTGCCCTATCGTCAGGGCATCCTAGGTACTCTGTAGCACCTCTCCAAAATGGTGCCCTCTCTTGGAAATGTGTTAGAAGGGGCTCCCTCTTCACCCTCATTGCTTCTTTCTACTCCCTCACACTGCGCCTTAAGGGTGTTTGGGCCTTCAGACACATTCTGATGGGTTCTGTTAAAACTTGAAGTTGGAGAAAGAACAGTAAAAGACCTTTATCTTCTGCACATTACCTGGTAGGCTGGGGGTCTGGGGAAGTGGGACTTTAGACTATATCACCCCATGCACTGTGAGGCCCAGAGAAACTATCCAGGGGAAGGAAGGCACTGAACTTGATGCTGTGGGGTTTGCAAAGATGCAGAAGATATGGATACAGCCCCCAAACAGCACATAATCTGGTTTGAAAAGTAGAAGGCAGTTATTGAACAGCTATTTTGTGTCAGGCATGGTACTAAGCATTGAGGATGTAAAAATAAATAAGACTTGGTCCTTGCCCTAAAGGTCTCCTGGTCCAATGGAAAACAGACATAGTCATGTATAATTACATAATATATCTAGAAGTCAACCCCTTAGCATCTCAACTATCACCCCCTGGTTTTCCACCCCATCGTCTCTCCCCTGGATTATTGCAAGTCTCCTAAGAGCTCTCCCTGCTTCTATCCTTGCCTCCCTCACATTCCAGAGTCTGTTCTCAACTGTGGCCAGCATGATCCTATCCACCATGAGTCAGATGAGATCATGTCACTACTCCAAGTGCTCCGATGGCTCCCATTTCACTCTGAGCAAAACCAAAGTCTTTAAAGGGCCTGCAAGACCCTAAATGATCTGGTCCTTAGCCACATCTTTGATCTATTCACCCACTGCTATCCCCCTTGCTCCCTCCATTAGAGCTGTTCCTCAAACAAGCCACATGCTCCTCTCTTAGGGTCTTTGCTCCAGCTGTTTCCCCTGTCTAGGACATTATTCCTCCAAATAGCTGTTTGGCTCATTCTTTTACCTCCTTCAGGTCTTTGCTCAAATGTCTATTCTCAATAAAGTCTATCCTGATCATGCTGCTCTGTTTTTTCCCATTGTATGTATTATCTTTTCATATGTCATCAGTTTTATTTCTTTACATATATGGCTTTTTATTTGTTCATTATTATTGTCTGTCTTCCCTTAATAAAAGATAAGTTCCATGATGACAGAGATTATTTTTTTAATCCACTGTGTTCACTTATGTATCCTGAGGGCTTGAAAAAAGCACTGGCACATAGAAGGAACTCAATAAATATTGAATGAAAGATGTGTCATGATAGACATATGTACAAAGCACTATGAGAGCACCAATTGATGGAAAGCCTTTCACCCAAAGTAGAAGTTTCATAAGTGGGTGACATCTGAATTGTGAATTGAAATATTAGTAGGAGTTGTCAGTCTGACCAAAGGGGATAACTCTGGTATTTAGCAAGGACCTATGACAATATGTCAGGCACTATGCCAGGCCCTATGAGTTCAGAGATCAATAAGACATTTTCAAATGGCTTGCTGTCTACTGGGAGTCAGCCAGGAAGGAGTACAGAGTTGGGGTAGTGTTAGTATAGCAAAGCAGCAAGCACTAGATGCAGGGGTTGGGGGTGGGAGAAGTTGGAGGAGGTCAAAGAACTGGAGCTCGTTCAAGGGGATGAAACTAGAGCTGAGTAGTGAAGGGTGAAACAGAATAAGCCACGTGAAGACAGGGGGAAGGCATTTTTGGCAGAGGGAGTGGGATGTACAAAGACTCATAGACGAGTGCGAACTTAGCACACTTAGAATGGCTAAGCAGACTGTGACAAAGCGTTGGGGAGAGAAGAAGCTAGCCAGGTAGGCAAGGCTGGAGCGTGTAGGCCACACTAAGTGCCTGGTACAAAGTGAGGAGCTCTGGGAAGAGTTTTCAAGAGAGGAGTGACATGTCCGGACACACAGTTTAGGAAGATCCTCTGGATGTGTACAATTTAGGCAATTAGATTTCCTGAGATTAGTGATTCATTTCCTCCAATCACAGGACAAAGTGCAGCAACTCCCCTCAAAATGTTCAGTTGGAGGGATGTGGAGCATAGCAAGGATAATACACAAGGCTGGAGATGCTTGGGTGCTTGGACTCTTGTCCTATAATGGGGCCATTGTAAAGCTTTCCTACCTTGGAGAGGGTTTCACTGTGGGGAGCTTCCTGGAAGAACTCACACTTCTGCCTGTCTCTTTGCAGAGCATACCTTGTCCCTTCCTATTCCTTTGGACAGAATGAAGTTCACAATCAAGAGACCTTCCCTGAGGGCACGTGGAAAAGGTTCTTCCAAAAAACCTTCCAGAACACATTCAAAAAAATCCTGGGACTAAATTTCTGTACCTTCCATGGCCGGGGCCTCATTCGAGGATCCTGGGGATTCCTGCCTTTCAATCATCCCATTACCACAGTTGGTAAGCTTTCCAGCATCTTTGGACCACCCTGGTCCTTGATTCCCCCCATCCAGCCCTCAAGTCCCAGAGGGCCTGGCACACAGCTGGGATGGGCAATGGGAATTCCGGTGGTTGTGGTTGAGAGCAGGGTAGGGAGGACAACTACGCAGATAAGAGTTGTGGCAGGAGGGACAGGAGGGACAGTGTTCAACTGCTGCCATGAGGGCATCATTATTCACACACGTGCCTTCAGCACTCTCCTAAGTTTACTCTCATTCTCTTAAGCATGCATGAGATTAGGTATTTGGAGAACATGGGACAGGGTGGGGTTGGAGCAGGGAGAAAGAATAAAGGAGGTAGAGGGGACCAAGATACCGAGTATCAGTATGTAACTTCCTCTGAGGGATGGTAGTTTGAGTTGAGGGGGAAGGTCTGATGCTTGTCTCTTCTCCTGCCCCACAGTTGGGGAGCCCCTGCCAATTCCCAGGATAAAGAAGCCAAACAAGGAGACAGTGGACAAGTACCATGCACTCTACATCAATGCCCTTCGGAAGCTGTTTGATGAGCACAAAGTTCAATATGGTCTGTCTGAGACCCAGGAGCTGACAATCGTCTAACAGGAGTTGGATTTCCCCATTATTGAACTCCCAAAGCATTGAGGGATCCAAGAAGGGCCACAAGGAAAGGAGAATCTGGGAAGAGGGGAGAATCTTGGGGTTGAATGATGAGGCCAGCCAAGCCAGAAAGTACTTAATGAGTCAGTCTGAGGAAGGAACCAGAGTTATGGGGAAGACTGGGCAACAACCCAGTTTAGCAAGCAGTCTCTTGTGAGTACACAGTCTTGTAAGTCTCTGTGTGCCAGTTATTTTGGCTTCCTAATTCCAACCAACTCTGATCAGAGGAATAAGAAGCCAAAGAATACCATGTTCTTCCTCCTCAGCCTTAATAACACCACACCATCACTGTTTAGGTTGAGGCTTAGAAGCTTTTTTTTTTTTTTTTAGATTTTTACTTTTATTTTCATTAATTAAAAACCATCTCATTTATGTCAATAAATACTTTTTCCCATCATTGTCAATCTTGTTTCCTATTTTTATGTTTGGCTATTTTGTATTTGTCTGTGAATTTTAGACATATACATATACGTTTATATGCCAATAGTTTTGTCATTGTTTTAGTTAAAATAAGGATGATGGGATCATATGAAGAATACTTTTCTGAAACTTGCATTTGTCCTCCATGATATTTTGTGGCAATCCACTGAGAAACCTTCTTAAGAACAGGGATGGTTTGTTTCCTTTTAGGCCCTTTCCTTACAATTTAGGGGCTACCACAAGGTAAACCGGTGACCTGAGCTGTGAGTTCCTAATCCAAGCAGGCATGATTCCCTCAGCTATGATACATTTCTACACTGGCAAAAAGTTTATTGAAAATTATACCATTTCTTGAACTTCCCTGGGAGTCCAATGGTTAAGACTCCATGCGTCCAATGCAGGGGGCATGGGTTCAATCCCTGGTTAAGGAACTAAGATCCTACGTGCTGTGCCACTCGGTAAAAAAATAATAAAAATAAATTTTAAAATAAAAAAATATGCTGTTTCTTCTATGAAATAAAGCTCTAGATATATAAATCTAGATATAATTATTTCTTAATTACTGTGTATGGTTCACTACTGGGATTTCCTGAAACCCAACCAGAAAGCCGGTCTGTGGAGAACACTTTTCCTCTTGTGTATGTGTGCATGTTCTCAGTCACTCAGTCATGTCTGACACTTGGCGATCCTATGGACTGTAGCCCACCAGGTTCCTCTGTGCATGGGATTTTCCAGGCAAGAATACTGGAGTGGGTTGCCATTTCCTTCTCCAGGGGATCTTTCCAACCCAGGGATTGAAACTGCGTTGCTCACATCTCCTGCACTGGCAGGTGGATTCTTTACTACTGCGCTGCCTGGGAAGTGCATTTTATTCTGCACCCGGTAGAAAGGTGGCGGGATGGAATCAAAACTGCTGTACAGTGTAGGACACAGGGTAGAACCATGAAAACCTGAGTAGCCCATCTCTCCTGATCCCATATAACCACCCTGGGTCAGGAGGGAGGGCACTTACAAGACCACGTACCAGCTGTGAGTGTACTTTATGTCAAGAACCTACTAAGAGGAATTCCTTGGTGGTCCAGTGGTTAGTACTCAGCCCTTTCACTGCCAAGGGCCCAGTTTCAATCCCTGGTTGGGAAAATAAGATCCCATGAGCCATGTGGCATAGCCAAAAAAAAAAGTAATAATAAAGAACCTACCATGTACCAGAGACTATGCCATCATTTTCACAGCCTCTGTCTCTGAATGCTAACATCCCTCAAGATTGCCACCATCTCCATTTCACAGTAGCTGGGGCTTCCCAGGTGGCTCAGACAGTAGAGAATCTGCCCTCAGTGTGGGAGACCCAAGTTCAATCCCTGGGTTGGGACGATCCCCTGGAGATGGAAATGGAAATCCACTCCAGTATTCTTGCCTGGAGAATCCCATGGACAGAGGAGCCTGGTGGGCTACACAGTCCATGGGGTCGCAAAGAGTTGGACATGGTTGAGTGACTCACACACACACACACAAAACTCCTAGAGGTGAAGTAATTTGCCCAAAGCCACTCTAAAGCTGTTTCTAATAGAAAACCCACCACACCTCCCATTCCTCATTTCCTGGAGACCTATTAATCAATCAGCTTCATTTCTAAATTCATACTAAATTAGGTATGGCGCACTAAGTGTGGGCGGCCGTGACCTGGCACACTAAGCACAGCCGAGAGGAGTTACCCCACATTCGAGGTCAGGGGCAGCAGCCGAGAGTGCCAGGCTACAACAGTGCAGGAACTGCCGAGAGGAGCTACCCTGCGTCTGAGGCCAGGGGCGGCCGGGAGAAGCCACCTTGCGCCCGAGGCCAGGGGCGGTGGCCCTGAGGAGCCACCCTGCTCCCGAGGCCAGGGTCAGTGGCCGGGAGGAGCAACCCGCAGCAACCCATCTGCTGCAGGGACACAGGAGGGCCTAGAGGAGCTATCCCACGTTGAAGGTCAGGAAGGGCGGCAGTAAGGAGATACCCCTCGTCCAAGGTAGGGAGCAGCGGCTGTGCTTTGCTAGAGCAGCCATGAAGAGATACCCCACACCCAAGGTAAGAGAAACCCAAGTCAGGTGGTAGGTGTTGCAAGAGGGCATCAGAGGGCAGACACACAGAAACCATACTCACAGAAAACTAGTCAATCTAATCACACTAGGACCACAGCCTTGTCTAACTCAATGAAACCAAGCCATGCCCGCAGGGCAACCCAAGATGGGTGGGTCATGGTGGAGAGGTCTGAAAGAATGTGGTTCACTGGAGAAGGGAATGGCAAACCATTTCAGTATTCTTGCCTTGAGAACCCCATGAACAGTATGAAAAGGCAAAATGATAGGATACTGAAAGAGGAACTCCCCAGGTCAGTAGGTGCCCAATATGCTACTGGAGATCAGTGGAGAAATAACTCCAGAAAGAATGAAGGGATGGAGCCAAAGCAAAAACAATACCCAGCTGTGGATGTGACCGGTGATAGAAGCAAGATCCGACGCTGTAAAGAGCAATATTGCATAGGAACCGGGAATGTCAGGTCCATGAATCAAGGCAAATTCAAACAAGAGATGGCAAGAGTGAACGTTGACATTCTAGGAATCAGTGAACTAAAATGGACTGGAATGGGTGAATTTAACTCAGATGACCATTATATCTACTACTGTAGGCAGGAATCCCTAAGAAGAAATGGAGTAGCCATCATGGTCAACAAAAGAGTCTGAAATGCAGTACTTGGATGCAATCTCAAAAATGACAGAATGATCTCTGTTCGTCTCCAAGGCAAACCATTGAATATCACAGTAATCCAAGTCTATGCCCCAACCAGTAATGCTGAAGAAGCTGTAGTTGAACGGTTTTATGAAGACCTACAAGACCTTCTAGAACTAACACCCAAAAAAAGATGTCCTTTTCATTATAGGGGACTGGAATGCAAAAGTAGGAAATCAAGAAACACCTGGAGTAACAGGCAAATTCAGCCTTGGAATATGGAATGAAGCAGGGCAAAGACTAAAAGAGTTTTGCCAAGAAAATGCACTGGTCATAACAAACACCCTCTTCCAACAACACAAGAGAAGACTCTACACATGGACATCACCAGATGGTCAACACCAAAATCAGATTGATAATATTCTTTGCAGCCAAAGATGGAGAAGCTCTATACAGTCAACAAAAACAAGACCAGGAGCTGACTGTGGCTCAGATCATGAACTCCTTAATACCAAATTCAGGCTCAAATTGAAGAAAGTAGGGAAAACCACTGGACCATTCATGTATGACCTAAATCAAATCCCTTATGATTATACAGTGGAAGTGAGAAATAGATTTAAGGGACTAGATCTGATAGATAGAGTGCCTGATGAACTATGGACTGAGGTTCGTGACATTGTACAGGAGACAGGGATCAAGACCATCCCTATAGAAAAGAAATGCAAGAAAGCAAAATGGCTGTCTGAGGAGGCCTTACAAATAGCTGTGAAAAGAAGAGAAGCGAAAAGCAAAGGAGAAAAGGAAAGATATAAGCATCTGAATGCAGAGTTCCAAAGAATAGCAAGAAGAGATAAGAAAGCCTTCTTCAGTGATCAATGCAAAAAAATAGAGGAAAAGAACAGAATGGGAAAGACTAGAGATCTCTTCAAGAAAATTAGAGATGCCAAGGGAACATTTCATGCAAAGATGGGCTCGATAAAGGACAGAAATGGTCTGGACCTAACAGAAGCAGAAGATATTAAGAAAAGGTGGCAAGAATACACAGAAGAACTATACAAAAAAGATCTTCACGACCCAGATAATCACGATGGTGTGATCACTCATCTAGAGCCAGACATCCTGGAATGTGAAATCAAGTGGGCCTTAGAAAGCATCACTACGAACAAAGCTAGTGGAGGTGATGGAATTCCAGTTTGAGCTATTTCAAATCCTGAAAGATGATGCTGTGAAAGTGCTGCACTCAATATGCCAGCAAATTTGGGAAACTCAGCAGTGGCCACAGGACTGGAAAAGGTCAGTTTTCTTTCCAATCCCAAAGAAAGGCAATGCCAAAGAATGCTCAAACTACCACACAGTTGCACTCATCTCACATGCTAAGTAATGCTCAAAATTCTCCAAGCCAGGCTTCAGCAATACGTGAACCGTGAACTTCCTGATGTTCAAGCTGGTTTTAGAAAAGGCAGAGGAACCAGAGATCAAATTGCCAACATCCGCTGGATCATGAAAAAAGCAAGAGTTCCAGAAAAACATCTATTTCTGCTTTATTGACTATGCCAAAGCCTTTGACTGTGTGGATCACAATAAACTGTGGAAAATTCTGAAAGACTTGGGAATACCAGACCACCTGACCTGCCTCTTGAGAAACCTATATGTAGGCCAAGAGGCAACATTTAGGACTGGACATGGAACAACAGATTGGTTCCAAAAAGGAAAAGGAGTACGTCAAGGCTGTATATTGTCACTCTGCTTATTTAACTTATATGCAGAGTACATCATGAGAAACACTGGACTGGAAGAAACACAAGCTGGAATCAAGATTGCCGGGAGAAATATCAATAACCTCAGATATGCATATGACACCACCCTTATGGCAGAAAGTGAAGAGGAACTACAAAGCCTCTTGATGAAAGTGAAAGAGGAGAGTGAAAAAGTTGGCTTAAAGCTCAACATTCAGAAAACAAAGATCATGGCATCCGGTCCCATCACTTCATGGCAAATAGATGGGGAAACAGTGGAAACAGTGTCAGGCTTTATTTTTCTGGGCTCCAAAATCACTGAAGATGGTGACTGCAGCCATGAGATTAAAAGACGCTTACTCCTTTCAAGAAAAGTTATGACCAACCTAGATAGCATATTCAAAAGCAGAGACATTACTTTGCCGACTAAGGTCCGTCTAGTCAAGGCTATGGTTTTCCCTGTGGTCATGTATGGATGTGAGAGTTGGACTGTGAAGAAGGCTGAGTGCCTAAGAATTGATGCTTTTGAACTGTGGTGTTGGAGAAGACTCTTGAGAGTCCCGTGGACTGCAAGGAGATCCAACCAGTCCATTCTGAAGATCAGCCCTGGATGCTAAAGCTGAAACTCCAGTACTTTGGCCACCTCATGCGAAGAGTTGACTCATTGGAAAAGACTCTGATGCTGGGAGGGATTGGGGGCAGGAGGAGAAGGGGATGACAGAGGATGAGATGGCTGGATGGCATCACTGACTCAATAGATGTGAGTCTGAGTGAACTCCGGGAGTTGGTGATGGACAGGGAGGCCTGGTGTGCTGCGATTCATGGGGTTGCAAAGAGTCGGACACGACTGAGCAACTGAACTGAACTGCACCCTACTTAAATTAGATCATAAGTGTGGGTAAAATGACATGGATTCTACTCCAAGTGGTCCCAGGTTAAGCCTCATGGAAAATAATGTGTTAATTAAATAAACTTTTTATAACAACAGAATGGAATTGAGAGTCCAGAAACAAACTCTACATTTATGGTCAATTTTTGCCAAGGGTGCCAAGAAAATTCAATGGTGCAGGGAGAGTAGTCTTTTTAATAAATGATACAGGTACAACTGGATATTCACATTGAAAAGGATGAAGTTGGAACCCTACCTCATACCATATATGAAAATTAACTCAAAAAGGATTACAGTGAGAGCTTAAACTGTAACTTTTGGAAGAAAACCTAGGGTAGTTTGCTGCCCTGGATTTGGCAATGGTTTCTTATATATGACATGAAAAACGCAAACAGTAAAAGAAAAAAAAAAAAACAGATAAGTTGAACTTCATTAAAATTAAAATTAGGGCTTCTCTGGTGACTCAGTGGTAAAGAATCCAACTGCCAGTGCAGGAGACACGGGTTCAATCCCTGATCCAGGAAAATCCCACATGCCTCGGAGCAACTAAGCCCGTGTGCCACAACTATTGAATGTGTGCTCTAGACCCCAGGAGCCACAACTATTGAGCCCACATGCTGCAACTACTGAAGCCTGTGCACCCTACGCCCATGCTTCACAACAAGAAAAGCCATAGCAATGAGAAGCCCATGCACCACAACTAGAGAGTGGCCCCCACTCTCTGCAACTAGAGAAAAGCCCACACAGCAACAAAGGCCCAGCACAGCCAAAAATAAATAAATAAAATTATATAAAAATGGACACTTTTGTGCTTCAAAGGACACTATCAAGAAAGTGAAAAGTCAATACACAGAATGGGAGAAATTTGCAAATAATGTATCTGATGAGAATCTAGTATCCAGAACATGTAAATAGCTTACAACTCAACAACAAATGACAATCCAATTAAAAATGGGCAAAGGAAAAAAATGGGCAAAGTATTTGACTAGACATATTCTTCCAAGGAAGATAAACAAATGAAAGAAGTGAAAGTCACTCAGTCGTGTCCGACTCTTTGTGACCCCATGGACTATACAGTCCATGGAATTCTCCAGGCCAGAATACTGGAGTGGGTAGCCTTTCCCTTTTCCAGGGGATCCTTCCAACCCAGGGATCGAACCCAGGTCTCGAACCCAGGTCTTTAACCTAGGTCTCCCACATTGTAGGGGGATTCTTTACTTGCTGAGCCACCAGGGAAGCCCATACAAAGATGCTCACTTATTAATAACTATTAGAGACAGGTAATACAAAACTTGGGCTTTTTGCATCCCTGGTGGCTCAGACAGTAAAGAATCTGCCTACAATGTGGGAGATCTGGGTTCAATCCCTGGGTTGGGAAGATCCCCTGGAGAAAGGAATGGCTACCCACTCCAGTATTCTGGCCCAGAGAATTCCATGGACTGTACAGTCCATGGGGTTGCAAAGAGTTGGACACGACTAAATGACTTTCACATAGCCAATACAAAACCACAATGAGATACCATTTCACATCCTCATCGGACATGACTAACCGACTTCACTTCACTTCACTTCTTTACTTCAGGGTAACTTTACTTTTTTAATTAATTTATTTATTTTAATAGGAGGCTAATTACAATATTGTAGTGGTTTTTGCCATATATCGACATGAGTCAGCCACGGGTGTACATGTGTTCCCCATCCAGAATCCCCTTCCCACCTCCTTCCCTATCCCATCCCCCAGGGTCATCCCAGTGCACTAGCCCTGAGTACCCTGTCTCATGCATCGAACCTGGACCAGAGATCTGCTTCACAAATGATAATATACACGTTTCAACACTGCCCTCTCAAATCACCCCATCCTCGCCTTCTCCCACAGAGTCCAAAAGACTGTTCTTTACATCTGTGTCTCTTTTGCTGTCTCACATACAGGGTTATCATTACTATCTTCCTAAATTCCATATATATGCATTAGTATACTGTATTGGTGTTTTTCTTTCTGACTTACTTCACTCTGTATAATAGGCTCCAGTTTCATCCACCTCATTAGAACTGATTCAAATGCATTCTTTTTAATGGCTGAGTAATATTCCATTCCATATATGTACCACAGCTTTCTTATCCATTCATCTGCCGATGGACATCGATGTTGCTTCCATGTCCTGGCTATTGTAAACAGTGCTGTGATGAACACTGGGGTGCGTGTGTCTCTTTCAATTCTGTTTTCCTTGACGTGTATGCCCAGCAGTGGGATTGCTCGGTTGTATGGCAGTTCTAGTTCCAGTTTTTTAAGGAATCTCCACACTGTTCTCCATAATGGCTGTACTAGTTTGCATTCCCACCAACAGTATAAGAGGGTCAGGATGACTTTAATAAAAAAAAAAAAAAAAGAGACAGTAACAAGTGTTTGTGAGGATATGGAGAAACTGGAGCCTTTAAGGCATTGCTGATAGAAACATAAAATAGTACAGCCCCTTTGGAAAACAGTTTGGCAGTCTGTCAAAAATTTAAACAAATTTATCATCAGTCAGTTCAGTCGCTCAGTTGTGTCTGACTCTTTGCGACCCCATGGACTGCAGCACATCAGGCTTCCATGCTCATCACCAACTCCCGGAGCTTACTCAAACTCATGTCCATCATATGATCCATCAATTCCACTCCCACATATATACTCAAAGAACTGAAAACACATGGTCACACAAACATTTGTATATGGATGATTACAGCACAACTATTTACACAGGCATGCCTCATTTTATTGTGTTTCAATTTATTGTGCTTTGTGGATAATGCAATTTTTAGAAATTGAAAGTTTGTGGCAACACTATGTGGAACAAATCTATCAGCACAATTTTCCCAACAGTATTTGCTCACTCCTGTCTCTGTGTCACATTTTGGTAATTCTTGCAATACCTCAAGCTTTTTCTTCATTATTATGCTTGTTATGGTGATCTGTGGTCAGTGATCTTTGATGTTACTACTATAACTCGTTGAAGGCTCAGATAATAGCCTTTTTCATCAATAAAGTATTTCTTAATTAAGGTATGTACATTTTTTTAGACATAATGCTACCTCACACTTAATAAATTGTGTAACATTACTTTTACATGCACTGGGAAACCAAAAAATTCATGTGACTTACCTTATTGCAACATTTGCTTTATTGTAGTGGTATGGAACTGAACCCACAACATCTCCAACATGAGCCTCTAATAGCAAAAAAGTGGAAACAACACATAGGTTCATTAGTTGATGGATGGAGAAACAAAATGTGGTACAGCTATACAATGAAATATCATTCAGCCATAAAAGGGATGAAGTACTGATACATGCCACAAGATGAGCCTTACAAACATTATACTAAGAAAAAGAAGCCAGAAAAATAAAGCTATATACTGCATATTTCCATTTCCATGAAATGTTCAGAGTAGGCAAATATACAGATACAGTGAGAGACAGAAAGAGAAACAGAGAGTCATTGTCAGGGACTGGACAAAGAAGTGATGGGGAGTGACTGCTAATGAAAATATTGTGCAATTACTGTTTATAATAGCCAGGACATGGAAACAACCTAGATGTCCATCAGCAGATGAATGGATAAGAAAGCTGTGGTACATATACACAATGGAGTATTACTCAGCCGTTAAAAAGAATTCATTTGAATCAGTTCTGATGAGATGGATGAAACTGGAGCCGATTATACAGAGTGAAGTAAGCCAGAAAGAAAAACACCAATACAGTATACTAACACATATATATGGAATTTAGGAAGATGGCAATGACGACCCTGTATGCAAGACAGGGAAAGAGACACAGATGTGTATAACAGACCTTTGGACTCAGAGGGAGAGGGAGAGGGTGGGATGATTTGGGAGAATGACATTCTAACATGTATACTATCATGTAAGAATTGAATCGCCAGTCTATGTATGACGCAGGATGCAGCATGCTTGGGGCTGGTGCATGGGGATGACCCAGAGAGATGTTATGGGGAGGGAGGTGGGAGGGGGGTTCATGTTTGGGAATGCATGTAAGAATTAAAGATATTAAAATTTAAAAAATAAAAAACTGAAAAAAAAAAAAAGATAAATAAGCAGGGTAACAATATGCAGCCTTGATGTATTCCTTTTCCTATTTGGAACCAGTCTGTTGTTCCGTGTCCAGTTCTAACTGTTGCTTCCTGACCTGCATACAGATTTCTCAAGAGGCAGGTCAGGTGGTCTGGTATTTCCATCTCTTGAAAAATTTTCCACAGTTTATTGTGATCCACACAGTCAAAGGCTTTGGCATAGTCAATAAAGCAGAAATAGATGTTTTTCTGGGGAAAGAAAAAAAAAAGAAAAATGTCTATATTATAAAAAAAAAGAAAATATTGTGCAATTAGATAGAAGTGATGGTTGCACAGGGCTTCCTAGGTGGCTCATTGGGTAAAGAATCCGCCTGCCAATGCAGGAGACCTAAGAGACTCAGGTTCGATCCCTGGGTTGGGAAGATCTCCTGGAGGAGAGCCGGGAAACCCACTCGAGTATTCTTGCCTGGAGAATCCCATGGAAAGAGGAGCCTGGCAGGCCACAGTCCACAGGGTCACAGAGTCGGACGGGACTGAAGCGACTGAGCACACATGCACAATGGCTGCACAACCTTGCAAACATGCTAAAATTCATTAAATTTTACACTTTAAAATGGTGTATTTTATGATATATTATAACCAAGTTACATACAACTCAACAGGCCAGTAAATTGAGACAAGGTGCTGGGGCAAGGAAAAACTATTTTATTCAGAAAACTAGCAAACCAAAAAGGTGGCTAATTGATGTCTTAAAGAACCATCTCAATTAACGGTAGAATTCAAATGTTTTTTATTCTCAAGAAAGGGGACGCAGAGGGGATTAAGATCAATAAGTGACATCCAGGAGCCAAGAAGGGTCCAAGGATGGTTGTGAAAACTCTTTGCTCTTAGCCAGTTGACTTTGGTTGATGTGAGTCTGGTCATGATGTTCCTGTAAATTTTAATAAGACAATTTTTGTTCATACTTCCTTAGTTCCCTGTGAGAGACAAGTTTCAGGTAAGACAATGTTTGCACAAATCCTAAGCTGTAAGCAAAATTCCTTTAGTGATTAACATGTCTACATGCAGGGCTAAGCAGAGGTTTATGACTCAGGGATTTAAGTAGCAGAATACATAGTTACATTATGGAGGCAGAGGTGCCAAGTTTCTTCTACAAACAAGATGCAGGCAGGGGACACTGGCAGAAGGGAGGGTCTGTTCCCAAGAGGGCCTCACACAGTCCTGCTTGGTTGTAATAGGAATTATACCTCAAAAAAGTAACCTTTTAGTTTAAGGGGAAAAGTATGAGCTGTATTAAAGTTTGAAAATCACAGTTAAAAATGTTAACAGTTACTATTTTGAAATGACTGTAGATTCACAGGAAGCTGCAAAAAATAGAGTCCATTTAGCCCTTTACTCAGCCTCCCACAATGGTAATCTTATATAATTGTAGGACAATATCAAAACAGGAAATTGACACACGTGTTAGACTACAGGCCTTATTCAGTTTTCACAATTTTTATACATACTCATTTGTGTGTGTGTATGTGTATCTACACAATTTGATCCCATATATACATTTGTGTAACCCCATGATCATCAGGATATAGAATTGCTTCATCACCACAGAGGAACTCCCTCATAATACACCTGTATAATCACACACCTCCACTTTCATGCCTGTCTCTTGGCAATGACTGACCTGTTCTCCATTTATATTGCTTTGTCATTTCAAGGATATTACAGTCAGCCTTCTGTATCCAAGATTTCTGCATCCACAGATTCAACCACAGATCAAGAATATTGTCAGGTCAAAAATATTTGAAACAGTCAGAGAAAAATTCCAGAAAGTTCCAAAAGGAAAAACTTGAATTAGCCACAAGCAAAAAACTACTTACATGGCATTATATTAGGTATTATGTATTAGGTATTATGTATCAGGTTTATTATGGTGGAAAGCAAAGAACTAAAAAGCCTCTTGATGAAAGTGAAAGAGAAGAGTGAAAAAGTTTGCTTAAAACTCAACATTCAGAAAACCAAGATCATGGCATCTGGTCTCATCACTTCATGGCAAATAGATGGGGAAACAATGGAAACCGTGACAGACTTTATTTGGAGTGGGGGCTCCAAAATCACTGCAGATGGTGATTACAGCCATGAAACTAAAAGATGTTTGCTTCTTGGAAGAAAAGTTATGACCAACCTAGACACCATACTGGAAAGCAGAGACATTACTTTGCTGACAAAGGTCTGTCTAGGCAAAGCTAGTTTTTCCATAGTCATGTGTGGATGTGAGAGTTGGACTGTAGAGAAAGCTGAATGCTGAAGAATTGATACTTTTGAACTGTGGTGTTGGAGAAGACTCTGGAGAATCCCTTGGACTGCAAGGAGATCCAACCAGTCCATCCCCAAGGAAATCAGTCCTGAATATTCATTGGAAGGACTGATGCTGAAGCTGAAACTCCAATCTTTTGGCCACCTGATGCAAAGAACTGACTCACTGAAAAAGACCCTGATGCTGGGAAAGATTGAAGGTGGGAGGAGAAGGGGATGACAGAGGATGAGATGGATGGATGGCATCACTGACTCGATGGACATGACTTTGAGTAACTTCTGGGAATTGGTGATGGACAGGGAAGCCTGGTGTGCTGCAGTCATGGGGTCTCAAAAGAGTCAGACAAGACTGAGCAACTGAACTGAACTGATGTATCAGGTGCATGAAAAGGTGTTCAACATGGCTAATCATTAGAGAAATGCAAATAAAAACCACAATGAGATATCACCTCACTCCTGTCAGTATCAGTTCAGTTCAGTTCAGTTCAGTCGCTCAGTCGTGTCCGACTCTTTGCGACCCCATGAATCGCAGCACGTCAGGCCTCCCTGTCCATCACCATCTCCCGGAGTTCACTCAGACTCACATCCATCGAGTCAGTGATGCCATCCAGCCATCTCATCCTCTGTCGTCCCCTTCTCCTCCTGCCCCCAATCCCTCCCAGCATCAGAATCTTTTCCAATGAGTCAACTCTTCTCATGAGGTGGCCAAAGTACTGGAGTTTCAGTTTTAGCATCATTCCTTCCAAAGAAATCCCAAGGCTGATCTCCTTCAGAATGGACTGGTTGGATCTCCTTGCAGTCCAAGGGACTCTCAAGAGTCTTCTCCAACACCACAGTTCAAAAGCATCAATTCTTCGGCGCTCAGCCTTCTTCACAGTCCAATTCTCTGGCTATCCGCAAAAAGAATACAAATAACCAACATCAGCAAAGATGTGGAGAAATGGGAATCCTTGTACACTGTTACTGGGAATGTAATTTGGGCTTCCCTTGTAGCTCAGTCGGTAAAGAATTTGCCTGCAGTGCAAGAGACCCGGGTTCGACCCCTGGGCTGGGAAGATCCCCTGGAGAAGGAAATGGCAACCCACTCCAGTATCCTTGCCTGGAAAATCTCATGGACAGAGGAACCTGGTGGATTGCAGTCCATGGGGTCACAAAGAGTTGGGCACAACTGAGCGACTAACACACTATGGAAAAGTATCAATAGTATGAATTTTCCTCAAAAAACTAAAAAAAGAACTGCCATGTGCATGCACACAAAGTGGCTTCAGTCCTGTCAGACTCTGCGATCCCAGGGACTGTAGACCTCCAGGAGTCTCTGTCCATGAGATTTCCCAAGCAAGAATACTGGAGTGGGTTGCCATGCCCTCCTTTAGGGGATCTTCCCAACAAACCCATAGATCAAACCCATGTTTCCTGCATTGGTAGGCAGATTCTTTACTGCTGAACCACCAGTGAAGTCCAACATATAGTGTGTGTGTATGCAAATAGTGCTATGCTTAGTCGTTCAGTCATGTCCAACTCTTTGCAGCCCCATGGACTGTAGCCTGCCAGGTTCCTCCATTCATGGGGATTCTCCAGGCAAGAATACTGGGGTGGGTTGCCATTCCCTCCTCTAGGGGATCTTCCCAACTCAGGGATTGAACCCAAGTCTTTCACATTGCAGGTGGATTCTTTACCAACTGAACAACCAGGGAAGCCTACATATATGTATATATACACAATGGAATACTACTCAGCCAAAAAAAGCCAATGCCCTTAACATTCATCCAAGGTGTCATATATCAACAGTTCATTCCTTTTTATTGCTGAGTTGTATTCCATGGTCTGAATGTGCAAAAGTTTAACCACTCACCCAGTGAAAAATATTTGGATTGCTTCCAGTTTGGGGTATTATCAGTAAACTTTCTATAAACAACCATGTACAAGTTTTTGAGGGAACATGTTTTATTTTTCTGTCATAAATGCCTAGGCGTGCAATCATGGGCTATATAAGTAATTGTGTATTTAGTTTTATAAGAAATTGTCACACAATTTTCTAAAGTGACTATATAATTTTTACATTCCCCTCAGCAATATATGAAGGAGTAAGTTTCTCTCCATCTTAGCCAGTATTTGGTATTGTTGCTGTTTTTGTCTTAGCCATTCTGATACATATGTAGTGATATCTCACTGCAGTTTTAATTTGAAATTGGGAGGATCCGTTTCAGCATACCAATGGTGATGTTTTCAGTTAAAATGTCTTGGGGCACTCACCTAGGCCCTACTATTGAGGACGAGCCCACAAGAACATTTCCCTAAGCAGAGCTGATGTTGTGGCTAGACCAGCTCTTGTGGTTCTTATTATGATTGTAAGATGAATCTTAGCAAGAACCATCAGGGAACTTTAGAAAAACAGGGTTCATTACTCATAAGTCCTGGATGGTACATAGCACATAACAGCCACACAGAGAGGTCATGGGGAGTGGAGGATGGGGAGACAGAATGTGAATCTGGAGTTCTGCCCTTATTGGGATCGAGGATGGAGTACTCAGGATTTCACAAGCTCATTCTTTATTGGTGAATTTAAAACTTAAAAGTGTGGATCAAAGTACAGGAAGGAAAAAACAGGGTCACTCATGCTTTCAGTTATCTAGGTCGTCCAGAGCTTTCTAAAAGGGGAACTTCAGGAGTGGGACAGCCTGGCTCTTTATCTCTTTGTGTAGCTGGCAATGTGTTTATTCGAGATGAATGTTTTTAAAATGGACACTTCAGTAATCAAAAGCTTGATGACAGGCATTTACATTATAATAAAAAAGCTAATTGTCAGGCACTTACACTACAATTTTCCTAATGGCTAATGATGTTGAAAAATAGTGTTGAAAAAGCTAGCTTAAAACTCAACATTCAAAAAACTAAGATCATGTCATATGGTCCCATCACTTCATGGCAAATAGATGAGGAAAAAGTGGAAACAGTGACAGATTTTCTTTCTTGGGCTCTAAAATCACTGTGGATGGTAACTGCAGCCATGAAATTAAAAGATGCTTGCTCCTTGGAAGGAAAACTATGACAAACCTAGACAGAATATGACAAAGGAGAGATCACTTTGCAAACAAAAGTTTGTGCACCCAAAGCTATGATTTTTCCAGTAGTAATTTACGGATGTGAGAGTTGGACCATAAAGAAGGCTGAGCACCAAAGAACTGATGCTTTTGAATCGTGGTGCTGGAGAGGACTCTTGAGAGCCCCTTGGACTGCAAGGAGATCAAATCAGTCAATCCTAAAGGAAATCAACCCTTCCAATATTCATTGGAAGGACTGATGCTGAAACTGAAGCTCCAATACTTTGAGTACCTGATGCGAAGAACTGACTTATTGGAAAAGACCCTGATGCTAGGAAAAACTGAAGGCAAAAGAAGTGGGCAGCAGAAGATGAAATGGTTAGATAGCATCACCAACTCAATGGACATGAGTTTGAGCAAACTCCAGGAGATGGGGAAGGACAGAGGGGCCTGGCATGCTACAGTCCATGGGTTTGCAGAGTCAGACACGATTTAGCAACTGAACAACAACATCAATTGATAATAAGCTGAGGTATGAGTGAAAAGGAGAAGAATAAAAACAGAGTGGGAGAGTTAGGCAAGGATTCAATTACATAAGGTCTTGGAGGTCATGGTAAATATTTTGGATGTTAGTCTGAGTGAGATGGGAAAGCACTGAAAAGTTTTGAATAAGGAAGTGACAATATCTGATCCCCTTTACTCATCACTTTTTTTGATCAGTTTTCTTCAAATTCGAAAAAAAAATTTCACTTTCCCCAATATATGAGAAAAGTAATGGCAAATCAATAAAGAATCAAGAAAGACTATAACTTAAAAATAATATTTTAGGGAATGACCTGGTGGTCCAGGACTCAGGGCTCCCACTGCCATGGCCAGGGTCAATCCTTGGTTGGGGAACTAAGATTCCGCAAGCCACATAGCACAGCCAAAAATAAATCAATAAATAAGATACTTTGACTCCATTAATGCATAATGAGCCAAGCAATAATTTTTGACAAAAACATTATCTCTCTTAAGGACACATAAAAATAGAGTGAGTGATTAAAAGAAAGCATTTCATCCTGACGAAAGTATACTTCTGTTTCAGTTCAGTTCAGTTCAGTCACTCAGTCATGTCTGACTCTTTGCGACCCTATGGACTGCAGCACGCCAGGCCTCCCTGTCCATCACCAACTCCCAGAGTTTACTCAAACACATGTCCATTGAGTTGGTGATGCCATCCAACCACCTCATCCTCTGTCACCCCCTTCTCCTCCCACCTTCCATCTTTCCCAGCATCAGGGTCTTTTCAAATGAATCAGTTCTTCACACCAGGTGGCCAAAGTATTGGAGTTTCAGCTTCAGCATCAGTCCTTCTAATGAATATTCAGAACTGATTTCCTTGAGGATGGACTGGTTGGATCTCCTTGCAGTCCAAGGGACTCTCCAGAGTCTTCTCCAACACTACAGTTCAAAAGCATCAATTCTTCGGTGCTCAGCTTTCTTTGTAGTCCAACTCTCACATTCATACATGACTACTGGAAAAACCATAGCTTTGACTAGATGCATCTTTTTTTCAAGAGAGAAATAAATTTTGCTACAAAATCAGAATCGGGGGAGGGAATATCTGCAAGTCCTGGCACAAAAGCATTGAAGGAGTTCCTGGAAAAGTTAACTGAAATCATTGAAGAGGAAGGTTACTATTTCCATACAGGTGTCTAATACCAATAAAGCAGGAATTTTTGTAATCTACAGTTGTCATAAATCTCTGCTGTCAAGAAATATAAATCAAGACCTGGCTATAAAGCAGAGGTGGTTGAATTGTTAGATTGTTAGATTCTCAGAGGAACTCAGCCATGAAGACTTTATTGAAATAGGAGAGCAAGGGGTCACTACTCAAGTTGCCATAGAAATTATCCCTCTTCAAATATTTACCAATATATACTCAGCTCATTGGCAATGAAAACTTTCCAGAGAGATGATCTTATTTTAAAAGGCACTTGGAAGGTCCTAAGAGTAATAAAGAATGCCTATGTTCACTTGAGGAATATTTAGCAAAAAAATATGACATCGCCATCCCAAACTTCAAGAACTATATTTATTCTTTTTAAAAATATTCAGATGTACTTTACATACCACATAATTATCCTTTTAAAGTGTACCATTTAGTGGTCTTTCATATATTCACAGTGGTCATCTTAGGTCAGCCCATGAGGAAAAATAACCTCTCCCCAAAAGAAGCATTTATGCTGTAGCATTTCTATTTAATATTATTATATAATTAATAAGGATCTTTTAAAAGCATATATTTGGATTTTCTTTCCTTGTTCATTTATTTTCAATATCAATTTTGGTATTTTAAGTATCAAATGAGTTTTCAGGAACAAATTAGAATGTATTATATTGCACTAGGATATGAATTTACCTTATGATAGCTTAATGCCTGAATTTGGTTTGGGAACCAATAGGTTACAAGTTATTTGCAAACAATATGATTGCTTAATTTAAAAACTCAAGAGAGGGACTTCTTTGATGGTCCAGTGGTTAAGAATCTGCCTGCCAGGGGCTTCCCTAGTGGCTCAGACAGTAAAAGAATCTGCCTGCCTACGCAGGGAACACTGATTCAACCCCTGGTCCGGGAAGATCCCACATGCCACTGGGCAACTAAGCCCATGTGCCACAACTACTGAAGCCTGAGCACTCTAGGGTCCATGTGCTACAACTACTGATGAAGCCTGTGTGCCTAGAGCCTGTGCTCTGTCGGTAACAAGAGAAGCCACCACAATGAGAAGCCCACGCACCACAACTAGAGAGTAGACCCTAGAGAAAGCCCACATGCAGCCATAAGTAAATTAGTTAATTTTAAAAATAAAAACTCGAGACAGAAAAAGATGGCGGAGGAATAGGACGGGAAGATCACGTTCTCCCTCACAAATTCCTCAAAAGAACATTTCAACGCCGAGCAAACTCCACAAAACAACTTCTGTAGGCTGGCAGAGGACATCAGGCAACCAGAAAAGCAGACCATTGTCTTCAAAAACAGGTAGGAAAAAATATAAAAGACGAAAAAGGAGACAAAGGAGGTGGGGAGGGAGCTCCGTCCCGGGAAGGGAAGCCCGTCCCGGGAAGGGAATTTTAAGAAGAGAGGTTTCCAAACACCAGGAAACACTCTCCCTGCCGAGTCTGTGGCGAGCCTTGGAAACACAGAGGGCAACATAACAGGAAGGAAAAATAGATAAATAATTAAAACCAAGAGATTACAAGCCCACCAGTAACTCCCCCAGCGGAAAAGCAGCACAGACGCCTGCATCCGCCATTGGGAAGTGGGGGCAGGGCAGGGACGCGCAGGAGGCGCGGGCTGCAGAGCTTTGTAAGAATCGGGCAGGAACGCCCCACGCGCAACCAGAACGATCTAACTTGGGCTAGCAAACCAGACTGTGGGATAGCTACCACGCGAAAAGCTCGAACATAAGACCCCGCCAGGACCGAGCACAGAACAAAGGACGGAGCGGAAAAAGCCGGCTGCAGACCATTCCCCGCCGGGGACAGGCAGCCAGAGCCGTAAGGACTGGAAAGGGGCAATTGCAGACCCGGAGAGACTTTACTTACCTAACTGCAAGCAGGCTCCTTTGCTAAGACTTCTGGGGGTGCTGGACAGTCACAGTCTGCCTCACGGGGTGCGCCAGCGGTCCACCCAGAGAGCTGAGCGGTAGCGGCGGAAAAGGTGACAAGCCCCGGCGATCGCGCTCGCCAAACTCCTGAGCTACTCGGACCTGGGAAGGGCACAAAGCGCAGTCCCAGCCGCATTTGTGCCTCTGAGGGCTGCCTGAGGGCCGAACCTGAGTGGCTTGGACCGGGGAAGTGCACGCAGCCTAGGGCCGGCCCCAGACGGTTCCCGGCTGAGCATCGTAGAGCCGGAGCGGTTTGTACGCCGCGAGAAAGGACAGGTCAAGCGGGGCAGAGATACTGTGTACACACGACAGTGCTATTTGTTTGCAGCATCCCCCCTCCCCACAGCGCGACTGAACTAGTGAGCCTAAAAACCAGCAAACAGAAGAAGTTAAACAGAGGGAACCACCTTGGAAGTGAGCCCACATGGCCCATAACATCAGAGAAGAGCCAGATATATTTTTAATTTTTTAATATTTTTAAAATCATTCTTTTTTTTTTTGCCTTTTGCTTTTTTTTTTCTTTTTTTTCCGAGCTTTTTTTTAATTGTTAAGTCTTCTATTTCTCCTCTAATTTTTATTTCTATAACCTAGTATTACTATTTTTTTAAAAAAAAGACTTTTTTTTTTTTTAAGGCAAACACCATATATACTCTTTGGATGGTTGTTGGTGTTTTGTTTTGTTTTTTTTTGTTTGTTTGTTTTTTAATAATTCTTTTTTTTTCTTTCTTCCTTTTCCCTTCTGCTTTTCCTTAATATTGTATCTTTGAAAATCCAACCTCTACTCCAGATTTTTAATCTTTGTTGTCAATTTTGTACATTTAAAAACCCAAACTTCACTACCCAAGTTTACCTGAGAGCGAGATTACTGACTTGTCCATTCTCTCCTCCTCTGGCCTCTCCTCTTTCTCCACCAGGTGGCCTCTGTCTCTTTTCTCCCCCATCTCTTCTCTATCCAACTCTGTGAATCTCTGTGTGTTCCAGACGGTAGAGAACACCTAAGGAACTGGTTACTGGCAGGATTTGTCTCTCTCCTACTCATTCCTCTCTCTTATCCTCCTGGTCACCTCTGTCTACTTCCTCCCTCTCCTCTTCCCCGTATAACTCTGTAATTACCTCTGAGCGGTCCAGACTATAGAGCGCACATAAGGAAGTGACTACTGGCTAGCCTGCTCTCTCCTCTCTTGATCTCACCGCATCTCATTCCAGTTACCTCTAACTACCCCCTCCATCTTCTCTTCTCCTTGTAACTCAGCGAACCTCTCTGAGTGTCCCTCAAGGTGGAGAAACTTTTCATCTTTAACCTAGATGTTTTATCATCGGTGCTGTATAGATGGAGAAGTCTAGAGGCTACTGTGAAAATAAAACTGAAAACCAGAAGCAGGAAGCTTAAACCCAAAGCCTGAAAACATTAGAGAACTCTTGAATTCAGGGAACATTAAGCAATAGGAGCTCATCAAATGCCTTCATACCTACACTGAAACCAAGCTCCACCCAAGGGCCAACAAGTTCCAAAACAAGACATACCACGCAAATTCTCCAGCAACACAGGAACACTCCCCTGAGCCTCAATATACAGGCAGCTCAAAATTATCCCAAAACCTTTGATGTCTCATAACCCATTACGGGTCACTCCATTGCACTCCAGAGAGAAGAAACCCAGCTCCACCCACCAAACTCCAACACAAGCCTCCCTAACCAGGAAACCTTGACAAGCCACTGATAGAACCCCACCCAAAGTGAGGAAGCTCCATAATAAAGAGAACTCCACAAATTATCAGAATATAAAAAGGCCACCCCAAACGCAGCAATATAACCAAGATGAAGAGACAGAGGAATACTCAGCAGGTAAAGGAACAGGAGAGTTGCCCACCAAACCAAACAAAAGAGGAAGAAGTAGGGAATCTACCGGAGAAGGAATTCCGAATATTGATAGTGAAAATGATCCAAAATCTTGAAATCAAAATGGAAACACAGATAAATAGCCTAGAGACAAGGATTGAGAAGATGCAAGAAAGGTTTAACAAGGACCTAGAAGAAATAAAAAAGAGTCAAAATATAATGAATAACACAATAAATGAGATCAGAAACACTCTGGAGGCAACAAATAGTAGAATAACGGAGGCAGAAGATAGGATTAGTGAAATAGAAGATAGAATGGTAGAAATAAATGAATCAGAGAGGAAACAAGAAAAACGAATTAAAAGAAACGAGGACAATCTCAGAGACCTCCAGGACAATATGAAACGCTCCAACATTCGAATTATAGGAGTCCCAGAAGAAGAAGACAGAAAGAAAGATCATGAGAAAATCCTTGAGGAGATAATAGTTGAAAACTTCCCTAAAATGGGGAAGGAAATAATCACCCAAGTCCAAGAAACACAGAGAGTCCCAAATAGGATAAACCCAAGGCGAAACACCCCAAGACACATATTAATCAAATTAACAAAGATCAAACACAAAGAACAAATATTAAAAGCAGCAAGGGAAAAACAACAAATAACACACAAGGGGATTCCCATAAGGATAACAGCTGATCTGTCAATAGAAACTCTTCAGGCCAGAAGGGAATGGCAAGACATACTTAAAGTGATGAAAGACAATAACCTACAGCCCAGATTACTGTACCCAGCAAGGATCTCATTCAAATACGAAGGAGAAATCAAAAGCTTTACAGACAAGCAAAAGCTGAGAGAATTCAGCACCACCAAACCAGCTCTCCAACAAATTCTAAAGGATATCCTCTAGACAGGAAACACGAAAAGGGTGTATAAACCCGAACCCAAAACAATAAAGTAAATGGCAACGGGATCATACTTATCAATAATTACCTTAAACGTAAATGGGTTGAACGCCCCAACCAAAAGACAAAGACTGGCCGAATGGATACAAAAACAAGACCCCTCTATATGCTGCTTACAAGAGACCCACCTCAAAACAAGGGACACATACAGACTGAAAGTGAAGGACTGGAAAAAGATATACCACGCGAATAGAGACCAAAAGAAAGCAGGAGTGGCAATACTCATATCCGATAAAATAGACTTTAAAACAAAGGCTGTGAAAAGAGACAAAGAAGGCCACTACATAATGATCAAAGGAACAATCCAAGAAGAAGATATAACAATTATAAATATATATGCACCCAATATAGGAGCACCGCAATATGTAAGACAAATGCTAACAAGTATGAAAGGGGAAATCAACAATAACACAATAATAGTGGGAGACTTTAATACCCCACTCACACCTATGGACAGATCAACTAAACAGAAAATTAACAAAGAAACGCAAACTTTAAATGATACATTAGATCAGTTAGACCTAATTGATATCTATAGGACATTTCACCCCAAAACAACGAATTTCACCTTTTTTTCAAGTGCTCATGGAACCTTCTCCAGGATAGATCACATCCTGGGCCATAAATCTAAACTTGATAAATTCAAAAAAATCGAAATCATTCCAAGCATCTTTTCTGACCATAATGCATTAAGATTAGATCTCAATTACAGGAGAAAAACTATTAAAAATTCTAACATATGGAGGTTGAACAACACACTTCTGAATAACCAACAAATCACAGAAGAAATCAAAAAAGAAATCAAAATATGCATAGAAACTAATGAAAATGAAAACACAACAACCCAAAACCTGTGGGACACTATAAAAGCAGTGCTAAGAGGAAAGTTCATAGCAATACAGGCATACCTCAAGAAACAAGAAAAAAGTCAAATAAATAACCTAACTCTACAACTAAAGCAACTAGAAAAGGAAGAGTTGGAGAACCCCAGAGTTAGTAGAAGGAAAGAAATCTTAAAAATTAGGGCAGAAATAAATGCAAAAGAAACAAAAGAGACCATAGCAAAAATCAACAAAGCCAAAAGCTGGTTCTTTGAAAGGATAAATAAAATTGACAAACCATTAGCCAGACTCATCAAGAAGCAAAGAGAGAAAAATCAAATCAATAAAATTAGAAATGAAAATGGAGAGATCACAACAGACAACACAGAAATACAAAGGATCATAAGAGACTACTATCAGCAGTTGTATGCCAATAAAATGGACAACGTGGAAGAAATGGACAAATTCTTAGAAAAGTACAATTTTCCAAAACTGAACCAGGAAGAAATAGAAAATCTTAACAGACCCATCACAAGCACGGAAATTGATACTGTAATCAGAAATCTTCCAGCAAACAAAAGCCCAGGTCCAGATGGCTTCACAGCTGAATTCTACCAAAAATTTCGAGAAGAGCTAACACCTATCCTACTCAAACTCTTCCAGAAAATTGCAGAGGAAGGTAAACTTCCAAACTCATTCTATGAGGCCACCATCACCCTAATACCAAAACCTGACAAAGATGTCACAAAAAAAGAAAACTACAGGCCAATATCTCTGATGAACATAGATGCAAAAATCCTCAACAAAATTCTAGCAATCAGAATCCAACAACACATTAAAAAGATCATACATCATGACCAAGTGGGCTTTATCCCAGGGATGCAAGGATTCTTCAATATCCGCAAATCAATCAATGTAATTCACCACATTAACAAATTGAAAAATAAAAACCATATGATTATCTCAATAGATGCAGAGAAGGCCTTTGACAAAATTCAACATCCATTTATGATAAAAACTCTCCAGAAAGCAGGAATAGAAGAAACATATCTCAACATAATAAAAGCTATCTATGACAAACCCACAGCAAACATTATCCTCAATGGTGAAAAATTGAAAGCATTTCCCCTAAAGTCAGGAACAAGACAAGGGTGTCCACTTTCACCGCTACTATTCAACATAGTTCTGGAAGTTTTGGCCACAGCAATCAGAGCAGAAAAAGAAATAAAAGGAATCCAAATTGGAAAAGAAGAAGTAAAACTCTCACTGTTTGCAGATGACATGATCCTCTACATGGAAAACCCTAAAGACTCCACCAGAAAATTACTAGAGCTCATCAATGAATATAGTAAAGTTGCAGGATATAAAATCAACACACAGAAATCCCTTGCATTCCTATACACGAATAATGAGAAAGTAGAAAAAGAAATTAAGGAAACAATTCCATTCACCATTGCAACGAAAAGAATAAAATACTTAGGAATATATCTACCTAAAGAAACTAAAGACCTATATATAGAAAACTATAAAACACTGATGAAAGAAATCAAAGAGGACACTAATAGATGGAGAAATATACCATGTTCATGGATTGGAAGAATCAATATAGTGAAAATGAGTATACTACCCAAAGCAATTTACAAATTCAATGCAATCCCTATCAAGCTACCAGCCACATTTTTCACAGAACTAGAACAAATAATTTCAAGCTTTGTATGGAAATACAAAAAACCTCGAATAGCCAAAGCAATCTTGAGAAAGAAGAATGGAGCTGGAGGAATCAACTTGCCTGACTTCAGGCTCTACTACAAAGCCACAGTCATCAAGACAGTATGGTACTGGCACAAAGACAGACATATAGATCAATGGAACAAAATAGAAAGCCCAGAGATAAATCCACACACATATGGACACCTTATCTTTGACAAAGGAGGCAAGAATATACAATGGAGTAAAGACAATCTCTTTAACAAGTGGTGCTGGGAAAACTGGTCAACCACTTGTAAAAGAATGAAACTAGATCACTTTCTAACACCGCACACAAAAATAAACTCAAAATGGATTAAAGATCTAAATGTAAGATCAGAAACTATAAAACTCCTAGAGGAGAACATAGGCAAAACACTCTCCGACATAAATCACAGCAGGATCCTCTATGATCCACCTCCCAGAATTCTGGAAATAAAAGCAAAAATAAACAAATGGGATCTAATTAAAATTAAAAGCTTCTGCACAACAAAGGAAAATATAAGCAAGGTGAAAAGACAGCCATCTGAATGGGAGAAAATAATAGCAAATGAAGCAACTGACAAACAACTCATCTCAAAAATATACAAGCAACTTATGCAGCTCAACTCCAGAAAAATAAACGACCCAATCAAAAAATGGGCCAAAGAACTAAATAGACATTTCTCCAAAGAAGACATACGGATGGCTAACAAACACATGAAAAGATGCTCAACATCACTCATTATTAGAGAAATGCAAATCAAAACCACAATGAGGTACCACTTCACACCAGTCAGAATGGCTGCGATCCAAAAATCTGCAAGCAATAAATGCTGGAGAGGGTGTGGAGAAAAGGGAACCCTCCTACACTGTTGGTGGGAATGCAAACTAGTACAGCCACTATGGAGAACAGTGTGGAGATTCCTTAAAAAATTGCAAATAGAACTACCTTATGACCCAGCAATCCCACTTCTGGGCATACACACCGAGGAAACCAGAATTGAAAGAGACACATGTACCCCAATGTTCATCGCAGTACTGTTTATAATAGCCAGGACATGGAAACAACCTAGATGTCCATCAGCAGATGAATGGATAAGAAAGCTGTGGTACATATACACAATGGAGTATTACTCAGCCGTTAAAAAGAATTCATTTGAATCAGTTCTGATGAGATGGATGAAACTGGAGCCGATTATACAGAGTGAAGTAAGCCAGAAAGAAAAACACCAATACAGTATACTAACACATATATATGGAATTTAGGAAGATGGCAATGATGACCCTGTATGCAAGACAGGGAAAGAGACACAGATGTGTATAATGGACTTTTGGACTCAGAGGGAGAGGGAGAGGGTGGGATGATTTGGGAGAATGACATTCTAACATGTATACTATCATGTGAATTGAATCGCCAGTCTATGTCTGACGCAGGATGCAGCATGCTTGGGGCTGGTGCATGGGGATGACCCAGAAAGATGTTCTGGGGAGGGAGGTGGGAGGGGGGTTCATGTTAGGGAATGCATGTAAGAATTAAAGATTTTAAAATTTAAAAAATAAAAAACTAAAAATTAAAAAAAAATAAAAATAAAAAAAAAAATAAAAATAAAAACTCAAGAGAATAAACTAATTGTTAGACTTAATAAGAGAGTTCAATCAAGTGGCTAAATACAAGATAGTATATGCAAAAATCAAATTTTCCTGTATACTATTAATAACCAATGAGAAATATTAAAGAGAAAAAGTGAGGCCAAAATGGCATTACTTGTGCTAAAACCCATGATGCCAATCCTAAGCCCAAGATAGCAGTTTTGACCTTCCCCAGAAATGTGATCTAATCAACCAATCTGAAATTTTTAGTCAGTACCAAGGAGGTAACCTGTCACTTGGGACTGCTCTATTTGCCCACTTCTCCTCCCTAAGAGTAGGAAGAGGCAATCTCCTAATTCCCTTTCCCATAAAAAGATGTCTTGGCCTAAAATAACCCTTACTTTTATTTTGCTAATAACTTCCTCTCCCCAACTTTCTTTAAAAACCTTCCATTTTGTACTGCTACTGGGAGGGTCCTTCTAGTTGTTAGGTGGAATGCTGACTGAATAATGAATTGTCTAGTAAATAAAGCAAATTAGATTTTCAAATTAACTCAGTTGAATTTCAGCTTTTGACAGGATTGAGTCTCTCTGCTTACAGTTCCTTTATGGATTCTTCCCTCTGGAGAAAATGGAGAGGGCTTCCTCAGCACCTACAAAGATTTATCCTTGACCCTGGTGTTTTCTAGACCAAAACAGGACCTCAACCCAATAGCACAACAGTATTATCTGAGTGCACAACAAAATTAGTGCCCAAGGTCCCTCAGAACTTGTTCAACTGAAGAATTGAATAGGATCTGTGCACAGACATCTCTGAAAAGGCTTTGCTCAAGTGTGCCACAGGCCCTCACTCACTTCTTTACAATGGCTGCTTAACAAGAGGGTATCAAGAGGAACAAAGCAAAGAGGTCTGAAGGGATACAGATGAGGAGGACAGTGCCTTGTTAGGGGTTGGAAGAGATCTTCAGACTCACTGCTACCCCCAGGTCCAAGGCTGTCACAGGGAAACCCCCCTTTTTTAGACAACCCCCCCCCACCCGCACACACACACACAGATGACACCACCCTTATGGCAGAAAGCAAAGAAGAACTAAAGAGCCTCTTGATGAAAGTGAAAGAGGAGAGTGAAAAAGTTGGCTTAAAACTCAACATTCAGAAAACTAAGATCATGGCATCTGGTCTCATCACTTCATGGCAAATAGATGGGGAAACAATGGAAACAGTGAGAGACTTCATTTTCTTGGGCTCCAAAAGCACTGCAGATGGTGGCTGTAGCCATGAAACTAAAAGTTTGCTCCTTGGAAGAAAAGTTATGACCAACCTAGACAGCATATTAAAAAGCAGGGACATTACTTTGTCAACAAAGTCCATCTAGTCAAAGCTATGATTTTTCCAGTAGTCTTATATGAATGTAAGAGCTGAACTATAAAGAAAGCTGAGGGCTGGAGAATTGATGTTTCAACTGTGGTGTTGGAGAAGACTCTGGAGAGTCCCGTGGACTGCAAGGAGATCCAACCAGTCCATCCTCAAGGAGATCACTCCTGAATATTCATTGGAAGGACTGATGCTGAAACTCCAATACTTTGGCCACCTGGTGCGAAGAACTGATTCATTTGAAAAGACCCTGATGCTGGGAAAGATGGAAGGTGTGAGGAGAAGGGGGCAACAGAGGATGAGATGGTTGGATGACATTACCGACTCAAGGGACACGAGTTTGAGCAGGCTCCAGGAGTTGGTGATGGACAGGGAAGCCTGGCGTACTGCAGTCCATGGGGTTGCAAAGAGTCAGACACAACTGAGCAACTGAACTGAACTGAACACACACAGAAGCCACCACTTTCCCAGGTGGTGCTAGTGGAAAAGAATCCACCTGCCAGTGCAGGAGACACAGCAGACACAGGTTTGACCACTGGGTTGGGAAAAGCCCCTGGAGAAGAAAATGGCAGCCCACTCCAGAATTCTTGCCTGGAGAATCCCATGAACAGAGGAACCTGGCGGGCTACCCTCCATGACTGAGCACCCACACATACACACATAGAAACCACCACAGTCTCAAGGCATAATGTCTGAGGAAAAACTAAGAAGTTTTTAGAGCTTAATCTCTGGCTCTGATGACCTGATAACCAGTTTGCTTTCCAAACTTTCAATAACCAGTTTGCTTTCCAATATTGCTTTTCAATAACCAGTTTGATTTCCACCCCCTACTATCCACCCCCACCCCAGTAACTGACAGAAAACTGAGTTTAGGGATGGCCCAGGACTGGGAACTGGTGAGTCGGAAGACAGAGCTGCTGCTGCTACTGCTAAGTCGCTTCAGTCGTGTCCGACTCTGTGTGACCCCATAGACAGCAGCCCACCCGGCTCCCCCATCCCTGGGATTCTCCAGGCAAGAACACTGGAGTGGGTTGCCATTTCCTTGTCCAATGCATGAAAGTGAAAAGTGAAAGTGAAGTTGCTCACTCTTCACGACCACATGAACTGCAGCCTACCACGTTCCTCCGTCCATGGGATTTTCCAGGCAAGAGTACTGGAGTGGGGTGCCATTGCATTCTCTGAAGACAGAGCAGTCACGCCTATAGCTAGCTGGAGGGGAACTCCACCCCCTTGACAAACCCAACAGTCTGGAGACACAGCCCCAAAGCATCTGTGCAAAAACGTCCTCCCTGAGGATATGCAGAGTCTGGGAGCTGCCTCACTCCTTATCCCCAAGATCTCTCCCACCATATGACATATACAGAGCATCACAGGACACACTGTTTCTAGAGGATCAGCAGTTCAGCAAATGTGTCAGCATGAATTGCTATCTGTGCTGCATCACTCAGGGCACTCAAGCTATCACAACACTATTCTTTTACTATCTTAACAAATGCTTATGGAGTTCCATTCAATATCACAGTAATCCAAGTCTATGCCCAACCAGTAATGCTGAAGAAGCTGAAGCCAAATGGTTCTATGAAGACCTACAAGACCTTCTAGAACTAATACCCAAAAAAGATGTCCTTTACATTATAGGGGACTGGAATCCAAAAGTAGGAAGTCAAGAGATACCTGGAGTAACAGGCAAATTTGGCCTTGGTGTACAGAATGAAGCAGGGCAAAGGCTAACAGAGTTTTGCCAAGAGAACGCACTGGTCATACCAAACACCCTCTTCCAACAAGACAAGAGAAGACTCTATTCATGGACATCACCAGATGGTCAATACCAAAAATACAGATTGAGTATAATAATACAGATTGATTATATTCTCTGCAGCCAAAGATGGAGAAGCTCCAAACAGTCAGCAAAAACAAGACCGGGAGCTGACTGTGGCTCAGATCATGAACTCTTTATTGCCAAATTCAGACTTAAATTGAAGAAAGTAGGGAAAAACCACTAGACCATTCAGGTATGACCTAAATCAAATCCCTTACGATTATACAGTGGAAGTGACAAATAGATTCAAGGGATTAGATCTGATAGAGTGCCTGAAGAACTATGGATGGAGGTTCGTGACATTGTATAGGAGGCAGTATAATTTCTTTTTCCCCAAGAAAAAGAAATGCAAAAAGGCAAAATGTTTGCCTGAGGAGACCTTACAAAGAGCTATGAAAAGAAGAGAAGGGAAAAGCAAAGGAGAAAAGAAAAGATATACCCATTTGAATGCAGAGTTCCAAAGAATAGCAAGGAGAGAAAAGAAAGACTTCCTCAGCAACCAATGCAAAGAAATAGAGGAAAACAATAGAATGGGAAAGACTAGAGATCTCTTCAAGAAAATTGAGGTACCAAGGTATCTTTGCATAACATTTCATGCAAAGATGGGCACAATAAAGGCCAGAAACAGTATGGACCTAACAGAAGCAGAAGATAGTAAGAAGAGGTGGCAAGAATACACAGAAGAACTATACAAAAAAGACTTTCATGACCCAGATAACCACGACGGTGTGATCACTCACCTAGAGCCAGACATCCTAGAATGCGAAGTCAAGTGGGCCTTAGGAAGCATCACTATGAACAAAGCTAGTGGAGGTGATAGAATTCCAGTTGAGCTATTTCAAATCCTAAAAGATGATGCTGTGAAAGTGCTATACTCAGTATGCCAGCAAATTTGGAAAACTCAGCAGTGGCCACAGGACTGGAAAAGGTCAGTTTTCACTGCAGTCCCAAAGAAGGGCAATGCCAAAGACTGTTCAAACTACTGCACAATTGCACTCATCTCACACTCTAGTAAAGTAATTCTCAAAATTCTCCAAGCCAGGCTTCAACAGTATGTGAACCATGAATTTCCAGATGTTCAAGTTGGATTTAGAAAAGGTGGAAGAAACAGAGATCAAATTGCCAACATTCATTGGATCATAGAAAAAGCAAGAGAGTTCCAGAAAAACATCTACTTCTGCTTTATTGACTACACCAAAGCCTTTGACTGTGTAGATCCCAACAAACTGTGGAAAATTCTTTAAGAGATGTGAATGCCAGACCACATTACCTGCCTCCTGAGAAATCTGTATGCAGGTCAAGAAGCAACAGTTAGAACTGGACATGGAACAAGGGACTGGTTCCAAATCAGGAAAGGAGTACGTCAAGGCTGTATATCGTCACCCTGCTTATTTAACTTATATACAGAGTACATCATGCAAAATGCCGGGCTAGATGAAACACAAGATGGAATCAAGATCGCTGGGAGAAATATTAATAGCCTCAGATATGAAGATGACACCACACTTATGGCAGAAAGTGAAGAGGAGCTAAGAAGCCTCTTGATGAAAGTGAAAGAGGAGAGTGAAAAAGTTGGCTTAAAGCTCAACATTCAGAAAACTAAGATCATGGCATCTGGTCCCATCACTTCATGGGAAATAGATGGGGAAACAATGGAAACAGTGACAGACTTCATTTTCTTGGGCTCCAAAAGCACTGCAGATGGTGACTGCAGCCATGAAATTAAAAGATGCTTGCACCTTGGAAGAAAACCTATGACGCACCTAGACAGCATATTAAAGAGCAGAGACATTACTTTGCCAACAAATGTGGCATAGTCAAAGCTATGTTTTTTCCAGCGACTGAACTGAACTGTGGAAACAGTGTCAGTCTTTATTTTTGGGGGCTCCAAAATCACTGCAGATGGTGATTGCAGCCATGAAATTAAAAGATGCTTACTCCTTTCAAGAAAAGTTATGACCAACCTAGATAGCATATTCGAAAGCAGAGACATTACTTTGCCGACTAAGGTCTGTCTGGTCAAGGCTATGGTTTTTCCATTGGTCATGTATGTATGTGAGAGCTGGACTGTGAAGAAGGCTGAGCACCAAAGAATTGATGCTTTTGAACTGTGGTGTTGGAGAAGACTCTTGAGAGTCCCTTGGACTGCAAGGAGATCCAACCAGTCCATTCTGAAGGAGATCAGCCCTGGGATTTCTTTGGAAGGAATGATGCTGAAGCTGAAACTCCAGTACTTTGGCCACCTCATGAGAAGAGTTGACTCATTGGAAAAGACTCTGATGCTGGGAGGGATTGGGGGCAGGAGGAGAAGGGAGCAACAGAGGATGAGATGGCTGGATGGCATCACTGACTCGATGGACATGAGTCTGAGTGAACTCCGGGAGTTGGTGATGGACAGGGAGGCCTGGTGTGCTGCGATTCACGGGGCTGCAAAGAGTCGGACACAACTGAGCAACTGAACTGAACTGAACTGAACTGAAATAAATTCCTTGAACAAATATGCTCCTATTTCAGGGCCTTTGTGCTTATTGATCCCTCTGTCTAGAATGGCTCTTCCCTTTGATATCTATACACATTCCCTGACCAATCTACCTAAAATGGCACCCCTGTCCCATCTCCCTTCACAATCTGGCATTATATATTCCTTTGTTGTTGTCATCCCTCCCTAGAATATAAGCATCATGTGGACAAGGAACTTGTTTAGTTTAGTGCTGAAACCCCAGTACATAGAACACTGCATACAATAGTTGGCACACAATAAATATTTGTTGAATGAATGAATTAATGAGATTAAGTAAAATAGATTTACTTAAGCCCTTATACTAGTAACTGACTTTAAAAATTTTTAGAGAAAACATGAGGCAAAAGAGGTGAGGAAGGCCAGTGCTCTATGGTGACCTAAATGTGAAGGAAATCCAAAAAAGAGGGGGGATATATGCATACGTGTGGCTGATTCCCTTTGCTGTATAGCAGAAACTAACACAACATTGTAAAGCAGCTATATGTATGTGTGTGTATACTTAGTCATGTCTGACTCTTTGTGACACCACGGACCGTGGCCTGCCAGGCTCCTCTGTCCATGGGATTTTGCAGGGAGGAATACTCCAGTAAAAATTAATTTCTTAAAAAAAAAAAAGGTGAGGAGGGAAGGCCTAGGATGGAATGGTCAGCCCTGAGGCGAAGAGCATGGAAGAATGAGCTTGAAAAGGAGCTAAGAAGCTTAGCTCAATCCCATTTATAGACTGAAAAGCACTCAAATCAAATTTGTGGTGATTTTAATGTTTTCTGTAACTAACTAAACCTGTCATTTTTGCATTTCTTTTTCCCAAAGGTATAAAAATTTTTTAAAAACAACAAAGTTTTCAAATTTTGGAATAAAGTATAGAAAAAAAATTCTTCATAATCTCAGGGAAATTTTTATTAAAACAACACTCAAACATGCAAACCTTAAAGGAAAGGATGGATACATTCACATTAAAATTAAGAACTTTAAAAAATCTCTTAAAAAAGAGAAAAGACAGTCTACAAACAAGGATAAAGATCATCCATTCAACAGATATTATTGAGCACCAATAACAGGACAGTAATGGTCCTTAGGATAAATTAGTAGACAAGTCAAAACAAAATTTCTGCCTTTAAGGAGCATTCTATTGAAATGCATAATATGTTGAGCAAAAGGGCCCAGGTACTATCCTAAGTACTTTATATATATATTAACTCCTTTAATTGGCACACACACATGTATATGTGTGTCTATGACAAGTCTATGAGTTAAGTACTCCACAGATGAGAAAAATGTAGATCAAAGAGGTTAAGGAAACTGCAGCACAGAGATTTACTGCCGGAGATCACACAGTTATTGAAGGGAGGAGCTGGGAGTTGAACCTAATCTGGTTCCAAAGACTATATTGACATTCACAGCACCCAACTGACAAAGGATTAGTATTGGTAAATACTAATTTATCAAGAGATCCTACATATCAACAAGTAAAAGATAACTATTAGGAAAATGAGTAAAAGATGTAAACAAGGAGTTTCCAGAAGAAATGTGACCCATAAGTTTAAGAACCAACGCTCAACCTCTTTAGTAAATAGGGAAATAAAAACTCAAACTGCAAAAGGTAGCATTTGACACTAAATTGGCAAAAACTTTAAAGTTAAAGCCAAGTGTTAGGATATGGAGCAACGTGAACCCACACCTGCTGAAAGCATATGATGTAATCACTTTGGGAAACAATCTAGCATGTCCTAGTAAAACAGAATCTGCCCCAAACCTATGATTCAGCAGTACCACTCCTACGCATATGCCCTAGAGAAACTTTTACACATGAGCACTACAAAACATGGATAAGAATGTCCTAGAAACAAGGTTTATGATAGCAAAAATAAGCTGGAAACAAACCAAATGTCCATCAAATAAGACCATGGATAAATAAACCACAGTACATCCATCCATATTCATAGAATAGAATACAAAAAAGCAGAGCTACATATGTCAACAAAGATGAAACTCAAAATCTTAGTGGTTGAGTGGAAACAGTCAAGTTAGAGAGAAATACCATATATAAGTGTGTGTGTGTGTGTGTGTGTGTGTGTGTGTATACACAAAAGTCTGTGAGTGCTCAGTAGTGTCCAACTCTTTGTGACCCCATGAATTGTAGCCCACCAGGCTCCTCTGTCCATGGAATTCTCCAGGCAAGAATATTGGGGTGTGTTACCATTCCCTTCTCCAGGGGATCTTCCTAACCCAGAGATCGAACCCAGGTCTCCTGCATTGCAGGCGGACTCTTAACCATCTGAGCAACCAGGAAAGCCCTATATATTCCTATAGAGAGAGACAGAATAAACGTGCAAAATACTGACAATTACTGACTTGAAGAGATAGATGATATACAAATGTGTATTATACTATTCTTTCAACTGTCCTGTATGCTTGAATTTTTTTAACTGGAAAAACTAACTTTGAAGTCCTTTAGAAGAAACATGCTTTCTCTAATTCACCATAATTCGCACCATTCTCTATTATAACTCTTTAGCCTGTTCCCTCATTTCTAGTACATCTGGTACCTAGAGACATTTGAGTTTGCAACTGGTAGTTCAGCTTGTAGGTCTTGGTCCCTCTTGCATCTCCTTGTCTCCTGCATGTACATGGCTGGTCTGGCCATTCCCACAGGCTGAACAAACCATATGTGAAGTTTGGTTTTTAGGAGAGGACAATACAAGCTAATGTAATTCCCCACTACCCCGCAATAGGAAGGGAAGTCCTCTTCACCCTCCTCCCAGCAGTTATAAAAATTTCAGCAAGTGCACTACACCTTATGAGATAAAGGTGGGGCCTTGAAAAAGTCTAGCCATGCCAGCTAGTTTCTCCTAGAAGATAAGAGGAAGAAATCAATGAGTCTATATGACTTTCTGGCATCAAAGGTGAAAAGGATGGGAAAGGAAAATTTTCCAGCAACATCAAGGGGCCCGTGAGGTTAACGATTGTATCAGGAATATAAAGTATGAGATAATTGCCTGTAACCTCTGCCTTGACTTGTGAGTTAAAATCCCTTGAAGGTACTTAGGCATCAGAGAATCTGCAGCCAATAAACTATTCTTCTTCAGACTGATCAGTTTTTAGCCCCACAGAGTCTAGTGGCACCGGGAAAACTGAAGCAGCTTCCCAGTTAGCATCTGCCCAGCCATATTTGGTGATATGACAGGTTGTTTCTTTGCAAACTGGTTTTCACTCCCGCAGCACTCACACTGCACTAAACAAACCCTTGATTCCTACCACCCCCAGCTTGCCTATTTCTGCACACACGACACAGCATGAATACATCCAATTGTTTAGCATGCAAATAGGCTTATAAAGGACTAGGCAGATAGCCAGAGGCAGGCAGGGTCACTTGGGGAATAAACTGAGGCTGACTGGTGGCACTGAATGCAAAAGAAGGTAGGGAAAGCACAAGGCTGCAGTCTGATTGTTCTTATCACATGAAAAGAAAGATGGAGATCATTTGAACTTCTGACCTCCACTCACCTCTGACCTAGCCCTAGACCTGGGTGGTTTCTACTGGCCATGTTACCTTATGGAATGGACTTCTCTCTTGGTTTATTCTTGCTTTGACCTCCACACCTTGTTGACTTTCCAGATCTTAACACTTCAACTTGTTTCTGTTATCCAGCTCTCCGTAGGACCAGGCTTAGCTTTGGGGACTATTGACGCCTGTCCATCTTTCCCCTTGACCTGCTTTGGCTATATGCTGTCCACTTCCTATTGTGAGAGAGCTCACTTAAGGATTTGATGCTGCTGTCATGAAACCTTACTAGGCCAGGGACTGAAGATATGGAAAAGAAGAGTTCTATTACCAAAGCTGTAGTATCAAGAAGATATCTTCAATATATAGAATGGATAAACAAGAAGCTCCTACTGTGTAGCACAGGGACTATCACAGGAACAATATCTTGTGATAAACCATAATGGAAAGGAACATGAAAAAATATACATGAATGACTGACTCACTTTGCTGCATAGCAGAAATTGGCAAAACACTGTAAATCAACTATACTTCAAAAAAATAAACTAAAAAGGACGAAAATACCTTTGGACATATGAGAAGGAAGCGAAGGGCAAGAGCAGCTAATTAGTTGCTAAATTGTGACCCAGAGGCAAGATAGTACTTCTCATGTGTAGTGCTCAAGAGGGCAATTCCTACTGCAAAGGTGGGTACATACATACATACATACATACATACATACATACATACGTACATAGGTAAGTGGATAATTAGGGAAGGGGGACATCCGTAAACAGTGAGAATGTCTAACCAACCAAGAATTTTAATTAGTACAATTCTGTGAGGTAATGTTTAAAAAAGGGTGGGAGTAGAAAAGAAAGGATCAGTATATTTACTAACAGTCACGTCTCACATTCCCAGGTTTCCTAATTTCTTTTGTCCATACTTCATTTTCTCTGATACAATTCATAGCGGCCAGGACCACCTATATACCAAGAAAGTCCCCAGCCTAGGGAATTGCAATCACTCTCCTCAGTTCAGGTAAGACTAGATGATTTTTTTCCTCAAAAAGAAAACAATACGAAAGCAAAGAAAACAACGTGTTGACACGGCAGATTTCTTTCCCTGATCTTTCCTAAGGTTAGGCTGATCTCAGTGATCCACAGCCTTCAACACCCATTTTTTCAGGTTTCACCTCAGCCCTGGACTTGGCTTGTGTTTAAACATTCCTGAGTTTGAGCGGAAGTGAAACTAATCAGCAGCCCTTCTAGGTCTAGTACATTGGGAGCCTTCAAGAAACCTGTTTCCTGAGCCGTTTGGAGAAGAGGGTCAAGCCCTTTCTTTAGACTTAGCTGTCTCTTTGGAGAGAGAGAGGCTGATTCTGCTGACCACATTACCTGGTCCCTGGACCTTACCCGGGTTAACCGAGGCTTGAGGAAGTGGCCCATTTTCGGCACCAGTAAATCCTAAAAACTGGGAGGGCGGAAACTGAGCAGTGCCCACTGAAAGGGCTGTGGGTAAGTGAGTGTTTCTGACCAGTGACTTTTCACCTACCATTAAAAGACCTAGAAGTCTGACCAGATTAGTAAAAGAGGCATATCTAAAAATGACTGCTTCTTCAATAATAGGGTATTGGTTAAACAAATCACGGCATAGCCATACAATGAAATGATGAAGTTATAGAAGAAAACTGACATGAAAAATGTCCATAATATACTGTAGGTGAAAAAGCAGATTAAACCCAGTATAAAGGGTCTTCTCTGGTGGAGCAGTGGATAAGAATCTGCTTGCCAATGCAGAAAGAAGAGTCCACATGCTGTGGAACAACTAAGCCTATGCTCCAGGGTCTGCGAGCTGCAACTACTGAAGACCTCGCACCTACAGCCCGTGCTCTGCAACAAGAGAAGCAACTGCAATGAGAAGCCCAAGCACTGCAACAAAGAGTTTCCCTCACTGACTGCAACTAGAGAAAGCCCACATACAGCAACAAAGATCCACCCCAGCCAAAAATAAATTAATTTAAAAAAATAGTACAGAGACTATGATTCTCTTTTGATTAAGAAATTATACATAATAACTAACATTTATTGAGCTTTAAATATGACCATATAAATAAACAAGGAACTGAAGAAAATGCTTTACATTAATTACTTACCCTCATGACAAATCAACAGTATAAGTAGGTATTATACTCACCTTTTACAGATGAGGAAACTGAGGCACTAAGCAGTTAAGTAATTGGTCATAGTTCCCTTAAGTGGCAGAGCTGAGATACAGACCTGGATATGTTGGACTCAAGAGCCTAAACTCTTCACAGTGACACAATATTTATCTCTATATTCATACAGGAAAAAGTCAAGAAAGAGAGATACCAGGATAAGAACAGTTAACAGTTGCTATTTCTGGATTGTGAGGTTATGAGTGACTTTTGTTTCCCTTATGTTTTCTTGTATAGTGTGAAATTTTTAGTAATTACATGGATTATTTTTATAATCAGGGAAAATAATAAATCAATTTCCATTTTGAAAAAAAAAGCAAATAAACCATTGTTTCTAACCTGTAAGCAGCAAACCACTGTGGGTAGGTGAGGGTGGGGGGACTAACTTATTATTACAAGGGTTCTGGAAATTCTTATATGGCCCAAGCACTGTCTAGAATGAATAAAAAATATGCTGCCGGGGTCCAGCCCCGGTGGATCCAGGGTGATTCGAAGGTGGGGATGGAGTCAGCGTCCTTGGAAAAATACATATTTAATTACAGATATATAGAGAGATTAGAAACGGATAGTGAGGTAGGAAAATTAGTGGAGAAAAAGAGGCTGAATAACTTAGTTTACGTGGAATAGCATCCATGCTCCAGATGGGAATTCAGCCAGATAAACGGGAAGCAAGAAAGAACGACATGGGGGTATCAGTCTTTCCGGAAACTGATCCGATTTCTTTATTTTGGGGTTTGCTTATATACCTTTTGTTACACATAGGGATGAATACAGAGTCACCCGGGGGTCAGCACTCCTGACCTTTATCAAAATCAGGTGCTTCACATAAAAAGGTCTTAGGGATTTTACATCATCTTCTGGCCATGAGACCTGCTGACATTTTATGATCCTTTCTTTCTGATAACCAAAAAACTTATTTTTTCCAAGGGTGTTTTTTCCTAAACCAGGCACCACCCTCCAAATAAAGTTGCATTCCTATAGGGTGAGGGTGTAGTGAGTTACGATCAAGAAAGGAATTTATTTAACCCAAGGTTAACATGATTAATCTTAAAGGTTAATACTTATTTCTCCTATATGCTTTAAAGGTTAATGCTTATTTCTCCTATATGCTAGTTATATTCATTATAAGGGCAGGGAACATGGAGATTTAGCAGCAAACATCAACCTCACAAATGAAAATCCTTTCACCAATGTTCCCCTTAAGATCTATTTAGTCTTAAGATAGTGATAAAGTTACATTTTTACATAGCAAAGACACAGTGATTTATAACAAAGTACAGTGATCTATTACAAAAGAGAAAATTCATTAACTCAAAAAGTCTAGTATTGCTAACCTTAAAAACTACTGTATTTCCTTTTCTATATTCCAAATACATTGATTAATATATTCCCAGGTGCCTAAGGATATGGAGGCCTGGCAGCAATCATTGACTCAACAATGAGAAAAGCCCTATGCTAATTAAGACTCTCAAAATACTCCAAAACTCTCTGTGCTGTTTATGGTTGAGAGGTAGTAAACAATCATGTGTGTAGTGGCAGGAGTATGGATAATCCTGTCACACAAGCTAGTCTGTCAGCAGAGAGGTTTGACCTGAGACATCCTTGTCACACCCAGTGCAGGGAATTAGCAGCAATTATTGGCACAACAAATGAAAAAACCCTTCACCAATATGATTCCTAACCAACCCACTATACTAATAATTTCTAACTTCCTGAAAGAATTTGCCTTTAGTAAGTCTAAAACATCTCGTGCCTCTCAGGTTGGGAGGCTGTAAACAATCACATGTGGCCGGACGAACCTATACAGGCGGGCTAGATAACCTTCAGAGGAGTCCGTAAGCTGAAACACTCTTGTCATGCCCAGGAATTTTTATTAACTTGGAGCTGCAAATTAACTCCTTCTCCGAGAGAAATGGTGATGGGGGAGAGCCTCCCGTAAAGTCAGAGGTGTAGGTGAGAGCATAAAACAGACTCTGGTTTTGGGGGTAGATGCTCGGGAACAGGGGGTTTCCTGAGGCTTGATCATGCCTTTGCGTATGCCAAGCCTCCTTCCTCATGACCTTTGCCATGGGCAGAGTTCCTCACGCTGGCCGCCGGCAATATGCTTACACATATGTTTTTTTCAAATGTCCTGATGTATACTGTCATGATATATAGCCATAGTGCTGTCATTTGTTTTATCTATCTATCTATATATCTCAATCAACGGATGTTAAAAATACAACTATTTTTAATAGTTGTGGAAGTCTATGATATTGTAAACATTAAAATAGGAAAATAAAGGATGTGATCTGCTACTAAAAGGAAAAATATATGTACACATATACTCTCTGTAGCTTGAGAGTCTTCTCAACAACTTACCTCCTTTTGGTGGGAGGATAAAAGAGAAAAACTAAAAATGCACAAATTATTAGAAGTTAATCCAGGAAGAGTCCTGAAAAAGATAATTTACAAGGACGAAAAGGCATGGACAGGGAGTTGATGTTGGCCTAGAAAATTCTGTTCTGGAAAGACAGAACGCTAATCTCCCCTATGTTGCCAGGGGCTAGTCCTCACCCCCAAGTACAGGGATGTCAACTAGGATTGCAGGAGATGCTGCAATACCTGAATGCTCAGCTTGCTCCCGGCAAGGTTGATGTTCAATTAGCAGGAAGAGCTGAAGTGGGAACAGCCCTCCAGGTGCAGAGAAGGCAAAGTATGTAGAACTCTGTCTTTTGCCAAACTAACTCAAAGGTCAGCACTTGCCTTCCTTCCTCTCATTCTTATTTTGCAACGTGTCCCTTGTCCTCTATTTCTATATAACCTTTTGTCTCCCCAACTCATTACGCAGGACACACTCCTCCACAGGATTCCTATGACCTCATTACCCATAAGAAATCACAGACCTCAAACTAAAATACTCATTCACTGTTCATTTAATACTGAGGGCCTAAGACTTTCCAGGCATTATGGGCAGATGCACTAAAAAATAAGATTTGGTCCCTACCCCTTTAGAAGCATACCAACTCTAAGAGTGAACATCAAATGAAAACAAAACACCAACAGTTCAATTTGTTTCAGCAGACATGAAATTATAACAAGGCAAGAGATGAAAATCACAAAGAAGAATGAGGGCTTTGCTGCCCCCCTCACTTTGGCCTGTATGTGGTGATCACTTATGCAACAGGCTTTACACCCTCATTCCTGCTTCTGAGAGCTGATTCTGAGGTCTGAAGACTGGCTTACTCCAAGGGAAATAGTCTTCGACGGGTCAATGGCAGGGGGTAAAGGAAAATAGGAAGTAGGATTGTTCTGTATTAAAAATAAATGAAGATCTTGCTGAAGGGCTCAAACCTGAGTCTGATCCAGTGTTCGAATCCAGCTGCCAATCTGGGGGAAATACAGACACACAGCAGGCAGAGTCTAGACTGTGGGAGATTCTCTAGGTCAAAATGGTCAGGAAAAGAAATAGATGGATGGGGAAACTGGAAACTAAAACAGACTTAAATTCTTACAAAATGTCAAAGTCGTAAAAGACAAGGAAAGACCAAGAAACCATCATAGATTGGAGAAGACTAGAGAGACATGATGACTAAATACAACATGGGACCTGATGACACCCTGAAACAGAAATGGACATTAGTAGAAAAAACTAGTGCAATTCGAATAAAGTCTGGAGTTAACAATAACGTTCCAGTATTGGTTTCCTAGCTCTGATTACTATACATAAGATGGTTACATAAGAGGAAATGGGTAAAGGGCATAGGGAACTTTGCAACTCTATCAATCTAAAATTATTCCCAAATAAAAAGTTTTAAAAAGAGAGAACCTAAGGTACATAATAATTTTTGTAATGGACAGGACTAAACTATGGTAATTAGGGAAGTGTGTTTGAGTAATAAAACCATGGAAAGGCAAGGGAAAGATTTTTCTAAATGTCAAAGATAATGGTTACTTTGGGAGGAGGAAGAGGGTTGTGATTGTAACGGGGCATGTGAGAGGCTTCTTGGGTGGGTGAAAAACATCTATTTCTTGACTTAATGGTGGTTGCAAGGTACTTGTCTTATAATAATTCATTAAGTCATGCATTTGTTTTAGAATGCAAGAAATTTTCATCTTTGTGTTCATGTTTCATGGTCATCTTCAACCACTATTAACATTTTGTCATACTCGTTTAATCTACCTCATTTTTTTCTTGGAGTATTTTAAAAGCAATTCTAAGACATCTGGGTATCTGTATCCAGGTTCTTTTTTTAACAATGAAAATTTAGAGAGACATAACATCCAAATATAATCAGTGGACCTTGTTTAGATCCTGGTTCAAATTAACTACCTGTGACCTGCCTCTTGAGAAATCCATATGCAGGTCAAGAAGCAACAGTTAGAACTGGACATGGAACAACAGACTGGTTCCAAATAGGAAAAGGAGTACATCAAGGCTGTATATTGTCACCCTGCTTATTTAACTTATATGCAGAGTACATCATGAGAAATGCTGGGCTGGAAGAAACACAAGCTGGAATCAAGATTGCCAGGAGAAATATCAATAACCTCAGATATGCAGATACCACCTCCCTTATGGCAGAAAGTGAAGAGGAACTACAAAGCCTCTTGATGAAAGTGAAAGAGGAGAGTGAAAAAGTTGGCTTAAAGCTCAACATTCAGAAAACTAAGATCATGGCATCCGGTCCCATCACTTCATGGCAAATAGATGGGGAAACAGTGGAAACAGTGTCAGGCTTTATTTTTCTGGGCTCCAAAATCACTGCAGATGGTGACTGCAGCCATGAAATTAAAAGACGCTTACTCCTTGGAAGAAAAGTTATGACCAACCTAGATAGCATATTCAAAAGCAGAGACATTACTTTGCCGACTAAGGTCCGTCTAGTCAAGGCTATGGTTGTGAGAGTTGGCAAGGTATGAATGTGAGAGTTGGACTGTGAAGAAGGCTGAGTGCCAAAGAATTGATGCTTTTCAGCTGTGGTGTTGGAGAAGACTCTTGAGAGTCCCTTGGACTGCAAGGAGACCCAACCAGTCCATTCTGAAGGAGATCGGCCCTGGGATTTCTTTGGAAGGAATGATGCTAAAGCTGAAACTCTAATACTTTGGCCACCTGATGTGAAGAGCTGACTCATTTGAAAAGACCCTTATGCTGGGAAAGATTGAAAGCAGGAGGAGAAGGGGACGACAGAGGATGAGATGGCTGGATGGCATCACTGACTCGATGGACGTGAGTCTGAGTGAACTCCGGGAGTTGGTGATGGACAGGGAGGCCTGGCGTGTTGTGATTCATGGGATTGCAAAGAGTCGGACACGACTGAGCGACTGAACTGAACTGAACTGAAAAAGACATTTGAATATAGACTGGATGATAGATATTAATAGAGGAGTATTAATTTTTTTAATGGTGATAATGGTATTTCTTATTGAAGAAAACATCCAAATTTCTGTAGATGCATAGTGAAATTTAGGGGTGAAATGACACGATATCTTAGAGTTGCTTTAAAATACTCCAAGAAAAAAAGTGGGGAGATAGATGAAACAAGTATGACAAAATGTTAATAGTTGTTGAAGATGAACATGAAACATGAATACAAAGATGGAAATTTCTTGCATTCTCTAGTTTTGTGTGTACATGGAAATCTTTATAATAGAAAATTGTAAAAGAGGGACATCCCCAAACCAGGCTGTCTCAGGGCAACAGCTTCAACAGACACCTAGCTCTAGATGTTCCCCAACTCCACAAACCCGCAGTGCTCCCTTCCCACTAGCCATGTCTCTGAGGTCACAATACCTACAATCTCAGAGTAACCTGTGATATAAGGGATGTTTTCCTTCTCTGGACCTTTGGGTCACTAGGACTGGATAACAGCCCTTCTCACCTTTTCTCCATCCTGATGTCCTAATAATCCCAGGAAAAAGAATCAAACGGCAAATGGGAAGGGCCCAGGGCTGGCTCACATCTGTTAAGACTGTCCTTATACTCCAAGGCCTGCCCCCTTCAGTGGGTGGTAGGTGTGGGGCAGGACAAAGAACGGATAGGGCAGGTGAAAATCCTCATAATCATATATGTTCGCTACTGAGCGAGCTTCCAGAGGCTAGTGGCACCTTGGGTTGGAACACCATTCTGGGATCTTCATTTCCTTCAGGCTCCTAGGCACAATGCCTTGTTTCAAGCAGCCTAAGCACTTCCAGAGTCTGCTACTTCTGCACTGGCCCCTGAGCTACCTTGGCATATGTGAGTACTGATCCAAGAGAGCGTGGCAAGAAGCCATAATCAGAGGCCAGGACCAGATCTGGGGCAATTTTTATGCTCATGGGAAGTCTCATCTCTGGTCAAGGAGTCTTGAGCTCCCTAAGTACCCTGAGAAGGAAAAGATAGAACCTTGCAGGCAGTAAAGACAGGTCGGGGGAGGTAGAACAGAGTCATGATACTTCTGAGCAGATCTAGCTAATTTCAGCCCCTCCCTAACCCTCACTATTTGGAGAGGAAAAATGAGGCCCATGGAATGAAATGATACATCCGTAATCTCAAGGTAGCATGGGGAGTGGAGCAGAAGCATTAGCATTAAAGACAGAGAAGTATAACCTGTGTTTGAACCCTTGGATTTTCCATTCTGGGAGGGGAGTGTTAGTAGCATGGTTGGAGTGGAAGGGGAGACAGAGATAATGGAAGGAATGGTGAACGGGCAAGAATAGAGGGCTGCAGATGCTGTATGCAAGGAGTATGGAGAGATATCGACACTATATGGGCAAGGGAGGGTGAGCTAGTGGTTTAACAAGCATTCAAGGGTGAGGAATAGGGAAGGAAATAGGAGACGAGGGGGAAGACTGTGTATTAATGGAAGCAGTGGGTGAAAAGCTGGTAGCAGACAGGGAGCAGGTGTAGGGGGACAGTGAGCAGGCAGGTGGACAGAGATGAGAGGTAAACAAAGAAATAGGGCTGGTGTGTACGGTAGATGAAAGAGGGAAAGTTTGAAGGACAGGTGGATGTGGCTGATGGACAGGCAGGAGCTGGATTGTGCAGAAGGCCAGGACCAGGGGCTTGGAGAGTTTGGAGGGCTCTTAACAGAGCTGGACATGGTCAAGTTCTGCTGGCAACACAAATTTGGTCTGATCTGCTCCCTCATCAGTTTGGATCTTGCAGCCATTGGCCATTTACCTACTGTTTACATCCTGGTGGCCACTACCAGCCCTTTACTTTGCCTGGTTTCTCCTGGACTGGAAGACCCCAGAGCAAGGTAAGACTCATGGACCTAGAAATAACAGGATTTAGGAATGTTCCATCTCAACCTATAACAAAGGAGTTCCACTTACCATGCCACAGGACTCTCATACAAGTTCTCGGAGCCAGGAGCTGGCTCCTCTCAGAGAGGGGCTGGGCCAGCCAGGACCATCCTGGGGTCTCTAACTTTTCCACTTCCTTAGCAGAGCCATAGTCCTTCCAGGCTGCTCTGGAAGTTCTGGGTGAGTGAGAGGGCTGGGCTTGGCACACATCCTACAGACACATCCCCTACTGACATTTCTATCTCAGGTGGCAGGCGATCGGCCTGGGTAAGGAACTGGTGTGCCTGGACCCACATCAGGGACTATTTTCCCATTTCCGTAAGTGTCTCTTCCCCAGCATCCCTCACAGTTCCCCAAATACTAGGCATTGATGCTAAATGACTAGGGCTGTCCATAAGGAAAGTGAGCATCTCAGAGAAGTCTCAGTGCACGCTAGACAGACTTCAGGGTCCAACATTGCTACAGGGCATTTGCTACACTGCTAATATACTTTGAATGTCCTGGTAGGCATGACCTACCTACCAGATGATGCAGGCAGAATCACAAGTACAGTTCAGATCAGTTTAACACTGACTGAAAACCTACTCTGTACCACATAGTTTGGGGTAAAGAGAAGTGAGTAGGATGCAGTCCTCGGCCATTAAAAAAGTTCACGTCCAAGGGGGAGGACAGATGAGTACATATTCATGGTTTGGTACATGGTACATAAGTAGTTCAGATGAGGTGTAAGGAAAGGCTTCATAAACAAAGTGATGTCTAAGCTGGTTTTCAAAGCTCAGTAAACTAGCACTGGTAGGGAGATGGGGGAGAAAATACCAGGAAGAGGTTGTAGAAATGTACTACTATGCTGCTCCTCTGTGCACTCTTTGGAGTAGATAAGAGATACTGTCAAGATTTTAGCCAACCTTTTTCATATGACAGCATTCACAGAAAATGATCCCATGCCTAAAGGGCGGAGACTGCTTTCCGGCCACAGGCAAGGAGCCCAGCAGTTGTAGGTGCCCCCGATCCTACTGGCCTCCCAGAGGGCGAGGAGTCAGATATCTTGACCCCCTCAACGCCACTCCTGGCCTCTGTTAAAAAGTTCTGCTTTAGAGAGCTCCCTGAACCCTCTAAGGCATCTTCACCCTTGCTTTCTCGTGTGATCTCATTTCGTCACCTTTGACATTTCTCTCTGTGGCTGCAGATCCTGAAGACTAAAGATCTGTCACCTGAGCACAACTATCTCATGGGAGTTCACCCCCACGGCCTCTTGACCTTCGGCGCCTTCTGTAACTTCTGCACTGAGGCCACAGGCTTCTCGAAGATCTTTCCAGGCATCACTCCCCATCTGGCCACGCTGTCCTGGTTCTTCAAGATCCCCTTTATTAGGGACTACCTCATGGCCAAAGGTGCTTCTGACCATACTTACTAGAGTTTCTGGCTCATCTCCCCACTTTGAAATACACCTTTTTAGGCCCCACCCCTCCTTCTCAGCCTCCTGCCATCATATTACAGTAGGTAAAAAGCATATGTTGTAGAGCAAACTGCCTGGGGTCGAATCCTGGCTATGCCACTTACTGTGTGGTTTTGGCAAGCTACTGAAGCTCCATTGGTCTGTTTCCTCATTTGTAAAGTGGTGCTGATGATAATAGTCTGACCTCAGATGTGGCGTGATGATTAAATGAGACAATACAACTAAAACACCCAAGATAGCACCTGCCAAAGAGTATGTGCTTCATAAATAATAGCTGTTGCTATTAGTGGCAATCCAGGAAAAGAAAAAGGTAGAATTACAGTTGGGGATTTAGAAAGTCTTTCTGTTTCTTTTCCCACTGAAAACCTTCCTACTATAGTTTTGACCCAGTGCCTCCTGTGAACTTGGAAATATTGCCTCAAAGTGAAATGTGTTGCATTTGCTTGTCTTAACCCTCTTTTCTCCACACCTTTTGTTCCATTCATTGATTCTCCTTCTGGGTCCCATGGGAAAGGAGGGCACACAAGCCAGTGAGTCAAGCAGAGGGTATTCCCCCTCAGCCATTCTCCCCTCTCTTGATCCTTTTGCTACTCTCTCTGCTCCTTGGCTCTCCTCAGGTGTGTGCTCCGTGAGTCAGCCAGCTATTGAGTACCTGCTGAGCCATGACACTGGCAACCTTGTGGGCATTGTAGTTGGAGGAGTGGGAGAGGCCCTGCAGAGTGTGCCCAACACCACCAGGCTCATCCTCCAGAAGCGCAAGGGCTTTGTGCGCATGGCACTCCAGCATGGGTAGGTATCCCTCCCTGGGCACAGGTGGGTGGCCTCTGAACAACATGACCTGGTAGGCGATGCCAAGATGAATCAGACATGAGTCTTAGCCTCATAAAACTTACTAGTGAGTGGAAGAGACGACTATAGAATTTCAAAGAGACAGGTTATCCACTCCTCTGGAGCTAGCTGGAGCAGTTCCCAGAAAGCAAACCAGAGATCCAGATTCATTATCAGGGGGCTTGGCTAGGGCTTACCTAAGACATAGATGATGCCCACATCATCTCTAGCAACATTGATATCTATATCTGATAATGGTAAGTGCAAGAAGCAGTACATTATGGTGAGTATGCATGTAGGGTCTGGAGTCAGGGGCCCTAATGTCAAACTCCGGCCCCATGGCTTACTGTGAATTCTGGGACAGGTTATTAAGCCATTCTGAGCCTTGCTGCTTTCCTCTTCATCATGTGGCTACTAATAATTGTACCTGTTTCATAGGATTATTGTGGGGTTTAAATGAGTTTATCCACATAAAACACCTACCATGTGCCTGGCACACAGTAAGAGATAAACATTAGCCACTCTGCTGTGCATGCTAAGTTTCTCTAGTCGTGTCTCACTCTTTGCGACCCTATGGACTGGGGCCCACCAGGCTCCTCTGTCCATGGGATTTTACAGGTGAGAATACTGGAGTAAGTTTCCATTCTCTTATCCAGGAGGTCTTCCTGACCCAGAGATTGAACCATTGTCTTCTGTATTGCAGGCAGTTTCTTTGTTGCTGAGCCACCAGGGACGCCCCACTTCAGTTAGTGACGGACTCTTTGGGACCCTTATGGACGGTAGCCCGCCAGGCTCCTCTGTCCACGGGATTCTCCAGGCAAGAATACTGGAGTGGGCTGCCATGCTCTCCTTCAGGGGATCTTCCATCCCAGGGATCAAACCTGAGTCTCCTGCATCAAGGATAAAGAGAGGAAGTAAAGAGCAGGAGGGACTTCCCAGGTGGAGCTAGTGGTAAAGAACCTGCCTGCTAATGCAGGAGACATAAGAGACCTGGGTTCAATCCCTGGGTCAGAAAGATCCCCTGGAGAAGGAAATGGCAACCCATTCCAGTATTCTCACCTGTAAAATCCCTTGGACAGAGGAGCCTGGCGGGCTACAGTCCATAGGTCGCACAGAGTTGGACACAACTGAAGTGACTTAGTATGCACGCAAAAAGTAGGAGTCCAAGGCTAGAGCTGTGGGGGCTCCATCATGTCAGCATGCCAGTTCACTGGACACAGGGACAACTGTCCTATAATAGCTTCATAGAAGAGGGGAAGTACTTCTTCTAAGGACCTTGTCTGAGTGGCCTGTTTGTCAGTTTGGAGTATAATGTGGTGGAGAGAGCTCTGAGCTGGGAGGAAAGAGACCTAGGTTCTAGTCCAGCTCCTGCCACTCACTGAATACCTATGTGACCTACCCCCTCCTGAACCTGGGCTTCTGGAGCTGTAGAAAAAAGAAAATAACCCCTCGGTGTGTTTTTCCACTGTCTCTGCTGTGAGGAACCAAAAAAGGTAACATATGCCAAAATACTAAGAGATCGCTGGTAGTAATTCATAAAGATTTGTGTAAGAGAGACTGTTCTCCTTACTCTCACAGGAAGACATAAGGAGCCTTGCTTTTCTCCGTAGGGCTCTGTCAGGGTGGATTCCCATGGCCCTATGAGAGGGAAACAACTGTACTCTGCTCTAGTCTCAAGACCTAGGACAGAACACCTTATGCACAGTCCCTGCAGGCGAGAGGCACCTCATACATATACATACACATCTGTGCCAAACCATCGTCTTTTATTCTGCTTCCTACTAGTAGAAATAGATGTTCCCCTTCAGAACACCTCCTGGAAGCTTTTTCTTTATGCAGTGTGGGTTCCTGTGGATTTCTGCCCCCATATCTTGTCCTTGTGATCCTGGCCCAGAGAGAGTATTCTCATTGGCCTTGAAAAATTCAGGAAAAAGAGATACTAACTACAGGAGCCATATTCGGTGCAAGAAGAAATGTTTTACACCACAGGGATCTTATAATAGATGGGAGCCTAGCCAGGAACAAAAGTTCTTCCTGGGGGTTTCTCCACCCCAGGCTGTGTTTGGGAAATAAATCAGGGTTTTCCTACAGGGCTCATCTGGTCCCCACCTACACTTTTGGAGAAACTGAGGTGTATGATCAGGTGCTGTTCCATAAGGACAGCTTTATGTACAAGTTCCAGAGCTATTTCCGCCAGATACTTGGTTTCTATTTTTGCATCTTCTATGGACGAGGCTTCCGCCAAGGCTCCACTGGGCTCCTGCCGTACCCGCTGCCTATCGTCACTGTGGGTGAGTCCTGCTCTCAGCCCCTAGGCCAGCTCAGCTTTTCCTCAACCTCAACCTCAGATCTTCCCAATCTCCGCATCCCCCACCATCAAAGAAGAGGACAGCCTAGGGGGAGAAGTTGGGAGCTTACTTGGGATGTGAAAGGATTGGGCCCAGGGAAGGAGAAGGAGGTTAAAGAAATAAAAGATTCTAACACTTGACCCTTCTCTTTTCCCATCTCTCTTGGCAGTGGGGGAGCCTCTGCCTCTGCCCAAAATCGAAAAACCAAGCCAGGAGATGGTGGACAAATACCACGCCCTCTATATGAAGGCCCTGACCAAACTGTTTGATCAGCACAAGACCCAGTACGGCTGCCCAGAGACCCAAAAGCTGCTTTTCCTGTGACTGAAGGAGCAGTGTGCCCAATAGCACAAGCCTGGGAGAAGAGATTCATTAGCTGCCAACCAAAAGCGGGGAAAAGGGAGAAGCCAAAGGGCTGTGTGTGGTAGGGGAGGGCACTAGGAATTCCTTCCTTGCTACAGAGCCTTTGCACTCTTCCTCCCTGAACTGCCTCACTGAGTCACTCCTTTAGGCCTGCCCCCTGCCCTGCCCCCTGTCCTGTCTCCTACCAGATTTCCTCTCTGAGCCCAAACTGCCAGGGACTGAAGGACTCAAATGTTAGCCAGGCAGCCTGAGTAACCACCACTATGGTGGTTGTTATTGCGCTAATGCATTTTTAAATTAAGATATATTTACATACCATCAATTTAACCCATTTAAAGTGTAAAATTCAGTTGTATTTAGTATACTCAAAGTTGTGCAACTACTGTCACTATCTCATTTTAGAACATATTTCTGCAACCCCCCAAAAGAAACCCAGTACACATTAGCAGTCACTTCCCATTCTCTCAACCCCAGCCCCTGCCAACCACTAATCTACTTTCTGTCTCTAGGGATTTGCCAATTCTGGACTTTTTATACAAATGGAATCATAGAATATGTGATCTTTTGTGACTGGCTTCTTTCTCTTAGCATGATGTTTTCAAGGTTCATCCATGTTGTAGCATGTATCAGTACTTCATTCTTTTTATGATTGAATAAATATTCATTTCACCAACTGATGGACTTTGGGTTATTTCCAATTTGGGGCTATTATGAATAATGCTGGTATAAACATTCACATACAAGCTTTTGTGTGGTAATCATCTGTCTCCAAATATGTCCTTTCCTTATGTCCATACCACTGAGCTAACAAGCACACCTTTCAGGTAGGTAGATTGAAGGTATTTTACTCAGGATTACATTTCAATTGGCAGAAGCATTTCACATAGGTTATGATGTCCTCTGACACCGTAATCCCAAGGTATTTGCAACCATTTCCTCTTTTTTATGGCTGAATAATATTTTATTGTCTGTGTATGTGTGCATCACATCTTCATTCATCTGACAATGGATAGTTAGATTGTTCTCATGTCTTGACCATTGTGGGCAATAATACTGCAAAGAACATGATGATGCAGATATCTCTTTGAGATAGTGTTTTCATTTCCTTCAGATATATAGCCAAACATACAATTGCTGGATCATATTGGGGTTATATTTTTAATTTTTTTTGAAGAATGTCCATACTGTTTTCCACTGGCTGTACCAATTTACATTTCCATCAACAGTGCACAAGGGTTCCCTTTTCTCTACATTCTCACCAACACTTGTTATCCTCTTGTCTTTTTGATAATGATCATCCTGACAAGGGTAAGATGATATCTCATTTTGGTTTGGATTTGGATTTCCCTGATGGGTAGTGATGTAGAGCATATTCTTATGTACTGTTGGCCATTTGAATGTCTTTTCTGGAAAAACATCTATTCAAATCCTCTGCCAATTTTAATATCAGACTATTTGTTTTTTACTCCTATTGAGTTGTAAGAGTTTCTAAATGGTCTTTTAAAAAAACTCGTTATTGAGTTTGTTACAATAATGCTTCTGTTTTATGGTTTTTGGCCTCGAGGCATATGGGATCTTAGATCCTTGACCAGGGATTTAATCCACATCCTCTGCATTGGAAGGTGAAGTTTTAACCACTGGACCACCAGGAAAGTCCCTCTAAATGGTCTTTTAACTTTTCAGCTTTGCTGTATTTTTAAATCTGTCTTTTGTTGGTTTCCTTGTGAAGGAATAGGTATCTGTGTTTTTATATACTCTTAAAATTCTCAGTATACAGCCTTAAGCTGTATTAATATGCAAAACAAGTTATTACACTTTCTTTTCATGTACATGCATAACACTCATATATTTGAATTCAAAAATGCTGTTTTTAAAATTCAGTTTATTTAAACTAAAAAACAAAACAAAAACAATTCACCCATTTCTCCCATCTACCCCAATCCCACCTCTGGCCACCACCAATCTGTTCTCTGTATCTATGAGTTTGGGTGTATGTATGCATTTATAGATTCCACATACAAGAAATATCACAAAAAAGTATTTGTCTTTTCCTGTCTCACTTATTTTACTAAGCACAACGCCCTCAAGGTCTTTCCATGTTGTCACAAATGGCAAGATTTCATTCTTTTTTTATGGCTGAGTAATCTTCCATTGTTTGTGTGTATTTCACAATTTTTTTATCCAATCATCCATTGATGAACACTTAAGCTGTTCCCAGATTTTGGCTATTTAAAATAATGCTACTGTGAACATGAAGATGGCATACATCTTTTTGAGTTAGTGTTTTTTGTTTCCTCAGAAGTGGAATTGCTGGGTAATATGGCAGTTTTATTTTAATTTTTTTGAGAACTCTCCATACTACTTTCCATAGTGGCTGCACCAATTTACATTCCCACCAAGGGCTCTCTTTTCTCTACAACCTCACCAACATTTGTCATTTCTAGTCGTTTTGAGAACACCCATTCTAACGGGTGCGAGGTGGTATGTCACTGTGGTTTTTATTTGCATTTCTGATGATTAGTGATACAGAGCATCTTTTCATGTACTTCTTGACCATTCAATGTCTTCTTTGGGAAAATATTCACATCTTCTGCCCATTTTTTAATTGGTTTGGTTTTTTGCTATTGAGTCATATGAGTTCTTTATATATTTTAGATATTAGCCCTCTATCAGATATATGATTTGCAAATATTTTCTCCCATTCAGTAGGTTGTCTTTTTGTTTTGTTGATGGCTTTCTTTGCTATGCAGAACATTTTTAGTTTGATGTGATCCTACATGTTTATTTTTGCTTTTGTCTTTGCTTTTGATGTCAAATTCAAAATAATCACCACCAAGACCTGTGACAAAGAGGTTACCACATGTATTTTCTTTTAGGAGTTTCACAGTTTAGGTCTTATGCTCAAATCTTTAATCCATTTTGAGTTAGTTTTTGTGTAGGGTGTAAAATAGTGGTACAGTTTCATTCTTTTGCATGTGGCTGTTCAATTATCCCAACACCATTTATTGAAGAAACTCTCCTTTCCCCACTGTATATTCTTGACTCCTTTGTCATAAATTAATTGATCATATATATGCAGGTTTATTTCTAAACATAGAACAGCTCTCTATGCTGTTCCATTGATCTGTGCATCTGTTTTTACGCTAATATGATACTGTCTTATTATAGCTCTCCATATAGTTTGAAATCAGGGAGCATGATGACTCCAGTTTTGTTCTTCTTTCTCAAGGTTGCTTCAGTTATTCAAGTTTTCAGTGTTTCCATAGAAATTTTGGGATTGTTCATTCTATTTCTGTGGAAAAAAATGCCATTGGAATTTTGTTAAGGATTGCATTAATCTGTACACTGCTTTGGATAGAAAGGAAATTTTAACAATTTAATGTTTTCCAATCCATGAGTATGGAATAACTCTACATTTATTTGTGTCTTCTTTAATGTCTTATATTTTTTGATATGCAGATCCAGTTAAAATTATTCCTAAGTAATTTATTCTTCTTGCTGCAACTGCAAATAGGATTTTTTCCCTTAAATTCTCTTTCTGATAATTTATTATTAGTATATAGAAATGCAACAGATTTCTGTGTACTGATTTTCTGTCCTGCAACTTTACTGAATTCATTTATTAATTCTAACAGTTTTTTTATGAAGTCTTTAGCATTTTCTATACATAGCATCGTCATCTGCAAATAGTGCAGTTTTACTTTTTTTCCATTGCATACCTTTTATTTCTTTTTTCTAGTCTAATTGCTTTGACAAAGACTTCCAGTACTATATTTAATAAAACTGGTGAGACTGAGGATCCTTGTCTTATTTCTCTTATTAGAAGAAAAGCTTTCACTTTCTCTAAGAATCCATAACAAGTTGCTTTTGAATCAATTACTGACTGTTCTATTTATCTGCTATCTTTTCACCTGGTAGGTTAGTCCTTGCCTACTCTGAGGCTGGATCTTCCTTGATAACCCTGATACATCTTCCTGGATATCTCAGACATTCACTCATTCATTCATATCATTCAGCAATATTTATTGATCATCCATTATCTGCTAGGCAGTGGGAGTAAATAAGTCAGACACTTACTCTGTCCTTAAGCTGGATGAACATTCAAATGAAGTTTGCAGTTATTAATGTTGACTTCTTAGGTAGCAAGTACTCTCACACACTTACAACAGAATGTATACAATGAGTACAAGACAACTGGAGGAATTTAAATTGTTGAGTTTCAGATTCATTAGGTTCTTGATTTTCCAAAAAGTTGCTTAAGTTCATAATAAATATGACAAAACATTTTATACTGTTAATCTTGCTTTTGTAACTCTGAGTTCTTTCAGAAAGGAGTTTAATGTGTTATAAAAGGTCAGTGTGGGAAAGTCAGTTTTAAATCAGAAATAAACTAAGCAGTATGTAACAGACCCTGTTCATATCCTACCCAATACTCATTGTCCCCAATTTTTCTCACATGGAAAACTCCAACCTTGTTTGGGGCAGCAATAAATCCAACTTCCCATACACATAGTTCAAAGTGGTCATATGATCTACCCCTGGTCAATGAAATTTAAGCAGAAGTCAGTTGGGTGGGGTTCTAGAAGGGCTATTTCTTTTCTAATAAAGAAAAACAGTTTAGTTTACTAAATCCTTTAGACTTCTGCCTTATGCTCTTATACCTTTCTTCCTGCATAGAACACAGATAAGGTGCATGGAAGTTGAGCAGCCATTTTTACAACCATAAGAATGAAAAACACACATTATAAAGAGGGTGAAGTGGGAAGCCATGTTGATCACCTTGAGCAGATGCACCCACCCTTGGACTGCCTACCATGGATTTTTTTGGTTAAAAAAAAAAAAAAAAAAAAAAACACCTATTTTATTGAGCTACCACTGTAGCGTTTCTGTTCAGTTCAGTTCAGTTCAGTCACTCAGTTGTGTTCGACTCTTTGTGACCCCATGAATTGCAGCAAGCCAGGCCTCCCTGTCCATCACCAACTCCCAGAGTTCACTCAAACTCACATCCATCGAGTCGGTGATGCCATCCAGCCATCTCATCCTCGGTCGTCCCTTTCTCCTCCTGTCCCCAATCCTTCCCAGCATCAGAGTTTTTTCCAATGAGTCAACTCTTCACATGAGGTGGCCAAAGTACTGGAGTTTCAGCTTTAGCATCATTCCTTCCAAAGAAATCCCAGGGTTGATCTCCTTCAGAATGGACTGGTTGGATCTCCTTGCAGTCCAAGGGACTCTCAAGAGTCTCCTCCAACACCACAGTTCAAAAGCATCAATTCTTTGGTGCTCAGCCTTCTTCTAGTCCCCTATAATGAAAAGGACATCTTTTTTGGGTGTTAGTTCTCGAAGGTCTTGTAGGTCTTCACAGAATCATTCAACTTCAGCTTCTTCAGCATTATTGGTCAGGGCATTGACTTGGATTATTGTGATATTGAATGGTTTGCCCTGGAAACGAACAGAGATCATTCTGTCATTTTTGAGACTGCATCCAAGTACTGCATTTTGGACTCTTTCATTGACTACAATGGCTACTCCATATCTTCTAAGGGATTCTTGCCCACAGTAGTAGATATAATGGTCATCTGAGGTAAATTCACCCATTCCAGTCCATTTTAGTTTGCTGATTTCTAAAATGTCAATGTTCACTCTTGTCATCTCCTGTTTGACCACTTTCAATTTGCCTTGATTTATGGACCTGACATTTCAGGTTCCTATGCAATATTGCTCTTTATACCATTGGACCTTGCTTCCATCACCAGTCACATCCACAACTGGGTGCTGTTTTTGCTTTGGCTCATCCCTTCATTCTTTCTGTAGTTATTTCTCCACTGACCTCCAGTAGCATATTGGGCACCTACCGACCTGGGGAGTTCATCTTTCAGTGTCACATCTTTTTGCCTTTTCATGCTGTTCACGGGGTTCTCAAGGCAAGAATACTGAAGTGGTCTGCCATTCCTTTCTCCAGTGGACCATGTTTTGTCAGAACTCTCCACCATGAGCCGTCCATCTTGGGTGGCCCTACACAACATGGCTCATAGTTTCAATGAGTTAGACAAGGCTGTGGTCCATGTGATCAGATTGGTTAGTTTTCTGTGACTGTGGTTCAGTCTGTCTGCCCTCTGATGGAGAAGAGTAAGAGGCTTATGGAAGCTTCTTGATGGGAGAGACTGACTGAGGGGGAAACTGGGTCTTATTCTGATGGGCGGGGCCATGCTCAGTAAATCTTTAACCCAATTTTCTGTTGATGGGTGGGGCTGTGTTCCCTACATGTTATTTCAGTTCAGTTCAGTCGTTCAGTCATGTCCAACTCTTTGCGACCCCATGGACTGCAGCACACCAGGCCTCCCTGTCCATCACCAACTCCCAGAGTTTACTCAAACCCATGTCCACTGAGTCAGTGATGCCATCCAACCATCTCATCCTCTGTTGTCCCCCTCTCCTCCCACCTTGAATCTTTCCCAGAATCAGGGTCTTTTCAAATGAGTCAGCTCTTCACATCAGGTGGCCAAAGTATTGGAGTTTCAGCTTGAACACCAGTCCTTCCAATGAATATTCAGGACTGATTTCCTTTAGGATGGACTGGTTGGATCTCCTTGCAGTTCAAGGGACTCTCAATAGTTTTCTCAAACATCGCAGTTCAAAAGCATCAGTTCTTTGGCACTCAGCTTTCTTTATAGAAAGAAATATTATTTGGCCCTGTTATTTACTTGGGGCCAAACTATGGTGGAGGTAATGAAGATAATGGCAACCTCCTTCAAAAGGTCCCATGCACGCACTGCTACACTCAGTGAGCAGCAGGCCACCGCCGACCCATACCTCTGCTGGAGACTCCTGGACACTTACGAGCAAGTCTGGGTCAGTCTCTTGCGGGGTCATTGCTCCTTTCTCCTGGGTCCTGGTGCACACAAGATTCTGTTTGTGCCCTCCAAGAGTCTGTTTCCCCAGTCCTGTGTAAGTTCTGGCAGCTCTATGGAGGGGTTAATAGTGACCTCTTCCAAGAGGGATTATGCCATACACAGGTCTGCTGCACCCAGAGCCCCTACCCCTGCAGCAGTCGCTGCTGACAGGCCTGCTTTCCTTCAAAGTATCTTTCCAATGCCCTCCAACCTCCACTACTCCTGAAGTGCTCCTGGATTTTCAGACTTCTTGGTCTGTGGCCTCTTAACATGGAAATATTCCCAGAAGAAGAAACATTAAGCTTAATTACTGACACGTAATCATTCTACAAATATTTATTAAGCACATTGGATAATAAAATAACAAACAATTATATTTACTTAGCTCCCTAGATTCACAGAGTCTTGCCATAATCTGGAATACCTAAAGCTGAGATTACAATCCTCATTTTACAGATGATGAAACTGGCTCAGAGAGTCTGAGTGACTCACCCAAGACACACCTGATCCCCACTTTCATAACCAGGGCTCCAACTTAGTTATTTGATCTTTAGTTCTATGCTCTTTCCTTTCTATCACAGGTAGGAACTCAAAACAAAGACACATAAAGGGTTAAATAACAATTCAGGATAGTAGTATAAGCAATATCAAAAGACAATATAAGTGCCAAATGACTGATATAGGCAATAATTACTGTAGGAGTGATCAGGAAGCTCACTGTACAAAAGAGTCAGCAGAGAAGTCCTCAGAGGAAGTGGGACTTAAGCTTGGTCTTGGGTGTACATGCTAAGTTACTTCAGTCGTGTCCAACTCTTTACATGAACCATAGCCAGCCAGGCTCCTCTGTCCATGGGAGTCTCCAGGCAAGAATACTGGAGCGGGTTGCCATTTCCTTCTCCAAGTGATCTTCCTGACCCAGGGATCAAACCCATGTCTCTTAGGTCTCCTGCCCTGAAAGGCAGGTTCTCTACTACTAGTGCCATCTGGGGCCTTGGACACTGGGTAGGAAAAAGACAGTGGGAAAACAAAGGGAGGGCACTCAAACATGTGGGAAAGGAAGAATAAAAGTGGAGATGTAAGCAAGTGGAGGTCATATTTGGAAAAGAAATAATGAGGAGATCAAAATAGCTGGAGAAGAGGGATTTGTACTGGGGAAGAACGGAAAATAAGACTGAGCCCTAGTCTCTGCTCTGCCCCTAATTTACTAAGTCACGATCAAGTCATATCTCAGGATCCATTTCCTCCTTTGTAAAGTGAAGCAGTGCCCAGGCCCTAGAAGATTTCCAAGGTACTCTCAAGGACTATGAGTCAACTGAATTGTATTCACATGCATATATACTCTTTCCAAGAGAAAAATCAAAGCTCAGATGAGGGGAGGGGATTAAATAATCCCCAAATGCTCGGACTATGACAGATTTTGGAACTCTGTTCACTTAGGGAATAAAAAAGAAAGAGAAGCAAGCAAACAGAAGAAGTAATAAGAGTGAGAAAAGTAGGAAGAGAGAATGTTTTTAACAGTTTTATTGAGATGTAGTTTATTTACTATAGAATTCACCATTTCTAAGTATACAATTCAATAATTTTTACTATATTCATAAGGTTGCAAATTACCAGAGAGAAATTTTAAAGCAAGGAGATAAAATAAGGAACTAAAGTTAAAAGTATTACAATAAATGGAAGAAATAGTTACATCAAATATGACAAAGGGTTAACATGTATGTCAAATAAAGAATACATTTAGATAGAAAAGAATACCACTAAGATACCAATTCAAGAAGGATATGAACAGACAATTCACCCAAGAGAAAATGCAAATAGTGAACATGTGGGAAAGTGTTCAATCCCATGAGTAATCAAAGAAATGAAATTAATAAGTTAAATGTTTAAGCCACCCAAAAAGATTTCTTATAAAGTCTAATGCGAGGGCTGCAAGGGAACTGGAACACTCACGTGTCATTTGTGATGTTGAAAATTTGTGCTGTCCTTTGGGAAATTAAGGTCTATGAAACCACTCATGCTCTTTGATCTGGTAATCCCACCCCTGGGAACTTGTCCTAGGAAGAGAATTACAAAGAAGGAAAAAGCTATATGAATTAAAACATTTAAAGCACAGAAAAATTGGGAGTTCCCTAAATGACCAATAATAGGAGAATAGCCAAATAAAATATGATCTACTGATGAATGGAATTTTATGTCATCATTGAAATGAATATGAAAGACTGTGACACAAGGAGAGTATTTGCAATAAAAATTTTTTTAAAGAATTTTAAAATATATGTACACTGATTGCATTTAAACATACATATATATATACACACACACACACATATGTATTATATAAACTAGAGAAGCATGGAACATGGACAAATGAAAAGAATTGTCTAGGGCTGTGAAGTAGAGGTGAATATTTTCTTTCAAATTTTTATTTAATATTGTCATGCTGTTGCTGTTTAGTTGCTGAGTCTTGTCTGGCTCTTTTGCAACCACATGGACTGTAACCAGCCAGGCTCCTCTGTCCATGGGATTTTCCAGGCAAGAATACTGGAGTGCGTTGCCATTTCCTCCTCCAGGGGATCTTTCTGATTCAGGAATCAGTGGAATTTTTTAATGTGGCTTTTATAAAAAAAAGTTTTAAAGTAGGTATGCAACAGGATTAAGCAAAGCAGAAAAGTCAAAGGGGATGAAGGCAGAGAAAAAAATCCCTAAAGGTTTTCCTTATGAGGCAATTTGTGTTCTAGGTACAGAAAAGTGTAGGAAGGAAATCAGATCCAGAGAGTTAGGGGATGACTTTGTGGTGAGGAAATGGGATTCATGGTACTCTTTCTAGAAATTTGACAGTGAAATGAATAAGATAAATAGGATTTTTTTAAAAACAAAATGAAATCTGTTACAGAAGAGACTGAAAGTGATGAAGAAGGACAAACAAAGGAAAGCAGGCCTTGATATCTAGAGAGGAAGAGGGAGCCCTTAAAAGAATGCAAAAGGGGACTCAGGGACATTTTTTTTCTGCAGACCAGCCCTAACCTTACTCTCCACGGAGACCTCATAGAAGCCAGGAGACAAGTAAAGGATCAGAGTCAGGTCAGCAAGGGCAGGGCAAAAGGAAAGGAAGGCTGGAGATTCAGGAGACCAAAGGGCTGGAAGGCGATTTACAGCAGATGCCTGGAAGGGTAAGCCTACCCTTCTCACAGAGGCCTGCCCAGAAATTCTTCCCATGGCTTGAGGGTTAGCTCCCTAAGTTTCACATCCCATTTCCACTCCTAGCAGCCTGTAAGCACAAAGATGGTGCTAGAGAGGAGTGACTGGATGGCAAACTCTGAGGGAAGTTGTCCTAGCCCCTGTGCTTTGCCCTGTCCTCGAAGTCCTAAAGCCTGATCTGAATCAGCTGGTGACAGATTTATCATTTATCTAGGACAGGAGCCAGAGAAAGGGGAGGGACCAGTGAAGAGCCAGCTGTGGGCCTCAGTCCCTGTCACCACTCCGGTCTCTGCACAAACCTGCTCCACCCTTTGGTGCCGGAATTTATGTCATAGACACGAGAGCTCCTCCCTCCTATTCTGAGCCATCCACTCTGCCTTTCATTAAGTACAGGAGAGCTGTCAAATATGTTCTCAGCAAACATCATAAAGAAGGGCCAATCCTATTCCTGTTCCAAAGGCCATTATCAGCCTGGGTCCTGCCCCTAAAGCTTCTCAAGGTCCCCACCCCATGAGAAGACTTCCCACCCCATGAGAGGGCTCCCTCTCTACATCGTGGCTACATACCACTCAACAGAGCCATGTCTCTAGCTGCATGTGAGGACCCCGGAAGGCAGGCTGTCTGGACTGTGCCCCAGTTCAGCGCCTGGGTAAGCAGGACTATCCTGCTTCCCAGGGGAAACTAGGGAGTGGGTGTGGGCGCTATATATGTCACATCCCAGGCACCTGTGATATGCTGAGGCCCCCGCTTCTTGATTCTGGCTGTCACAATCAAATAAGTCAGCCTAATCCTGAGATCACACCAGCTTCTCCACCCCTCCAGTTAAATGCTCTGGTCTGGCTGAAGGAATGCATGTTGTATAAGGAAACAGGGGGAGAGACCAGAAGTCATGTAGGACTAAGAAACAGGACCAGTGGCCCCAGGAAGGGGACAGAAACAAAGAGAAAAGAGTTGAGGAAAAAGAGTGGCTTCTAGTGTTTTGGGCTAAAAAGGAGAGGGCAACTGAAGGGTTTAGGAGTGATAGGGTCACATGTGATTTCTCTGGCTCCTCCTAAACCTTAAGATGAGGGCCTCTTTCCAGAACCCAGAGAAGAGGAGAAAGCAGCCAGATCCAGTGTCACTATTAGGTTCCCTCCCCTCTGCCCTGCACTCACCCCCTTTCTCACTTCCCAGCTTCCAATGTTACAAACTATCTGCCCGAGGGGTGGGGCAGCCGCCGTCCTGGGGGGCGGCTGTCCACCTGCATCTGCTGTCTTCAGGCAGGAACATCAGCACCAGAGAGGAGGCAGCCCTGGGAGGCCGGGACCTGCTACCCCTGCAGAGTTGCTGGAGCTGACGTCAGTACTTTTCCCCAGTGAGCAAATAGAGCACAGGAGCCAGGCAGCTATTGGCACTGGCCAGAGGCCGAGTCACTTTGTAGACCAAGTTGACAATGCTCAGCACCCTGCAGTCAGCTTCCAACAGCCTTGCCATGTAATAAATTGTGTGGGTGATGTGGAAAGGCACAAAGCAGACAGCAAAGACAGTCAGCACCACAGCAATGGTATGTAGAGAGCACAGACGGGAAGATGACTGGGTGGCCCCTGGCAAGGGCCAGTACAGGCACTGGGCCATGAGTCCATAGCAGACAAGATTGACCAGGCAGGGCCCACCAAAGAGCAGCCGCATGATTGCCGAACTGAAGTACACATAATGGTCAAATTCCTCAGGCCGAGTGGTGTCGTGGCACAAGACAGTGTCCCCCTTGGGGCTGGTGGTGACAAAGAACAAGTTGGGCATGAGACAGCCAGCTATGACCAACCAAACTGCCAGGCAGAGAAGGCCAGCAAGGTGTGGGAGGCCCCAGTGCACCGCCCGCAGTGGGTGGCAGATGCCCAGGTAGTGGTGCACACTAATGCAGGTGAGGAAAAGAACACTGCAGTAGAGGTTCCAATAGAAGAGAAAGCGGATGAACTGGCAGAGCCCAGTGCCAGAGGGCCAGTGGCTGTGGGCCTCATAATAGTAGACTAGAGTGGGCAGTGATAGGGCATACAAAGTATCTGACAGGGCTAAGTGGAACATGTAGGTGGCTGTTGCATCCCACGGTCGGAGGCGAAAGAGGAAGAGCCAGATGGTCAGGGCATTGAAGCCTAGGCCCAGCAGGAAGACAACTGAATAGGTCACGGGCAGCAGGATGAACTTGAACTCCTCATTAAACTGGCAGTCCAGTTCCATCTCACTGTTGTTAGGATCTGAGTGGGTGCCTAAGGTTGTGAACAGCAAGGCCTCTGTACTGGCCATGGTCCCCCTAGAGGCAGAAAGGGCAGAGTGAGGGTAGTTGGATTTCCCTGGCTGCCTAGCCCTAACCTGGGGAAAGAAAGCAGAGATGGGGAGGGCAATGGTTGAGGCACAAGTGGGGGTTGAAGGATGCATCTGGAGGTAACCTAGGCCAGCCTGGCTTCTTCCAGAGATCCCTTGGTCCAGCCCAGGGAGTAGTAGGTAGCAGGCAGCAGTGGGGCTCAGGAGGGCAGTCAGTGGATTTGGGCTGTTCTTCTGCAGCTAACTCTGTCCTTCAGAGCTTAGCTAGCTGAAGGGAGTTGGGGCCTACCAGGACCAGTGTGGGATGATACCCAGACCCAAATTTTCTCCCAGCTCACCAGAAGAGTGACATCCCTGTGAAGAGGGCATCTCTCCACATAGTGACTTCTCTCCCCTGGTCCCAGTGTCTCTGTACTACAGTGATCTCTGGCGCCTTCCCCCAGCCTGGGCCAGCCCAGAACCCCATTGCCACTCTTACCGAAGAAACTTGGCATGTATCCTACCTGGTCCCCTTGAGGCTGAGCCCAGCTGACTCTGTCACCCTTCCCCTTGGCAGCAAGAGGGCATAATCAAGGAGACGGGATTGGGAGTGGGGCTTGTACCTCCTCCCGTCCTGGGAAGTCATTAGCAATAGCAAGGCCCATCAAGATTGGGAAACTGGGGCCCAGCGAGATTACTATTTAACAGCTTCTAAATGACAGTAGGAGAGAGTACACAAGGAAACGTCCAAGTTGACAGCTGAAGAGCCAGGTCATTGGAGATAACCAAACCTGAAGGATGATCATAGAAATCTGTATGAGCAGAAAAATGGGAAATGAATGTTTTAGAAAATCTAAACTATTGATATAAATCTTAACTCCATGTGCATCTAATTATAAGAAATGTATATATAGCACTAACTACACGCAAGGCACTGTTCTAAATGCTTTATACTTATTAAGGGCTTTACTGGCTCTCTGAAGTAGGTATCATGATTATCCCCACTTTACTGATGAGAAAACTAAGGCACAGGGAGTTGAAGTATTTAATTAGTCAAGATTTGAACCCAGGCAGGCCGGCTTTTGAATCAGGCTCTAACATCCATGGACTTAATTGCTATCTCAGTGGCCTGTCTAAGCCACTGGCCATCATCTAGGAAAGGATAAGCAAATAATTTCTGAGAGCCTACTATGTGCTTGGTCCAGCTCTAGGCACTGGTAGTTCACCAGTACTAAACAAAACAAAAACTCCTACTTTAATGAAGCTTAAATACTGGTGGGAAGGAAAAGATATTAAAATTAACAAGTGAAATATATAGATCATGATCATTGCTATGGAAAAAAGTATAGGAGAAAAAGAAAATAGAGAGTGTTTCTATTTTAAATATTAGGGTGACTTTTAAACAAAGACCATATGATTGTGAGGAAGAGGAAACATAGAGATGAGGTCAGAGAGTTCCGCATGAACCAGATCATGAAGGTCCTTGGAAGCCATTGTGAGGACACCTTGGCTTCTTCTTTCAGTAACTGAGAAGCCATTAAGGGTTTAGAAGAGACAAGTGTCAGGATTTGATTGACATTTTAGAAGGCTCCCTGGCCAGCTCTATGTTGAGAACAGTCTATAGGACGGTATATACAGGAGGAAGACCAGATCAGAGGCTATTGCCAATAAAGATGATGGTGGCTTGGACCACAGTGGTGAAGGTTGTAAGAAGTGGCAGATTCTGGCCAGATTTTGAAAGTAAAGATAACAATAGTTTATTGATAAGGGATATAAGAGAAAGAGAGGAGTCAAGAATAACTCTAAGATTTCTGGCCGTAGCAACTGGACTTATACCCTTGACAAAGATGAGGAAGGCTATGAGAAAAGTAGATCTGGGGAAAGATGAGGTTTTTTCACCTGTCAATTTTAAGAGGCCTATTGAGCTGGAAAAGACTCTGATGCTGGGAAAGATTAAAGACAGGAGGAGAAGGGGACAACAGAGGATGAGTTGGTTGGATAGCATCACTGCCTCAATGGACACGACTTTGAGCAAGCTCTGGGAGATAGTGATGGACAGGGAAGCCTGGCAGGCTGAAATCCATGGGGTCGCAAAAAGTCAGACACGACTGAGCGACTGAACAATAATTATACACGTAAGAGGAGGTGGTGAGGACATGGTTCACTCTTCCCCAAGGATGCTAATGAACATGTTTCCCTTACAGTCTCCACCTCTTCCTACACGCCACCCCTCATCTCTCTCTGTCACCCCAGAAGACCCTTGTCTGAATACAGCCAAGAAAGTACAGATGCCAAACCTAGATGCTTAAGAGGCTAGTACTAGGGAATGCCGAATTGTCAGGAGCTCTGGGCCTGAGGTTCCTGGGACTAACTAAGTCTGAGTGATTATGAAGGTCTTACGTTCAGGAAGCAAGCTCTGGGCCTGGAGGGCTCTGAGGGTGAGGTGGGTAGTGCTCTTGGGAAGGGAGAGATGACTACAGCAGAACCACTCTGAAGGGAGCTGCGAAGCAATGGAGACTCTGAACCTGATCTTCAGGTTCTAAGAATATTACCCAGCTGGATCCTGGGAGGAGGAGGCAGGGCTGCAGGGGAGACTCTAGAAGCTAGAATCTAGATCTCCTGGAAGGTCCAGAAATCTCTTTGGGGGAAAAAACCTGAATATCCTTGCCCAGTGGTGGGGAGTGGGAGAGGGTGTGGATAAAAGGTAGGCAAGGAAGAAGAGATCATAGCCTGAGTCCTGGATAGCTGAACGCTGTGATATTGCACAAAAGGCCCAGGTGTTTGGAGCCAGACACACCTGAATTCAAATCCTTGTTCTTCCACATATTAATTGTGTCACCCTGGATCCCTCTTCATAACTGAGTTTTCTCATCAGTGAAATGGGATCAATAATACCAACCTTTCAGGGTTTTCTGAATTGGTTAATAGATGTAAAAAACACTTTGCAAACTATGTGTGCTGCTGTGTTTAGTCATGTCCAACTCTTTGAGATCCCATGGACTGAAGCCCACCAAGCTCCTCTGTCCATGGAATTTTCCAGGTATGAATATTGGAGTGAGTTGCCATGCTCTCCTCCAGGGGATCTTCTGGATCCAGGGATACAACCTGCATCTCTTATGTCTTTTGCATTGGCAAGCGGATTCTTTACTACTGTGCCACCTGGGAAGCTCCTTGTAAACCTTAAAATGCTATTAATCTATGAAGTACTTCGTATTATTTACTCTGCTCCCAGGGATGAAGCTGGCTTCTTCAGAGGAGGACAAATGTGATTTGAGGCTTGGCATATACTCAAGAGGACACTCCAGTGTCCACAAAACTAGAGAAGCCCCAGCAGGAGCCAGTTTTTCTCCTACTGCTTCAAGCTGATTTAGCTCTGCCGTGTTTCTGCCAGTCCCTGGACATAGTTGCAGCTGCCGCCACTGCCACCACTACCACCCAGTGGCTACTTCAGGAAAACACCTCTCCCAACGTTCCCCAACCAGAAGCTAGCTTCCACTGATGTCACCTAGGCCAAAAGGAATGCCTACTTTATGAAAGGCTGCAGACCAGACTGGCTCTCTCCTGTGAAACTCTTCTTCACTTTCATTTCTGTGACTTTACATTACTCTGATTCTCCTATTCCTTTGGATATTCCTTCTGTCTCCTTCCCTGGCTCCTTTCTGTCCTCCTTCCTCCAAATGTGACCCTTCCCCAAGGCTTATTCCCAGAATCTCTTCTCTCCTCTCCTCTCTTTCCATTCTTCAATTGTTTATTCCTCTCTCCATCTCTATCTCTCCATCCACTGTCATGATTCTTACAAGTTATGAATAATTATAATGACCAATGAACTGTGGTGTTGGAGAAGACTCTTCAGAGTTCCTTGGACTGAAAGGAGATCCAACCAGCCCATCCTAAAGGAAATCAGTCCTGAATATTCATGGGAAGGACTGATGCTGAAGCTGAAATTCCAATACTTTGGCCACCTGATGTGAAAAACTGACTCATTTGAAAAGACCCTGATGCTGCGAAAGATTGAAAGTGGGAAGAGAAGGGGACAAGAGAGGACAAGATAGTTGGATGGCATCACCGACTCAATGGACATGGGTTTGAGTAAACTCTGGGAGTTGGTGATGGACAGGGAGGCCTGGCGTGCTGCAGTCCATAGGGTCACAAAGAGTTGGACATGACTGAGTGACTGAACTGAACTAAACTAAGATTCCAGCATACAGATCTGTCTCCAACCAAATTTCTTTCTCACATTCTTATCACATTTGATTTCTACTGAGATTATGGCACATACCACAGACTGCCTGGAATTATACTCATTTGTGTTTTTATCTATCTCTTCCAGATCTTCCCATGCCCAAATCATACCCAGAGTTCCCTGAGAACAAACATTTGGTTTTACTTCTGTCTTTCTCAAAGCCTTCCAGGTCAAGTTATGACGATATATGTTCCAGGATTTTTTTTTCCAAATTATACACCTTGTTGTCCAAAAAATGCCTTTCATTTCAATGTTAAGAAAGTAGATAAACCTTATACAAGAGCCTATGAGCTATGTTGTTTCAGTTGAATCCAACTCTTTGGGACTCCACGGACTGTAGCCCACCAGGATCCTCTGTCCACGGGGTTCTCCAAGCAAGAATACTGGAGTGGGATGCCATGCCCTTCTGCAGGGGATCTTTCCGACCCAGGGATTGAACTGGCATTCCTTACATTTTCTCCATTAGGCAGGTGGGCTCTTTACCACTAGCGCCACCTGGTGTTAAATAAATATTTGTTGCATGAATGAATAGTCCCTGTTACAGTTAGTTGAATTGAATGATTCTCACATCTATAATCTAAGCCCTGTATTTATTGTTTGCTGTAACATGTATCCACTTGGGTATCTCATTGATATCTAGAATTTAGTGTGCCAGGCAAAGTTCATTATCTTCTTTCCCATGACAGAAAGGAGCAACATGGATACTGTTGTTGCTGAGATCCTTTGGTGCCCCTACTCTTCCAGTCTTCCCCCTCTTGGCCCCTCATATCTAATATTCATAAGTGTCTTGATGACAGTTTCTCTGCAATGTTAACTGTTTCCTTGAGGCCTAAAGAAGGATAAGGGAGAAAGGCATGGTTTCTAATCTCTTTCTCTGAGTTGGGGGTGGGAGGAGTGGGGAGGAAGGAAGGAAGGAAGAACAGGAGAGAAAAGTGAAATAGTGGGGGGAAATGTAGGCTTTGGAGTCATACAGACTTAGAGTTTACCTATGGCTTCATCACCTACTAGCTATAGGACTGTGGTTAAGTATTCCTAAATTTCTATTTCCTCATGTATAGAATGAGGATACGAATAACGACCTTGTTGTGAGGAGAAAATGAGGCAATGTGTCAACTCTCAGGGTCTGGTAGTTATCAGCCTCTTCATCATTAGGAATTAAAGTATACATGAATTTGGAGGGTTTGGAGATTGAGAAATTCACCCCAATTGCCTAGGTTTTCCTTGTGAGGTGAAAAAGTGAGGTTACCTGCTGAGAGTAAGGTGCAGTGTGGAGTGGAACAAGACAGTCCCCACAGGCTTGATGGAAAGGAGCAGTAATCTGAAATCCCGAACAATCCAAATTTATTAGTAAAATCATGGGAGACTGGCTGGTTCCATATAATTGTATCCAGGTTAGTGTTGTACCAGGGGTCTTTTCAGAAGCATTCCCTTTTAGTGTTTCTAAATGTCTGCTCTTTATCTCCAGCGAGGCTGTTAACAACTTTAGACTAGAGGCCAGAACCTCTGTGTCCAGTACCTAGGACAGCAGGGGAAGTCTCTGTTTCTGCTATTTGATTAGTCTGTCTCCTCTCCATCCTCCCACACTGAGTGCCATTGTCCACATGCCACTTAAGTCTGCTGGTGTGCTGTCAGCTGCAATAACAGAATATCCCAACTCAGCTGAGTTTAAAATAAGGAAACATATAATCTAAGTCCAGAGGCAGGGAGCTTTTGAGTTGGCTAACTCAACAGTTTAACATTGTCATTAAAAAATTCTTTATATGAAGAAAGACTCTTTCCATCTTTCTGATCTGCACCCTTCAGCCTGTTGTTCAGCAACCCTCATGGTCACAAGGTGCTGTTTTATTTCTGGCATTGCATCCAACCAAACGTGGAAATACCATTGATGATAGGAGAGGAAGGGCTTTCTTCCTGTGTGTTTATTTTTATTACTCAGGAAACCTTTCCCAGTATCTCCCTACCATGCTTCCCCTCATATCTCAGTGGCCTGAGTTTCATTATGCCTATAACTAAACCAACAACTGGCAAGGAGGATGAAATGACCATGACTGGCCAAGAGGAGAAGTGAGCCATGTGGAGGAAGGTGGGGTATCTGAAAAATGAGGATTCTGTCCACAAGAAGGAATGGCAAGGACTTCCCTGTGGTCCAGTGGATAAGGCTCCAGGCTCTCGATGCAGGTTTGATCCCTGGATAGGGAATTAGATCCCACATGCCTCAACTAAGACCCAATGCAGCCAAATAAGAAAATAAATAAAGATAGATAGATATAGATATATGAAAAGAATCCACCTGCCAGGGCAGAGGACACGGGTTTAGTCTCTGGTTAGAGAAGATTCCACATGTTGTGGACAGCTAAAGCCCATGTGCCACAACTACTGAATCCACATGCTTTAACTACTGAAGCCCATGTGCCTAGAGCCCCTGCTCCACAACAAGAGAAGCCACCATGATGAGAATCTTGTGCACTGCAAGAAGAGTAGCCCTAGCTCTCTGTGCAACTAGAGAAAGCCCGAGGGCAGCAATGAAGACCCAGCTCAACCAAAAATAAAATAAATGAATTATAAAAACAAAAAGAAGGAACTGAGAAATGCCTATTGAGTTGATAAACAATCCTGTCTGCTATGATGCCTTATGGAATAAGCCAACCATTTCTCACTCAGAGATCTGATCATCACTTCCTAACTGGAAGGGCGGGTTTGGAAATATCATTGGGGTGTGCAGAGTGAGGGTGGGTAAAGACCTGAAAATAGGTCTCCCCTTAATCTATCACAGGGGCCAGATACTTCACCATTAGAGATGCATTCCTTTGCCTTCTTACTCTTGCCTCCTCATAAAATGCAAATGTGTATGCTAAGTCGCTTCAGTCCTGTCCAACTCTGTGTGACCCTATAGATTATAGCCTGCCAGGCTCCTCTGTCTATTGGGTTCTCCAGGTAAGAAAACTGGAGTGGGTTGCCATTTCCTTCTCCAATGCAGGAAAGTGAAAAGTGAAAGTGAAGTCGCTCAGTTGTGTCCGACTCTTAGCGACCCTATGGACTGCAGCCTACCAGGCTCCTCCGTCCATGGGAGTTTCCTGGGAAGTCCTAAAATGAAAATACTCCTAATCAAAATGAATGCCCTCCTCCAGGGGATCTTCCTGACCCAGGGATTGAACCCATGTCTCTTACATCTCCTGCATTGGCACTTTACCACTAGCACCACCTGCTGCTGCTGCTGCTGCTGCTGCTGCTAAGTCGCTTCAGTCGTGTCCAACTCTTTGCGACCCCATAGACGGCAGCCCACCAGGCTCCCCCGTCCCTGGGATTCTCCAGGCAAGAACACTGGAGTGGGTTGCCATTTCCTTCTCCAATGCAGGAAAGTGAAAAGTGAAAGTGAAGTCGTTCAGTTGTGTCCGACTCTTAGCGACCCTATGGACTGCAGCCTACCAGGCTCCTCTGTCCATGGGAGTTTCCTGGGAAGCCCTAAAATGAAAATACTCCTAATCAAAATGAAACCAGGGTGATGGTTCTCTTTGAGAGATTATCAACTGGAAAGGGACACAGGGGAATTTTCTGGGGAGCTAGAAATGTTCTATATCTTGATCTGGGTAATAGTTACATAGGTGTAGTAATTTCCTATTACTGCTGCAAAAAAAGTTACCACAGATTTGATGGCTTAAAATACCATTTATTCTTTTATAGTTCTGGAGACCAGAAGTCCAAAATCAGGTTCACTGGGCCAAAACCAAAGTATCAGCAGGGCTATGCCTGAACTGTGACAGCCACCTTGCAACCATGAGGGACTACTAGAGAGAATCCGTGTCCTTGCCTTTTCCAGTTTCTAGAGCTGCATTCGTCCATCTTCCCTTCCTCCATCTTCCAAGCCTGTAGCATCACATCTGGCTGCAATCCTCACACTGCCTTCTGTCTCAGCAGTCAAATCTCCCTCTGTTTCCCTCTCATAAAGAGACTAGTGATTACATTTAGGGCCCACCCAGATGATCCAAAATAGTCTCCCCCTCTCAAGATCCTAAATTTAATCACATCTGCAAAGTTCCTTTTTTCCATATAAGGTAAAATTCATTGCTTCCCAGGATTAGGACCTGATATCTTTGGGGGCCCATTATTCAGCTTTCCACAGTAGGTAAAAATTCATCAAGCTGTGCAATTGAGATTTGTGCATTTTACTTTCGCTGAATTATACCTCAGTCAAGAAATGCACATACTTCAGGAAAAGAGAGAATGATTTAAGTTCAATCATAGTAATGAATTAAAGGCCTACCAGATCTACTTTCTTCCTGCTGGGAGGACCATGGACCTGATTCGAAAGAGAAGCTAAGCTTCAAATATGGGTCTAAAGACAAAAATAGGTTGAAGCCTAGTCCAAAAGAACATTCATTCTGACTTCATCTTCCCCATGGACACCAACCTTCCCCTCAGAGTCTGGGCTTCTAGCTCTAGCTAAAGCAGAGAGTTACAATGACTAAAAGCCAAGGCCCTGGGGTGCATACTGACAAGGAATGGCAAAGGTTAACACAGTTATTTGGGCAAAGAGAATACAGGACAGCTATTCAGCACCCACAGTGGCGAGCGGGAGGTAGGGAAGGCCCAGCCTCTGAGCCACAGCTGTGGCCACCCTGTGAGGAATGGACAGGCTGTCCTGGAGGGTTGAGGCTGCATCTATGGATAGGTACTGAAGCCCAGCCAGTGCTATGGTGAGGTAAAGTAGGGTGGGGTCCTGTACCCCCAGAGTTTGCAGATCCTGTCTCTACATCCCCCATGTCCATGAAACCTGGGCCTGGGTTCTATGGGAAGGACAGCCAAGAAAGAAAGATTACTTTTGTTGCTGCCATTGCAGGGGTCCTGGCAGCTGCAGGACAAAAATATCTTTAATTCCATGAGTGGTCATATGAGGTGAGGGAAGCTGCTTAGGGCCTATAGCGTGGACTTAGTTTTAGGGATTGAAGCGAGTCAAGGGCTGAGGGTGCATATGGGGGAAGGTTGGCTGTGGTGGGGGCAGACATGTAAAGATGTCAATTGCTTTTTGTGTCCACAGGCAACATTCTGCCGGGATAACCTGCCTCTGAGCCAAGAATCTTGTGTTACCTTCCTCTTCAACAAGAAAAGAAGTTCAAGGCTCACAGATGTGTGCATACAGCTCAGTACACTCAGCCTCCCCTGCCCACTCCACCCCTATTTACAGGAGATCTACTCCTGCTGTGAACATAATCTGGGATAATTGGGTCTCTAAACATTACTTCAAGAGTCCCTTTATGCGAGACAGCAAAAGAGACACAGATGTATAGAATGGACTTTTGGACTCTGAGGAAGAGGGAGAGGGAGAGGGAGAGGGTGGGATGATTTGGGAGAATGGCATTGAAACATGTATACTATCATGTAAGAAACGAATCGCCAGTCTAGGTTCAATATACGATACAGGATGCTTGGGGCTGGTGCATGGGGATGATCCAGAGAGATGATATGGGGTGGGAGGTGGGAGAGGGGTTCAGGATTGGGTACTCATGTACACCTGTGGTGGATTCATGTCAATGTATGGCAAAATCAATACAGTATTGTAAAGTAAAATAAAGTAAAACTAAAAATTAAAAAGAAAAAAGAGTCCTAAGTCCCAAGTAGCGGTGGGCTACGGAAAGGTTGCTCTTTCCCATACCCTTGACTTTTGTGTGGCCTGTTATACCTGATCAAGAGGTAAAGACTGGAATGTGACACAAGAGTCTCCTTTCAGAATCACAAAGGGTTATACTTTGAGTCTTCCTATTTCTATCCCTCACCTTGCATTTCTTTTAATGTCCCCGACTCCCCTTTGATCCCAGTCCTCAGGTTCAAGGCCTCACGAGGCCAAAACCCTGTAGTTCCTTTTCTCAAGCTCCCCTGACTTTAACACCATCAGATTCAACCCCTGACCTTGGCCCTGTCCCAGCAGCAAACAGCTAATCTTTTAGCAACTAATCTCTTGTTCACTAATCTGCTTTCCAAACTCTTGGCACCTGAGCTATTTATAAAGCAGTATTTTATGTGCCCCCCCCCGGACCCTATTCTTCTCCCCTGGCCCCCACCAATCTGAAAATTCACAGGACTTTGGGTATAAGAGGTTGGAGAGGCGAGCATAGTGACCAGAGCTGGAGACGGATGTGAGCTTCACCTTCCTCCCCAGGTAAATAGTCCAAAGTCCTCTTATTTCCAGCCCATACTAGGCCCCATATCCCCTGCCCTTAGCACCTTCCTCAATATATCAAGAATTTGAGGGGCACCTTTCCCAACAAAGCTGACAGGCACTCAGGCCAAGATACCCTGAAAGAGACCTCTGAAAACTCCCCTAAGCTTCTCTCGGGCCAGATCTAATACACATCAAAGAAAAGCATTAGAGAGATATCTTTCTCTCTCTAAGGATCCCTACTCCAAGGCTTAGCACCTGGGGACATTGAAGGGGGTAAGAGTGGGCAAATCTGGGGAGGATGATGAGAACAATGAATAGGTTCAAGGAAGGCTTTCAACTTCCATAGAGGCTTCTGCCGCCAACAACCAAGAGCATGAGGGCACCTTTACTCTTCTGCACCTTTCTCCTTTCTTAGCTGTGTTAAGGCCACCATGAGGTGAACTCAGGCTCAGAATCCATCGCAAAAACCAGAGTCTGGGTTTTGTTCATTCATTCATTCATTCATTCATGTATCTAACAAACATGTCTTGGCATCTACCCTGTGCTAGGTGATGCTCAACCTCATCCAATACAATTTTCTTCATAATTTCCTGGATGAAGGCCTTTCTCCAAACAAATTCCTTCTCCCAAAACACTCTCGAGAGAAAAGGGCCCCAGCTATTTGATAAAGCCTCATCCTTTCTGGAGAACAAACAGTATGATTAGTCAATAATTTGTAAAAACTAGGGGAGTTTTTTTCCTGTGTTCTGGATGGGTGAGAGTATGCCTGAATAAGTAACCCTGGTAGGAGGAAGAATAGGAAGCATGGATGGTGGTGAGGTGTCTGTCTAAGAAGAAAAGGTTATGTCACACCAGGTGTGTCCAGATGGTATATCAAAGCCAGGTAAGGAGAATGGGACCAAATGATTGAGCCTCCCTCCTTCCCCTCTTGCCAGAAAAGGCTCAACATCCACACCATGGCCAACATGTCTAGGTAAGTAAGAACTCCTAATTCTCTGCTTCTGTGACTTGTGGCTTACCCAAACCCAACGACTTGCCTTTGGGGTGGGGGGGGGGGGGTTTGCAACCTCTCTTTTACTTGTGTTGCCTCCACCTGGGTGTCACTTCATTCTCCTTGGGCCTCTTCCTCTAATCCTAGAAATATTTCCTTTTCTCCCCAATTCCCTTTCTTTCCTTTCCCTTCTTCTCCCCCTCCCTTATCTTCCAATCCCCTTCCATATCCTCTGATTTTCTCCTCATAGGGTGTTTAAGAAGACCTGCTCCAATGGCAAGGTGAGAGAACCTGACCCAGATGGGCAAATGAAAGGGGAAAAGGGATAGATGTGTACGTCCTTCAAGGTCTCAGGGGTTTGGGTTGGGGCCTTCAGGGGAATCCATTAAAAGAAGATTATGAGAGTAACATGGGAGGTTGTTCCACAACAGCTATCCATCTACCTGGGGAAACGGGACTTCGTGGACCATGTGGACATGGTGGAACCCATTGGTCAGTGAGTCCGAAAAGGGAAAGAGCCTGGGGAGGAGGGGAGTGGGAGCAAGGGAGTGAAAGAAAGCCAAGAAAGGACCATGCAGAAGAGGAACTTCTGTTTCATAGTCTGAGGACTTTTCCTGACCAGGGTGCCGTTTCTCCCCCTCTCCATAGATGGTGTAGTCCTGGTTGACCCTGATTACTTAAAAGGCCGAAAGAGTAAGTAAAAATCCTTGTTGGTCTGTGTATATGCCAGTGACCCCAACCTAAAATGTCACACACACCAGACAAGTAATCTGAATGAGTGGACTGGACGAGTGGACCAGAGGGTTATAAGAAAATTAAAAAGTGGTGGGAATTGTGAATGTCTTATCTGATAGAAGCTAACAACTGGGAATTTCAGCCCAGTGTAGCCAAATTTTCTGATTGTTAAAGAGGAACTGGAAATAAAGACTTTGAGAGGCTCAAAGTCTGAAAAGATTCTAGTGCCTCTTCCCAAATAATATTTAAAATAGATATATTTCTAAAGCATTAATTATATTTTCTTTTCCAAGATCACACAAAATTTACATGTGTGCTGAAATTAAATGCTTTTTTCTAAAATCTCTGATTTTCTCCCTTATTGTCGGTAGGGCCTTTGCTTCACTGCTAACCTGAACACACACTTAGACTGCCTACTGAAAGATCCAGTACACCAGAAATCCATATTATTAAAATATGGATTAAATTGATATGGATTAAATTATTAAAATTTGCATTAAGCAAATGTCCTGATTTTCAAATGTTGGCAGCTAATTAAGAGATTTTTTTAAAGCCCTGGATAAATCAAAATACTATTTTTCCAAGGGCTGGACCTGCAGGCTGCCACTTTGCATTTCTTTTTCCCTTTATTTGCATATGTCTTTCCGTATCTCTCTTGTGTAGGGAAACCCATTTTTTCCATTAAAAAAAAGTCCCAAACAAAGAAATAAACAAAACAACAACTACAGCAAGTAATAGCAAAACACATTACTCTGCTTACAGTATTATAGTTCCAGATTACACTGAAATAATTGCTTTGCCATTTTTTTCTTTAATTCTTGCTCTGTGATCCAACAGATTGAAAATTGTGTTCGATTTGAAAAAGTTCAGAACAAACTAATGAATACTAGTTCAAATGTAACCTTTAGGTATTATGGAATAAACCAAACTTAATTGCTCAGATTAAACAGTTCGGATAAGCAATTCATCCACTTTTAAATATCAGAGGAATTTTGGGGTATAGCCAGTAAATTAATCAACTTATTTAAGACTCTCAATTACTCTGTAGTTCTAAACCCTAAATCATTTTTTCACAGCCCTACAAAATTTTCAGAATAACCTACAGAAAAAAATCTTTAGTTTTAAAAATGTATGTTGACCCAGGAAATAAAATGTGTTTATTCCTTTAATTTTCATCTTCATGTCCCTTAGTAGTTTTATATTATTATTCATTTAAGCTGTATGTATTTAAGTTTATTCCTTAGCTTTTTTTATATGCTTTGTTACTTTTATCAAGATAATCTTACTTGCATAACATTTCCAAATATGTATTTTTTCTTTTGAGGTGCACTTGTTGATGTAAAATATACTAATACTACGCCACTGAATGAAAAAGGCCAGTTGTAGGGCCATATATGTGGTAGTGTGAATGAAGTGTGGTTTAACAAAAATTGATGTGGGATCTTTCTGTATTATTTCTTACAACTGCATGTAAATCTACAATGATCTCAAAATAAAATGTTTCATTTCAAAAAGGCAATGAAAGATAAGTCATAAATATCTAATGTGGCCTTATATTTAATTACAGAAACAAAGTTGGGAAGCAAATGAAACAAATTAAGAGCAGTTATCTCTGAAATATGTATGATGGCAGAACTTTGATTTCTCTTTTTGTTTGTGTTTTCTATTTGTCACACAACTAATATGTATTATTTATGTAATAAACACAATTATAAATAACTTTAGAATAGATGTTGAATTAAAAAAACTAAAACAAGCTATTTCTTAACACAAAAAAAGGATGATTGTAAACTGTCAGAGAATCAATAAGATCTTGGGGGTGGGGTGATGCCCTTCCCACCACATACACAGTGGGATGTGACAAGAACAATTCATCTGATTAACACACCCTGAGCTCAGGGGCTATTAGATACCCTTTTGCCTGGCCCCTCCTCTTTTTCTGATTTCTCTTCTCTTTGACTTCATCCCTTCCCTTGCTTCCTTCCAGCCACCTCTTTTCCTCATCTTCTCTCTTTTTTTCTTTCCTTTGCTCCCTCTTTCCTTTTCCTATTCTTGCTCTCCCTTTTCCCACTTTTTTTGGCATAACTGGGAAACCAAGATGAATTTAATTTATTGTATCTTTTGAAAATTGTTAAGTTTGTCTTCATGTAGAAACATTAGAAAAGTACAGATGAAGGAGAAAGACTGTAATCCTCTCACCCAGAGATAATCACAAATATTTCAGTTCACATTTATTCATATTTTCTGTGTAAAAATATCTATATTTTTATTTTAAATGCTATATTATACATAATACTTTCTAATCTTCTTTTTTGGCTATGCAATATGTAAAAATCTATAAAATTTTTAGTTGCCTAGTACTATATTGTATGAGTGCACCATAATATATTTTCACCAACTTTAACCACTGGACATTTTTTGCTATGACAACCTCATAAAGTACATGCTTGTATGTATTTTTTTTCATACTTGTCTAATTATTTCTTTAGACTAAATGCCTGGAAAAGGAATGAATGGCCAAAGGGTAGTCACACATTTTTAAAGCTTTCTATCGCCAAATTGCCCTTCAAAATGGCTGTACCAATTAACTCTCCCTCGTGCAGGGTATCCTGGAGAAGGAAATGGCAACCCACTCCAGTATTCTTGCTTCGAAAATCCCATGGACGGAGGAGCCTGGTGGGTCACATGGGGCCGCAAAGAGTCGGACGCGACTGAGCGACTTCACTTTCGTGCAGGGCATGAGGCTGCCCATTGTCCCAGTCATTATAAGCACTACCATTACCGCTACTTTCAGTCTTTGTTGTATCTTTTGAAAATAGATTCATTTGCTTTGCTTGTTTGTAATTTTAAAAGCAGATAATCTGGCTGTTGTATATTTTGATTTCTTAAAAATACAAAAATAGGTTGGTTTCTACTAGTGTGTGGCTCTTGGTAGTTTTCTTTTCTTTGGGTCAGGGCTCCTGATAAGATTCTTGACCCCTATTCCATTTTTTCCCCAACCCCTGTTGTAAATCTTTCCTTCCCTCAGTCTCCGTCACTATCCTTGGAAAGATATCTTTCTATACCCTATCCCACACTCCACTAGTGCACGAAGTAGCTTTCTATTTGTCCCAATAATCTTAGGTACTAGCTGTAATGCATAAGTTCAATTATTATTGTTCCATTTCTCTAACATTCCCATGATGATCATCATCATCCACATCTATAATTTAAATTTCCACAGGGATTTCTCATACATCACCTCCTTACAACCATCCTGTGAGTTAAGTTGGGCATGTGAGTCTAGGCTTTAGAGTCATGTCTGAGTTAAAATCCTGGGCTGTCATTTAGCTACTCTGAGCTCATTTTCTCTACCTATAAAACAGAGATAATAACTGTAGAGCTCTTCTGCAGTCCTATTATTGACAGGTGAAATAACTGAGGCTCAGACAACACAAGGGATTTCTACAAGTCGTATGCAAACCTAGGTTCTGACCCTAGAATTACACAATGAATATCCTGTGCCCATCACCTAGTTTTTTTTTTTTTTTCATCACCTAGTTTTAAAAAGAATTACAGAAACCAACTGAAGTCTCCTGTGTATCCTTCCCTAATCCCATACTCCTTCCTCCCTCCCTCCTTTCCTTCCTGCCTCTACCTCGGGTAATAACTATTCTAAATTTGATATTTATTGTTCCATGATGTTTCTATACTTCTAACTTTATATATCAATGAGCAAATTTGGTATTGTTCTACATGCTTTTCAACTTTATATACATGGTATGATTGTGCATATCATCCTTCCTTTACTCAACATCTGAGACTCAACCATGCTAATACATGGAGTTCATTATTTTAATCTCAGTTTAATATTCCATGATATGAATATACCATAACTGTTTACCCACTCTCCCATTGATAGGTATTTAAATCATTTCCAGTTTTATGCTATGACAAACACTGACGCCATGGACATTTTATATGTTTCTCCTTATAGACAAGAGCAAGAGTTCCACTAGATTCTTATTTCATAAGATATGAGCAGATTCCACTTTATTGGACAGTGCCCAACAGTTTTCTAAAGTGGCTGTACAAACATATACTCCCACCACAGTATGTAATCAATTGTTTCACATCTGGAGCATTGTTCAACATTTAGTGCTGTCAGACTTAAAAATGTTTGACAGTCTGAGGAGGCAGAAATGTTATCTCATTGTGGCTTTAATTTGCATTTATCTGATTACTAATAAGACTGGACATGTTTTCATACTTCATTGGCCATTCCATTCCACGCTTCTGTGTAGAGCCTATTCATGCATTTTGCACACTTTTATATTGGAATGTTTGTATTTTTATTACTGATTTGTGGGAGTTTTTTTAGATACTATGAACACTAAACTTTTGTTACAGGTGTTGCAAATATTTCCTCAGGCTTTTGCTTGTTTCATTATTTATAAAGATTCTTAATGTAAAGAAGTTTTAAATTTTACTGTAGTCAAATGTGTTAATCCTTTTCTTTATGGCTATACTGGTTTGATAATGTTACATTGTTTCTCCATGTCTTCCTCTGAGCTTCTTCTGATGCTGTTAAGATCTCCTTTCCCCCTCAGACCTGACAGGTCACTCTCTTGTTCCTTTGCCTGCAGTGTTTGTCATGTTGACCTGTGCCTTTCGCTATGGCCATGATGACTTGGATGTGATTGGTCTGACATTCCGCAAAGATCTGTACGTACAGGTCCAGCAAGTGGTCCCAGCTGAGCCCAGCAGCCCCCGCGGCCCCCTCACAGTCCTGCAGGAGCGACTGCTGCACAAGCTGGGGGACAATGCCTACCCCTTTACCCTGCAGGTACTGACCCCAAGCCCTAGGTAAGGCTTCTAGGGAAGATTAAGAGAGAAAGCTTAACAAAGAGAACAGAGTAAAGGGGTCCCTATTTCTTCTGTTTGCCGACCTCCTTCTGATCCTTTAGATGGTTGTCAACCTGCCCTGTTCGGTGACACTGCAGCCAGGTCCTGATGATACAGGAAAGGTGAGGTCTGGGTTCTCAAAAAGGTGGACAGAGGGATAAATGGACAAGACTGGAGAAAGGGACAGCTAATGGGTGGGATCAGACATTTCCTTATAAACCCATGAGGAAGGGAGTGGGCAGTGTCAGAAATGAGTTCTCTTTGCCTCTGCCCCTTTGCAGGCCTGCGGTGTTGACTTTGAAGTGAGGAGTTTCTGTGCCGAAAACCTGGAGGAGAAAGTCTCCAAGAGGTGTTTCTGTGGTCAACTTCAAAATCCCTGCCTCTAGCCTGCACCAGGAAACAGATCTTGCTCTCAGGACAGAAACGTCCTTACTTCTAACCTGTGTAGCAGCATCACCACCAATTCAGATGCCCATTTCTGATTTCCCTCTAATTTCTGTTCTTTGCTCTAGAGCATGGGTCAGCAAACTCTTCTGTCAAAGGCCAGACAAGAAATAATTAGGCTTTGTGAACAATGTACTTCCTGTTGCACCTACTGAACTGTGCCACTGTAGCATGAAAACAGCCATGGGCAGTACGTAAATGAACAAGCATGGCTGCGTTCCAGTACTTTATGAACATTGAAATTTGAATTTTATATAATTTCCACATGCCATGAAATATTGTTCTTTGATTTTTTTCAACCACTTGAAAATGTAATGACCATTTTTAGCTTGCAGGCCACACAGACACAAGCAGCAGACCAGACTTAGCCAGTGAGCCATAGTTTGCTGACCTATGGTCTAGATACCTACCTTGAGGGTCCAGAGGCATTCTCTGAGGGAAACCTTCTACCACCTCCACCACCCAAGCGAGGACTGGGCTATAGGTTTGGCACAAGAAAGGTCTGTGGGTCCTAAGGAGATGTTCTGGCTGTCCCCTTGGCCTCTACTTAGAGACTCTGTGCGGCTGGTGATTCGGAAAATACAGTTTGCTCCCCTGGAACCAGGCCCTGGCCCCTGGGCCCAGACTGTGCGCCGCTTCCTCCTGTCAGCTCAGCCCCTACAACTCCAGGCCTGGATGGACAAGGAGGTTTGTGACCCCCATTTCTCGCCTCCTAGTGTGCAGCCGCTCTGAAACCCTTTCTTTATTGATCACCTACTTGGGAAGATAGGGGTGGAGGCCAGGTCGGCAAGAGCGCTGAGGAAACAAATTCTAGGTCTTTATCTGAGTGTTCTCCCTCCAACCTTATTACGGCCTCTCCTCCTGCTTTAGGTAAATTATCATGGCAAACCCATCTCTGTCAATGTTTCCATCAACAACTCTACCAACAAGGTCATCAAAAAAATCAAGATTTCAGGTCAGCTTCTTTTCCTGTCTCCCTGCCCCTGGTCCCAAATCCAGAACTCTGCCCCCACTTACCCAGTCTGCATTCATCTAGGCTTTCCCTCCATTGCAGGCTTATCAAAACATACATCTCTGTTCACCATATATGCACATCTTAGTATATCATATGAAGTGTGCCCGTGTACAAGGGCAGTGAGTTGGGGTCTTGAGGATGACTAACGATAGTCATGTGCTTTTCCTGGCTCTGCAGTTGACCAGATCACAGACGTCGTCCTGTATTCACTAGACAAGTACACCAACACTGTCTTCGTTCAGGAGTTCACGTGAGCTGGCGCCAGGGCTGGGGTCAGAGAGCTGAGGGATAGGGTGGTGGAAAGAGGGTCAGGGACTGGAGGCAGACGAGAGGATTGGGGAAAGAAGGAAGTGGGGAAGAGGCCAGGACTGAGGAAGGTCAAGGTGAGGGCTGACGTGGAAAAAGGGAGGGATTCTGAAGAGAGCTAGAGGGAGGATACCCACAAGAGGATCATCAAATTCTGAGAGGGGGCATAAGACGATTTCCCACCAGAGTGAATCGTTTCCACTCTCCACAGTCAGACATGTCAGTTCTCTTGGATATTCCAGTAGGTTCATGGAATTGTGCAAAATACTCTTGGGAATGAGAATCACTTAGTTGGCAAGCCTAGCTTAAGTTCTTCTCTTCTTTTCCTTTCAAAGGGAGACTATAGCTGCTAACTCCACCTTCTCTAAGAGCTTTGCAGTAACCCCGCTCTTGGCAGACAACTGCCAGAAACAGGGCCTGGCACTGGATGGCAAACTCAAGCAGGGTGACACCAATCTGGCCTCCAGCACAATGTAAGCTCACATGTAACTCCCAGCCTTCATTTTCTAACCCCTCAACCCATTCTGTGTGCTATATATACAGTTCTGAGGTTTCACCTTCAATGAAGCCTACCTGTTTCAAAAAAAATTTTAAACATTCAGAGACACCTCTAGGCAAGAGGGCCAACAGTAAGCTAAATAATACCCATGGGGCCAATGACAGGCTTAGGTCATAGGCAACAAGAAAGGAAAAAGTGGATAGGAAAAATTCCTTATGTTGTATAATATTTTACAACTCAGAAAGGTCTTATGTATGGTACTGTTATCCTCATAAGAATCCCATTAATTAGGCTGAATATGTGTTCTTATTCTATTTCTGAGGCTCAGAGAGACGAAGGAACTTGTCCAAGCTTGCACAGTGGCAGAGGTGGAAAAGATGCTATCACATGTCATATGGCTCTAACACTGTGATCTCTGTAGCAGCTAATCTCTAGTGGAGATAGAAGTTCAGTGGAAGACAGATGAGAAATGGAGAGAAAAGAGGACAAAAACGAATATGATAGGAACTGATAGAATTATATCATCATTTATTTGGTCCTACGCCTAACACTTGGAGGCCCTAGTGTAAGATGTGTCTCCTACCAAAAACCATCTGCCACCATCTGACAAGCATTCATTCCCACTGCCTTTCTCTGTGCTTTATCAATCATGTAGCAATACATTGTTATTGCTTGAAAGAGACTGAGAAATCATCCCAATAGCATTACTTTGCAGATAGAGGATCAGCATCCCAGCGCAATGAAAAATCTTGGAAAATCTCCAAGATCATATGGCTTTCTGTATTTTCCTTTCCTTAAAATTAATTAATTAATTTGGCTGAACTGGGTCTTTGTTGCTGTGTGTGGGCTTTCTGTAGTGGAGGTGAGCAGGGGCTACACTTCATTGTGGTGGCATCTCTTGTTTGCAGAGCATGGGCTCTAGTATGGGCTTCAGTGGTTGTGGCACAAGGGCTTAGTTGCCCTGCAGCATGTGGAGTCTTCCTAGACCAGGGACCGAACCTGCGTCCCCTGCATTGGCAGGCAGATTCTTATCCACTGTACCACCAGGGAACTCCTGTGCCTTATTTTTCAATCAGTCGGTTTTCACTGAATGCTTGTCACATAGTCATTCCTATGCTAAGCAATGTGGGAGGGTATGAAGAAGTTGAAGATAGTCTCTGCCTTCAGTTTATGGCTGAAATGGGGAACAAAGAGGAATGCAACCCAGCAATCCCACTGCTGGGCCTACACACTGAGGAAACCAGAATTGAAAGAGACATGTGTACCCCAATGTTCATCACAGCACTGTTTATAATAGCCAGGACATGGAAGCAAACCTAGATGTCCATCAGCAGACGAATGGATAAGAAAGCTGTGGTACATATACACAATGGAGTATTACTCAGCCATTAAAAAGAATACATTTGAATCAGTTCTAATGAGGTGGATGAAACTGGAGCCTATTATACAGAGTGACGTAAGCCAGAAAGGAAAACACCAATACAGTATACTAATGCATATATATGGAATTTAGAAAGATGGTAATAATAACCCTGTATACGAGACAGCAAGAGAGACACAGATGTATAGAACAGTCTTTTGGACTCTGTGGGAGAGGGCGAGGGCAGGATGATCTGGGAGAATGGCATTGAAACATGTATATTATCATATGTGAAACGAATTGCCAGTCCAGGTTCGATGCATGATACAGGGTGCTCGGGGCTGGTGCACTGGGGTGACCCAGAGGGATGGTATGGGGAGGGAGGTGGGAGGGGAGTTCAGGATGGGGAACACATGTACACCCATGGCAGATTCATGTTGATGTATGGCAAAACCAATACAATATTGTAATTAGCCTCCAATTAAAATATTTATATTTAAAAAATTGAAAAAAGAGGAATGTGAATGCCATCTATCAGTTAAATGTTAGTATGTGTAGTTCAGATTATAAATCCAATAGGAGTTCAAAGAAGCCAGCATAGCTGGAGGAGACAGAAGGAGCTAGATCTTGAAGAATGTGTTGGATTTGGATAGCAATAGAGGAAGTAAAGAGAGTTCCAGGTTGGGAATACAGCCTGGGGAAACATTAGACGGTAAGAATCTGCACGACTTGTTCTGAGCAAGGAGAGAGGATGGGTCTGGTTAGGTCGTATCCCAGGTGTTAGGGAGTTAGGGCAGGAAGGTTAGAGAGGCTGCTGCTGCTGCTAAGTCACTTTAGTTGTGTCCGACTCTGTGTGACCCCATAGATGGCAGCCCACCAGGCTCCTCCATCCATGGGATTTTCCAGGCAAGAGTACTGGAGTGGGTTGCCATTGCCTTCTCCGGTTAGAGACGCTAGTTGGGGCCAAATTGTTAAGGGTTGTGAAAGTCAAGCAGTGTACTAATTATATTCAGAGAGGTAGCCTCTTGAGCAGAGGGTGACATGGTAAAACTGGATTTGAGGAACAGAAATGCAATCCCAGTGAGTAGATCAGAGCCTGGGAGACCTGTCAGATGACAAAAGATGCACAGGAAGGGACTGGGGGACTGAATGAGTTAGCTCCCTCGCAGCCATTTCCCCTCAAACACACAATGATGACTACTACCACCTCCCAGTCTTCGACCAGGAGTGGACAAGGAGCTGCTGGGGATCTTGGTGTCCTACAAAGTCAGAGTCAACCTGATGGTGTCCTGTGGAGGGTGAGTGAGAATGCAGGGTCTGTCTGGGCAGGGGCTGGGGAGCCACTTTTGTCTTCTTCCCAGTTGGACTGACCCATTCAACCCACCCCTTCTCTGGACCTGTTTCCCAAACCTGTGAGCTCCACGAGCAGGCTACCTTCCCTTCCAGAAACCGATTCTGTGGTTGAGTTGGCCTTACAATCCCTAACTCCCCTGTCAAATTAGGTTGCTACTTTCCATTTCCAGCTGCTAATTTTAGGGTGTCATTCTACCCTCAGCATCCTAGGCGACCTGACAGCCAGGTAAGAGACTGTCGGGTGGGGGGAACCAGGGCAAGAAAGGGAGGATGCAATCAGATCAAGAGTGATGAGGGAGAATCTAAGGGCACACTAGGACCAAAAAACAGGGAGAGGTTCAGGGAGTAGCGTTGGAGGGAGATCTGTAACCCAATCTTGGGATCCTTGCAGTGATGTTGGTGTGGAGCTCCCCCTGATTCTGATGCATCCAAAGCCGTCAAATGGTGAGTGACCAGGTGGGACTCACAGGAACAGTGGTCCCGAGGGCTGGGGACCAAGCAATTCTGATCTCATGAATCTAGGAGTGGCAGTTTGAGTAGAGATTCTATAGCAATAGGTAGGTTGGGTGAATAGGTTTTCAGGGCAATTGTGTGTATGCGTGTGTACACACATGCATATGTGTGTGTATTGTGTATGTATGAGAGGGAGACGGGTCAAAAAGAGAGAAAGAGTAACAAGACATTTCTTCAGGGAACTTATCAGCTTTAATCCATATTTCCTTCCCTCTCTATGCTCACTACAGAGGCTGCTAGGTAAGAAAATGTGAGGCCTGGAAACCTCGCCTCCCCCCCCTTTCCCCACTGCCACTCTCTGTTTTATGACAGTGGAAATGTTAAAAAGCTTCCCTGGAGTGTTGTTTTCAATAGGTGTGCAGTGGAAACATATGGTTTAACTTCGTGTCGTAGTTTAGTACAGTGCTTTTCATAAGCCCCCCTTTCCCTTTTTGCATCCCCCACCCTCCACCTCCTGCTTTTCTCCCAGTCGTCGTCCTTCACCCTCATCCCTTCCAGTCTTTTCTTTTTTCCCTGCCTCCTAGCCCTTATTTCTCATTTTTCATTTTTCCATGCCTTCTCTCCTTCCTACCCCCAATTCTTATTTCCCCTCTGAGGGGGGAACTTTTGTGTTTGGAGATTGGGGAAGGAATGAAGGAAACAAGCCCAGTGTGGTCCATGTCGGGGGGGGGGTCAGCTGAGAGGGGGTGAGGGTCTGAGCTGAGTGGCAAGGAAGGGGTCACTTCTCTGGGGTCAGGAAATGGGAGTGGATGATGCTCAGAGTTATTCCTAACCCTCTGTTCCCTTCTGCTGCTTCTGCAAGCTCTGAGGACATAGTCATCGAGGAGTTTGCCCAGCAGGAGCCCAGTGGAGAGGAGAGCCAGGAGGCTTTGGCAGCTGAGGGGAATGAGGACAGCTGAGTGCCTGGCTCCAGCACCTACTTGTGGGAGCCCCCTGCAACACTCAATAAATCAGCTTGTCCAGATGTGCCTTCTGATCTCTTTGGTACTTCCTCCTCTTGGAGGAGGATAATGGAACTATCTAGAATGAACCAACTCCCCACCCCAAGCCTCCTACCCCCACTCCACACTAGTGATTAGATTTCCTGCAGCATGTTCTTTTCCTCCAAATGACCCCTGACTTCCCTCTGGCAAGGCCACCTACCCTCTGTGAGTGCTTCAGCTTTCCTGGCCATCCCTGCCCTCATCCCACCCCCAACTACCCCACTCCCAGGATCACACACGGCCCAGCTGCCCCACCTCAGGGCTGTGGGCAGGGCCTGAGAGGGCATGGCCCCAAGCCCAGGCCTCAAGGTGACGTTGATGGTTGGATGGAGTGCCATGTGACCCCAGGCAGCAAGTGCCACCCACCTGCCAAGCACAAAGCGTATCACAAGGCCCACCACTGAGGCTTCAGCCTGGGATCCACCACACCCAGGCGCCAGTCTCTGTGCAAATCCAAGCCCTGCAATCCTTGGCTGGCAGAGTGGTGGGGGCCTAGGTTGGGCTTTGGGGATAGGAAGATGTGATGGTATGGAATGGAGTAGCGGGCTCTCAAGGGAATCAATATCCTTTTCACCCAGGGTGTCACTTGGCCTACTTATCCTCACCCACTTTATGTACAACAGCTTGGAACCCAGCGCCTGCTGGGTGAGTCCAGTACAAGGCATCACACAGTACGTTTTTGCCCCCGCCAACTTACCTGGGGATTCTTTTCCTCAAAGTTATCTATTGTAAGCATTGAAAAGTTGAACCAGGACACTTTTCAAGGGCCATTCTCTACTTCCCTGGTGGCTCAGACGGTAAAGCGTCTGCCTACAATGTGGGAGACCAGGGTTCAATCCCTGGGTCAGGAAGATCTCCTGGAGAAGGAAATGGCAATCCACTCCAGTATTCTTGCTTGGAAAATCCCATGGATGGAGGAGCCTGGTAGGCTACAGTCCATGGGGTCGCAAAGAGTCAGACACGACTGAGCGACTTCACTCACTCACTCACTCACTCACTCACTCAACTTCTGGGCCTAAGACTGCCTGGTACTGGGGGTAGAGGAGGGGTACAGAGTAAGTATCTGTCCCTCCTTTGCAGGCAACCTTTGGCATTGACTTCCTGTCTAAGATCATGTCCTTGGAGGACCGAATAGTGAGTGTTCACTCCCACGTCACTAACCCAGTACCTCAACCACTTAGGCCTATTCATCACAGTAGGGTAGCACCCACTGTGCTGTGCTTACTGTACTGTAAGCCCACATTACCTGTGGATAAAGGAGAACTAAAAAGTGAAACCTCTACAAGAATAACTAAATAAATAAGACAAAAAAGTGAAACCTCCCCAAATCACCAAACCCTGTGCTGTTTATTATTCTGTCTCTTCTCATCTAATCTCTACCTGTACGTAACAAAAGTACAAGTAGTCTCTAATCCTTAAATCTGTTGCTCTGTAGGGTCTTCCTTCATGAAAATAGTCTACTGAGATAGAACCTCTCTTAGGATGGTAGGCACTTACTTGGTTTGTGGCCATAGCTGCTACTTTTCAGGAACCCAATTTCCTTGACTCTTTTGATTTTCCCTTCATTAAATTCTAGCCTTTAGAAAGCTAGTTAGCTGCAGTTATGAAACACAGCTGGCTAGAAGCACTTTTGCAGCCTAATTTCTAGCAACATTCATGATTCAATTATTGCTGTGGTTGTCTTCAACATCACAAGTGGGTGTTATGCCACATTTTACCTGAAAAGGGGATTGTAGGAAGCAATAGAGAGGTTGGTAAAACTAGCAGAGAGGATAAAAAAAATACAAGCATGAGTGCATAAGGAAAAAAAAAGACTAGCAGAGAGAAAGACAGGTACATTATTCTCTTTGAATCTCAACTAAATGTTTCAACTCTCTGCAACACATTATCCTGTAGACATCAATTTTTTCGAGGAAACAGATAAGTGGGTAGAAGATGTATGGGCAGAGAGAGGTAATTATATCATCATTACAACTGCTTCTGGCATATCTAGCTCAGTCCCAGTGGGGAGCATCTCAGTCCAGTTCAGTTCAGTCGCTCAGTCGTGTCCGACTCTTTGCAACCCCATGGGACTGCAGTGCGTCAGGCTTCCCGGTCCATCACCAGCTCGCAGAGCTTGCTCAAAATCATGTCCATTGAGTCAGTGATGCCATCCAACCATCTCATCCTGTGTCAACCCCTTCTCCTGCCTTCAATCTTTCCCAGCATCAAGCTCTTTTCCAATGAGTCAGTTCTTTACATCAGGTGGCCAAAGTATTGGCGTTTCAGCTTCAGCATCAGTCCTATTTCCTTTAGGATTGCCTGGTTGGATCTCCTTGCAGTCCAAGGGACTCTCAAGGGTCTTCTCCAACACCATAGTTCAAAAGTATCAATTCTTCAGTGCTCAGCTTTCTTTATAGTCCAACTCTCACATCTATACATGACTACTGGAAAAACCATAGCTTTGACTAGATGGACCTTTGTTGGCAAAGTAATGTCTCTGCTTTTTAATACTTTGCTCTATTTACTTGGGAGATTTACCTGTGCCAGGGATTAGAGCTTTGAGGCTTCTTGGTCCTAGGGAAGCATCATTATGCCTCAGAAAGGACTATCCCTATCCAGTAACTCTGGGTCAGAAGAGGGTCTTAACACTATCTGATCACTTACTTCATTTCTCATTTATCCAGACAAGTCTCTACAGAGGAGGCAGAATTATTGAGCCCAGTGCCAAAACCAGTTGCAATGCAAAAAATATAACTCATGTCTCTTTATGATCTCTCCATTGCATTCGTCCCTAGTTATTCACCATGGCTTACTCTTTTGGATAACTTTGGCTTATCCTATTGTGGGGTGGGGGTAAGGTTCATCTCCATACTATGCAGTGCAAAGGCCTGGAATCATGTCCCTGAACCTGACCTTTGTTTTTTCTTTTGCACACACACACACACACACAGCTATTCCAAGGCATGGCTTCTGCCCTTCTTTCCAGAGGTTAAATCATATCCCTGAACCTGACCTTTGTTTTTTCTTTTGCACACACACACACACACACACAGCTATTCCAAGGCATGGCTTCTGCTCTTCTTTCCAGAGGTTAAATCCTGTCTACTGAAGGAAGAGGAGAGGATCCTTTCTCCCAGTCTTGCTGAGGTAGGGAGGGTACGAGCAGAGAAGGCAAACTTCCTTTGCTGAGTTGATGGCCAGGCCAATTTTTCTGCCTGACATACTGAAGGGGAAATGGGACTAACTTCAGCCCAAAGCAGCTGCCTGGCTTGCTTTTAGGTGAAAGGGATGAGAAGATAAAAACTTCTTTTCTGTGTCTCCTACAAGATGCCTCTGAGAGTTGAGATTTGACTCCAGCCACTTCACTCTACCACCTTCCTTCCTTAACACACAATTTGGTGGCAAAATCCAACTGGGACCCTCCAATGAGTCAAGCATCAAAAACCACTGTTCTTATTGACAGCTTAGGCTATCTCTCTGCCTAATTTGATCAATTTGCTGTATTTGGGCTTCCCAGTTCCAGTCCTCCCCCACTTCATGTTTACAGTTTAAATACTTGGCTACTTATGAAGCTCTTATTCAATTCCTAGGCTTAGGAGTAAAACAGAACCCCTGAAAATGCTATCTTTTTTCCTTGACCACTTCTCACAGTTACAAGGTGGAAAGTTCTTGCAGAGTCCAGGAATCAATCCCACCTGACCATGTGGGATGTCTTACTGATAAACAACATCTGCAGGGGATCCAATTCTACAGCAGCTGCTGCTGCTAAGTCGCTTCAGTCGTGTCTGACTCTGTGTGATGCCATAGATGGCAGCCCACCAGGCTCCCCCATCCCTGGGATTCTCCAGGCAAGAACACTAGAGTGGGCTGCCATTTCCTTCTCCAATGCATGAAAGTGAAAAGTGAAAGTGAAGTTGCTCAGTCGTGTCTGACTCTTCGCGACTCCATGGACTATAGACTACCAGGCTCCTCTGTCCATGGGATTTTCCAGGCAAGAGTACTGGAGTGGGGTGCCATTGACTTCTCTGCTACAGCAGCTAGAATATCTCAAAGACCAACACAGTTCCTTCATTGTTTTCTTATCTACACCTTCAATATATGACAGGTCCTTTCACCCCAGTCTCTTATTGTTTGTGCCTTCTCCACACCATACCTACACCTCCACAATGCAGTTGCACCATGGTAGTGTCCCAACACAGAGCCATTCTAAGTACCTCAAAGAACAAACCAATTTAGGGCAAGAGGATTTTTGCCTCTTAGGCCTGTGGTACCTGGCTGGGACTTTTTACCCTGTTCACTACACTTCTTAGATGAGTTGTTTTAAAACCTTTTACCCACAGAGAGAGTCTTGAACCTCAACATTCAGTAGACTCAGCCAATGTCTTTGTGGAAGTATCTCAGCCCCTAGTTTCTTACTCAGATGGCCATTTGAGGGCAGCAGAGCAAATATGAACATATATTCTATGTGGGGCTGGGTGGGGGGGATTTCACTGGTGGCTCAGATGGTGAAGACTCCACCTGCAATGGAAACCCAGGTTCGATTTCTGGGTCGGGAAGATTCCCCTGGAGAAGGGAACAGCAACCCACTCCAGGATTCTTGCCTGGAGAATTCCATGGACAGAAGAGCCTGGTGGGCTACAATCCATGAGGTCACAAAGAGTCAGATACGACTAACACTTTCACTTTCCAGGAAACACAGAGGCAGCTAGATTGACTGTACCTCCAGCTCTGCTCACCAGGATGTTGCTACCTGACAATAGCACTGAGCTTCTAGAAGAGGTACCATAGCAGAGCTGGGGTTGGGGGAGTGTTTACAGGAAGAACCAGAACTTCCTCACAGAGATATGTTACTACTATTTAGAACAGTTTCCCATATTTGAAGACTTACTCAAATTCATTAAAAAGAAGTGGGATGGAAACCCTGGTTGATTAGCAGTCGGCAGAGTCAGTAAATTGGCTGGTTTGTGCAAAATTTGGGAAGAGTAGAGTGGGAAAGTGAGTTAACTGTGGCAACATGAGTAGAGGTGGTGCTGAAAGTGCAGAGGTGTAGCCTTCTAATAGTGATTTTTAAAAATTGAGGCATAGTTGATATACACAATTGTACTGTGACTTTGAATAAAAAGATCTTTAAGTACAAAAAAATAAAAAATAAATATATATTTAAAAAATCAGACATCTAGGCTACATCTCAAACCAACAGCATCACTTTTCAGGGGGAAGAGCCTCAAAATATATATTGAAGTTTCCCAGGATTCTTCAAGGAAAATTTGGGACTTTCATTATGGGGTACAATTTCACCCCATACCTCATTAGATAACTTTCTATTCTTAATGGGTATTGTGAACATGTCAATGGCATTACACGTGGCCTGGAATATCTAACAATGGATTGCTAAGAACATGGCAGAAAGCTATTTGGGGGTTGGAGTGAAGACAAGGGGGAAATCAGCAAGCAGTCAGTACTACTCAACCAACCAGGTGGAAATTGGGAACCGACTGCTTACTGCTATCCCTGAAAAGAAATGCATCTAAGCCTCTCCCTTAGTTTATGTTCCAGATGAAAGAATCTGGGAAAAGAGAAGACAGAACTATATTAATACTGGCTCCTGCACAGAAGTGGCCACAGTTCATGGGGGAAGGGACACCATTTCCTCCAGTACCCCTCACCCTATACCCATTCCTCAGTCATACTGCAGATAAGCTTCCTGGGTCTCCCTAACATTCTGGCCAGAAAGAGATAATTGTGAAGTACGTACAGTGTTGCTCTGTTGCTTCTAGTGGTTCCTCTCTTTGGAAGAGCTTTTATTTTTATCTCAAAAGCATTTATCACCCAACCAGTATCATTCAAAAGTCACACCAACATGTCCTCAGCACTGTATTTTACTTTTTTGCAGAGAGAAAATAGAATGAGGGAGGGGAGGAAAACATGGTTCCATTGCAGTCTCCAAAATGTACAGGTATACACTGCTAGCATAAGGATAGGATGAGATGGTCAGGCAGATTAGCGGGGAGGCCCCCAATATCCTTTTTTCTACTGATTTGTATATGCTAATGAAAATGACATGAAATATGTGGAATTGCCTAGCACATGGTATTCAATAAATGTCAGCTGCCTTCTCTAGCAGGGTTCTCCACAAGCTAAGAGATACCTAGACATCACCATCCTTCTCTTTCCAGGGTATGAAGCCCACATAGAAAACTAGAGAACTCAAAGCACAGTACAGTTGGGAAAATGCAGTTGGCCGGCTGGCTCAGTGCAGGGTCTTGCTGTCTCTCCATCCTCCCGACTCCACTCTCCCAGGGTGAGGCTGAGAGTAGTTTCCCAGATGGCTTCCCTGAGACCTAGCTAGCTTGTCCTAGGAGATCCCATGTGGAGGGCTGTGGGTTGCAACTCTCTAGTGCACAGTCCTCTCTTTCTGGCGATGATAATCTTGGGGAAAACAAGAAAGAAAAGGAAGAAAAGCACAGGTTATTTTCTGACCTGAGTTCCCAACTCCCCATCACCAACTTGTGGGGCCTCTAGTAATCAGCATTTAAAGAGTTCCCACTGAGGGTTCTGCCAGGTAAGCAAAAGAGAGAGAGGCACTTACTGTAGGGAAAGAAGCGGACCCGCATGCTGATTTCTCGAGCTGTCTTCAGGATCTCAACAGCCTGGAAGGAACGTGGCAGCTTGTACAAATGAAGAGATACAACCCAGGAAAGAATTATAACAAGAGGAAAGTAGTTTGCCACTCCAACCTTCTGGGTCACGAATAGCTGCCTCCCTCTTATCAAGGTGAAATTCTTTATCAGGTTACACATTAAGCTAATCTTACCCACTGCATCCTACCTGGGATGGCTTCTAGCCTCACCACAGCCCAGGTGCTGTGCTCACCTTGCTGTGCTCAATATCTTGGAAATCCACATCATTCACAGCTAGGACTTGGTCCCCTTCCTGAAGTCCTGCTCGATGTGCATCAGAGTCAGGAATCACCTGTAATATATATAATCAAGGTAGGATAATTTCAAACAGTGTAAGTGAAATTAAATGCCGTTCAAATGTAAGGTACTATATTCGTTGTGTGTGTGTGTGTGTGTGTGTGAGAGAGAGAGAGAGATGACGTGGGGAAACAGGTGGCTTGCAAGGTAGGAAGTTGTAAGTGGGCAAGGACAGTCTCACTATGCCCCTTCTATAAGTCTACTGAATCATCCTTCTCCCCAGTCTTGGGACATCACGGTTCAGCAATCTGATAACAAAGGGAAGTAGCTATCCATATTGCCTACCAGGCAGACGCACCTTGGAGATAAAGATGCCCAGCTGGGAGGCCTTTCCTCCTCGGATGTTAAACCCCAACTGTAAGACAAGAGCACAGAAGGGGGCTCAATACAGACCACAAACACAGGAGTATCTAGTAGCATCAATGTATGACAGCTTGCCTTATGTCCCTCAGAGAGCAGTCAGAAGTTGTGCAAGTGGCATCTCAGCTTTTCTGCTCATAAAAGGAAGATTCAGAGCCTCCTCATCTGCTTCCCAATTCATCCCCCCCAACCATGGCCAACTTCTGGGCCTGGTATGGACAAACCTAGCCTGGAATAAGAAGCAACTCTTCCATAAGCTCACCTGAGCTCCAGGGGGCTTCTTCAGTGTAACGATGCGGGGCAGAAACTGGGTCAACTCATTGTTGTAGTCTGGATGGTATACCCTCTGTAAGACACAGCAACCCCAGAAATCTTATTATCAGGCTTACTACTTTAATCCAGAACATAAATGCTTCACCCTGAAGCCAGGAGAAGGTGAAGTCATGGACTTAGTTTAAGTAAAACAGGTAACACTGTTTTAGTAACAGTTGCTCAGAATCCAACTTCTAGCTAAGATTCTCTCTCCATTGAGCTTTCTAACTGCCATCCTCCCTTTCATATATCATCTTGTGCCTATGGGAAAAAAATTCCTTGTACAGATGGTTCCCACCTCATGAGGAGGAATCCATGCTGGGGGATTCTCATAGGCAGGCAGGAAAACCACCGGGTAGTCATCGTAAGGAATCCGGCTGTCCATCTCCAGCAAGGACCTGGAATGGAAGCGTGAATCAAAGCTGACGAAAATGATTTAAAAGGGAAAACAGCCCAGCAAGTTTTAGAAAACAACCCAACCCATTCCAAGACTGTCAGTCTATATGCCCAGCCCACTTCTAGGTAGGTGATAGATTTTGGGAGAGAAGGAAGAAAACTATCAACTTGGCTGACTATCTGGATGCTAACAACCTCTTAGATACACTATAGAAATGATCTGCTTTCTCACAACAAGCTTGTGAAACATATGTTACCGTCCTCATTCTAGAGAGGAGGAAATCAGGATCGAATCTAAAACTATCTGACTACTTTCGAAATTCAACGGAATGCTGATTCCAACTATGCATATAAACTCGGGGCAAGGCACCGCCCCACATTTCCTAATGTGATGAGTTATGGTGGCGGTCTGCAGACTGGCCTTTCCTTTACCACCAGCCACCTTCCAGATCTCTTTCCAGCATCGTGCCTGAGTCCTGGCCCACAGCACTGTAAAAGTTGTCTTACTACCTCTCTAACCCGCAGGCCTCAGACGCCGAGTCTCAGCTCACCGCCAACTCAGCCTGGGAACCGGAAGCGGATGTTAGGCTGAGTCGGAAAGAGGCGGGTCACGGAGCGACGCGCACGTCCCCCTCCCATGCGTCTTCCTGCGCGCGCCGCGTGCGTGCTCCGCCCTCAGGCTGTCTGCGCTCCGATTGGCTGGCGCCCCCGGGAGTGATTTGAAACTTGGCGGTTAAACCTCTGGTTGGGACAGGGCGGCGGGAGACCTGGTAAGGGACGTTTAGTTTGGTGAGTTAAGGGGCCACCTTAGCTCAGGATCTGCCCTTCCCAGTACCCTGGTGCTTTGGTTCTTTGTCGTCGTCTCCGCTGGGCTTTTTCTTTCTATTTCAGAGGCCACTTCGCTGTTTTCAGAGGGTCAGGGTGATGGGCAGTCCTGTCCTGGCCAAGACTGAGAGACAGTGACTTTTCCTGAGGTAGCGATCCCGCTGGGAGGGAGAGGCTGCCGCCGTAGGCTACCGCTGACTTCCCTAACCCACCACACCCTCCGAGGAGGGCCAGAACTGAAGAAAGGAGGACACTCTCCCACTCCTGCCGACCTACCAAGGTTTATCAAAGAGCATCTTTTTCTTTTTTTTTTACCCTCAGCAGAGACGGTGCAGAAGTAGGATCATGAAGGAAGAGGTGAAGGGCATTCCTGTAAGAGTGGCACTGCGATGTCGCCCTTTGGTCCCCAAAGAGATTAATGAGGGCTGCCAAATGTGCCTTTCCTTCGTACCCGGGGAACCTCAGGTGCGTAGCAGAGTCCTGGGCCTCCCTCTGAACAGCTGGTGCCAAATAACAGTGAGGGGCACGGTCTAGCCTTTTTTTTTTTTTTCCCCTTACTCCTTGTTCCTTGCCTTCTCTAGGTGGTGGTTGGTACTGACAAATCTTTTACCTACGATTTTGTGTTTGACCCCTCTACTGAACAAGAGGAAGTCTTCAATACAGCAGTAGCACCACTCATAAAAGGCGTATTTAAAGGTGAGACTGGTTGATTCTTCAAACGATTCTTGAACATATACTATGTGTCAGGCACTGTGATTGGGTGCTGCCAATACAGGAATGGATGAAACATGAGTCCTGCCTTCAAAAAGCCCACAACCTAAGAACTGACCCAATGAAAGTACCTTTATTCTATATTTGCTTTCTATGGTTCTGCTCGTCTTTGACTTGTATATGTTTTTGTTTGTTTGCTCTGAAACCTCGTTAGATTTTAAGTTCTTTGATGGGTGCTGATGACGCCCTAGTTGAGGCCCAGGCACTGCAAAGTCTCTTGAGGGATTCAGAGGTAAATAATACAGCTTCTGGACCCTGAAAGAGTTCAAAGTCCAGGGGTAGGATTGGAAGTAGATGACTACGTACACACTGTTAAACACAGTCGTGTCTGACTCTCTGCGATCCCGTGGACTGTAGCCCACCAGGCTCCTCCATCCATGGGATTCTCCAGGCAAGAATACTGGAGTGGGTTGCCATTTCCTTCTCCAGGGGATCTTCTTGACCCAGGGATTGAACCCAGGTCTCCCACATTGCAGGCAGAGACTTTAACCTCTGAGCCACCAGGGAAGCCTGTTAAACACATAAGAAATATTAAACTTTTTGCTTCATTTTTTTTAGACAAAAGTATTTTAAATGTTAAAACCTTTGAGATTTCCTAAAGCCCCTGAATACACTGGCCAGTTAATAATCTTGATTACAGAAGAGAAGCCAGGGCTTTAGTGTTATTTAAGACTATGGCAAAGTTCTGAAGAAAGGAGCAGTGCCAGAGAGGTGTCTAACTGTTAGTCTACTACAGTGGTTAGTCAAGATTCAAAGGATTTAAAAGAAGTAGAACCATGGTGTACTAGTCCTTTAAAGTTGAAAGTGATATTTACACATCATCTAGTCTATTTTTCTTTCCATCCAAAGAAAATTACTTTCTAGCAATATCTCTGTTAAGTGAACTTCCAGCATCTGGTTAAAATTTTTTTCTTTGACAGAAATATCACAGATTGGTTTTTGGACTATTCTAATTGTGTTAGATTATATTGAGATGAAATTTGCTTCCCAGTAATTTCTGCTCAGTGGCATTAGTTCTTCCAGGCAACAGCTACTCACATTTTTTTTTTTTCACTTCTTAAAATGATGTCATGGCCTAAGACACATCGAACACTTTGTTTCAGATTTTTAAAATAGTAAAACAGTAATTTCAAACAAATGTTGCAGGAACAGCATAAAGTACTTTTTTTTTTCCTGAACCCTTTGACATGAGTTGTTGTCCTGATGGTCCCCTGAATACTTTAGTGTATATTTGCTATGAACAGGAGCTTTCTCCTATGTAACTACAATACGACCATCAAAATCATGAAATTAGCATTGTTACATCACTACCATCTGGTACTCAGACTTCATTCAAGTTTCACCAGTTATCCCAGTAATGTCCCATATAGCAGAAGGATCTGGTTCAAAGTCATATGTTGTATTTAGTTGTACTGCCTCTGTAGTCTTCTTTATTATAAAACTCATTTGGTCTTTTGACTTTCATGATCATGACAGTTTTGACAATCACAGGCCAAGTTTGTAAATGATATTTGTTTATGATTAGATTCAGATTATATATCTTTAGCAGGAATATCGCAGAAGTGGTGCTGTATCCTTCTCATTGAATCCTACGAAACAGCACACAATTTTGATTTGTTCTATTACTACTGGTGTTCTTTATGATCATTTGATTAAGGTGGTATCTGCCAGATGTCTCCTATAAAGTTAATCTTTTTCCTATCTATATATTTGGAGGACCATTATTTTATTCTAATTTTCTTCTAATTAACCATCCTTCCTTTCCTTTAGCCATTCCTAAAGAAAAATATGGCATCCAGACCCTGTATTATTCTATTATCTTTCATGGAATGTACCTTCACAACTTCATAAGAATGTTAAAGTTCTTCTTTTATATTCTGTTTCTTTTTTTGAAAGTGTGGCGTTTTTGTGTTCATATATTACAAAAGCAAGGCTTCATTCACAATATGAATTACATAATTGTAAAACTATTACATACTAAATAGTTATTCCAGCATTAAACTGATTTCTGGAATCCTTAAACAATGTAGTGTGTTTTGCAACTATACTCAAGTTTTATGTTTTACATACAAAATACGTTCTTTACATCAAAGTACATATTAACAAAACTAAGTTCTAGAAATCATGTATTCTGTAAGACTACTTAATGGAAAGTCCTTAGTAGGGAATTTAAAAAAAATACATCCATTTGATAAATATTTTTGTAGAACTTAAATGAAGTTTATTCTGGACTTTTCTTTTTTTTTTAGTTAATATTCCCTTTGTCAAACAATTCTGCAGATGAATGGCGAACACCTATTTCTAAAATGAAATGGCACTGGAAAATAGCTAGTGAAATTTTTTCAAAGTAAAAGTATATCCTTTACTTGAGTTTCAAGAAGTTGTAGCTACTTACTATATTAATAAAAATCTGAAATAAAATCATTCCCTGTTAATCCCTTTACAGTTTCTTAAAAAGAGTGGAGATAAATTATCTACCAGCTTTAAAATCTAGTTATGTTCACTAAACAAAACTAAATTTGGTTTCAGAACATTGCCTGTTAACAGTGAAGTATTATAAATAGTCCATGTTAAGCTTTTCTCAACTCATTTCTATAAAATATTTTATTAAAAATAAAATGGGAGAAACATTAAATACTTAATGGAAGATGCCAACATCTTTCCAATACAGAATTTAACTCACAAAAATTTAAATAAAACCTTAAATATTTAAAAAAATACAATACCAAAAAAGTTTCTAATGTAGATTTGCTTCAAAATTGTTAGTGCGTTTAGAATTAACTAGCTTTCAAGCATTGATACCTTTGGAATACAACTGTATTTCAACTTTAATTCATAGGAATTTTTAAATTATACATTCTAGTTTATAGTTCTGAAAAAAAAACTGAACTAAATTGCTCTTTCAAAACATCTTTAGTTGTCAGGAAAAGAAAGTGTTGATCACTCTTTGGCCCAGAATATACAGTTAATAAACTGGTTTTAGCATGAGAGGTCCTCCTTTTTGTTTAATGAATGCTTTCATTTTATATTTTGTGGTATTGCTTTTATATGAAGAATAAGTAGGAAAAAAATAGCCACAAAAGTGTCAAAATGACAGCATCCTGTTTTTGACAATATATACATACAAGGGCCAAGTTACACATTTGGAAGTGACTGCTGTAAAACTAATCTGAGCTGTAAGTGCTAAAAGCAACAGCAGAACAGACTGCAGACTTTCGATTCACAAGCCTCAGATTGACAAGGAGAGTTATATGGAGAAACTCCTTGGTGCTGCTCTTTCAACAGTGCAGTGGAGATTAGTTTAGATTAGATATTAAGCCACAAGAACTCATTCTATTGGCTTTGTAGCATTTGGAAGAGAGGACAGAAGATACATTAACTTGGCACTTTGGGGTTTTTGTGGAGACATACCACCAATATTTCCCTTTCACTTACTGTAAGTGTAAAAGTGCTTTTTAGTTAATACTTAATAGGTAAAATGTTTGCTTTAAGCCAGTTAGTAACACTTTCAAGATTTGAATCAAATTTTAAAAATTTTGCAAAGTACACAGAAAGCAAGAGTTAGTAACAATATATTTTATTGTTTGACCAAGCTGTCCTCAGAGTAAGCTAGTTATTACCCAATATAAAAATGACAGCCTCCTATTCAAATTTATTTACTCTAGATTTATTTACTCTAGATTCAAATTTATTTACTCCAGCTCCAGGGTGGGAGCTGGAGTGCTCGGTTGGCTGTTTCCCATGCTTGGACTACTCGTGTGGGTGCTTGGTTCACTGCTTGGACCTCCCACTGGGCTGTAGTTCCTCTGACTGTGACAGCCGAGGTTCAGGGCTGGTGGGAAGAGGAACTCTAAGGGATACTTGCTGACACTACAGAAACTACTGCCTGGGTAGAGGGCTGCTGTATTAGTGAAAGGCTTCTTGTTGGTGCAGGGAACTACATCAGGGGGTGCGAGGTTTTGCTTTTCAAGTGGCAAACTGGACAACTGTCCTGCTAGAGTCGAGAGCTGGTTTAATGGGTTGTCAACCATGAGTTCTTGGGGGCCTCTTGGCAGGCCCTCTGTTGGTGTGGTTTTTGCCATACTTTCATAGGAGTCACTCTGGATATTTGGGATTTCATGGGCAAAATCATTAAGGTGTCTGCTTCCTGAACCACTGTGGAAGGTGGGCTTAAATTGATTAGTGCTCTTCTGCTATAGGTCAGATTGCTAATTTTCTTTTGTAAACCCCTGCACATTCTCTTGCTGCTTAAGGAAGACCTAGTACCTTAAACCTAGAACCATTTTAGATTTGTGCTTTTGATGATGGGACAGGATGCTTCAATCACTGCAGCAAAAGGAACACAATCCACATTTGTATGGTTTTTCTCCTATATGGGAACACATATGGGCTTCCAGATGACAATCACAGGCAGATGCAAATGGGCATAAGTGACATCAATGAAGTTTCTCACCTGTATGGATTTAAATGTGTTCAGTGAGCCAGGTGGTGCCTTTGCTGACATAGTTGCAATATCAACCCTTGAGCTTTTCGTCAAAGGTCCTTTCAAACCCATTTACTAACATTCCTGAGTTTTCATCCAAGGAAATTTCAACAGATGGGTGATTGAGTCCATTTTGATCACCATCTGTTCCAGCTCCCTAAAGAGCCTCTGCTTCTTTGTCCCCACTAACTGATCCAGAAATCATGTTGACATGATGAGTCTGCTGAGTCAGGAATTCCTGGAAATCTTTCATGAAGTTCAAAGGCTCTGGTTTCTTTTCACTCATCTTTGTTTTTGAGATATTTGTATGGAGTTTACAGTTCATTATACCTTTTCACCCCAAATCAGTTCCCCCCTTTTCTTGCCACTCCAACATTGATGAAATGTAGAGTAATTTAAATTTACTCTGGAGACACACCAAGGGACTCCAGAAGGCCATGGAGGGAATTTCAACTAAACTGAAAAGCCATAGAGTTCACCTGACAGCCACGCTGAGTAACCCCCACCACCTTGTTCAACGCTGCTGCTGTCATCATCAGTGTCTTTGTCACTGCCGCCGCCCTGTTTGTGTGTCTCCAGTTCCATTACTTTCGTATTCTTAACTTGAGAAACTATGGGAATTATGGTCTTTAGAGGCAATAGAAAGTAGAAAGTGATTTCAATGTATATGTGTTTGGTTAATATTGCTCTCAGCTGCAAAGATAAAGCCAGTATTTTTCAATCAGCTCAACAGTACCCTGAGTTTTTTGTAAAAAAGTGCTGAAACTTGATTTCCCCAGTTATTACTATATATACATATCTGTGATATTATAGATGATTATGAAATGTTATTCTCTTGCCCCAGAGTCATGCCAGTTGATATTAGCAATCTATTACAGTGAAAATCTCAATGTAACATCTTAAGATCTTCCAGAACATCAAGGTCTTCATTTACATGAATCAGTTCAGTTCAGTTGCTCAGTTGTGTCCGACTCTGCAACCCCATGAATTGCAGCACCCCAGGCCTCCCTGTCCATCACCAACTCCTGGAGTTCACCCAAACTCATGTCCGTCGAGTTGGTGATGCCATCCAACCATCTCATCCTCTGCCGTCCCCTTCTCCTCTGGCCTCCAATCCCTCCTAGAATCAGAGTCTTTTCCAATGAGTCAACTCTTCACATGAGGTGGCCAAAATATTGGAGTTTCAGCTTTAGCATCAGTCCTTCCAATGAACACCCAGGACTGATCTCCTTTAGAATGGACTGGTTGGATCTCCTTGCAGTTCAAAGGACTCTCAAGAGTCTTCTCCAACACCACAGTTCAAAAGCATCAATTCTTTGGCACTCAGCTTTCTTCACAGTCCGACTTTCACATCCATACATGACCACTGGAAAAACCATAGCCTTGACTAGATGGACTTTTGTTGGCAAAGTAATGTCTCTGCTTTTGAATATGCTATCTAAGTCGGTCATACCTTTCCTTCCAAGGAGTAAGCGTCTTTTAATTTCGTGGCTGCAATCACCATCTGTAGTGATTTTGGAGCCCCAAAAAATAAAGTCTGACACTGTTTCCACTGTTTCCCCATCTATTTGCCATGAAATGATGGGACCGGATGCCATGAGCTTAGTTTTCTGAATGTTGAGCTTTAAACCAACTTTTTCACTCTCCTCTTTCATTTTCATCAAGAGGCTTTTTAGTTCCTCTTCACTTTCTGCCATAAGGGTGGTGTCATCTGCATATCTGAGGTTATTGATATTTCTCCCGGCAATCTTGATTCCAGCTTGTGCTTCTTCTAGCCCAGTGTTTCTCATGATGTACTCTGCATATAAGTTAAATAAGCAGGGTGACAATATCCAGCCTTGACGTACTCCTTTTCCTATTTGGAACCAGTCTGTTGTTCCATGTCCAGTTCTAACTGTTGCTTCCTGACCTGCATATAGGTTTCTCAAGAGGCAGGTCAGGTGTTCTGGTATTCCCATCTCTTTCAGAACCTTCCGCAGTTTATTGTGATCCACACAGTCAAAGGCTTTGGCATAGTCAATAAAGCAGAAATAAGTTCTCTCAAAAAAGAAGAAAAAAAAAAGGACATACATCACATTAAGTGAAGTCTCTCAGTCATGCCCAACTCTTTGCAGCCTCATGGATAGTAGCCTGCACCAAGCTCCTCCGTCCATAGGATTTTCAAGGCAAGAGTACTGGAGTGGGTTGCCATTTCCTTTTCCAGATATATCACATTGAATCATACTTAAATGATGACATTTCTATGAGGAACCTGATAATAGGGTTCTAATGAAGACTTTGTTAATCAAAGAAATACATGTTGGAATCCCTTCTATCTATGCATTTTCTAAGACTTCCATTTAATTCCCATAATTTAGAATTGTTCAGGTAGAAAGCAGAATTCTAAAACCCTGAATGACTTTTAGACAGTGACTTAGTCACTATCATTATCTCAGTCATATCGTTTTAAGTGTTTTACTTCCTAGCTTTTAAGAGCTAGCAAGAGAAGCATACATGTGGGTTCAATATTTTTCTTCTTTGCTTATTTGGAGTAATGCAAAGTCATGGCACCCATATAATTTTTCTTTGTGTCTGACATTCCCAAGAGACCCTTGTGTTCAGAGAGCAGTCTCAGTTCTGCTACAAGTAATTACTGAAGGACATGGAGGGTATTGATTGGATGAAAATATTTGAGCCCCCATCACTACACATGTGACTTCTGTTTTGCCAGGATACAATGCAACCGTCCTGGCCTATGGACAGACTGGCTCTGGAAAAACCTATTCGATGGGAGGTGCATATACTGCAGAGCAAGAAAATGAACCAACAGTTGGGGTCATTCCTAGGGTAATACAACTGCTCTTCAAAGAAATTGATAAAAAGAGTGACTTCGAATTTACTCTGAAAGTATCATACTTGGAGGTAAATGATTTATTTTTATTCTGAATTCAAATTTATCTTTGGGTAGAAAAATAAATGCATATTGAATTTTTCCTGGTATGACTCAATAAATTGAATTTTTAGTAAATTGCATTTTAGTAAATTGATAGAGAAAACTTACTGGCTCAGTTGGATCTGGCTCTCACCCAGTTTTTTCCTTGTCAGAGTAGTCTGTTTAATCTGATTGTTAGAGAAGTTGGCATTCCCATATAAAAAGAAGATAGGAATACTTTGAGTTTGGCCTCTATTATTGATTCCCTGTAGAGTCTTTAGAAAAATATTTGATATCCCTTTACTGTTTTGAGGCTTGAGTGATCATGCTGCTACTCCATGAAGAATGTTTATAAAAATTGGGTGAAGTTTTGAGCTGTGTAAGTAATGATAGAGTGTTTATTCAACAGATATTTATTGAATATTACAGGCCCTGTTCTAGGTATTTGGGATATATCAGTGAACAAAACATAAAAGTCCCTACCTTTGTGGATATTTTCATTCTAGTATATAGTAGTATACAAATAGACTGACCAATTACATCTAGCCCTCATGATACCAGAAACACATACCTAGAGACCTTACAACTTCTGATAATCTACCTGGTTGATTCCATAGCAATGATAAGATGTCTTATCTTTAAGGAGCAGTAATTAAATGTATATAATTTAACAAACAAACATGGTGCTTACTATGAAACAGTACTTAAAGTTCTGGTTGTTGAAATATTCGTTGCCATTCACCCTCCAATAAAGACCTATTACTTACATTTTAACAAAATCGGTGAAGGTGATGTTATGACCATCTAAGAACTGAATTTAGATACCCATGTAGCTTTTCATTGTGTCTACTATTCCTAAGAAACTCACTCTTAAGATAGCAGTTTTAATTTTATTACAAGTAATAAATGTGAATTTATTCTTATAAGTATCAGTGATTACATTTAGGGTTAAAATCCTTGTCTTAATTATAAAAAATACGTTTGTTGCAAAAAAATTTTTTTTAATACAGAAAGTCAAAGAATTTTAGAAATCACTTGTGGTCCCACAACTCCTTGATTACCACTGTTGACATCTTGTTTTTACCACTTTGTTTTCAATAATGCCAGATTTACAATGAAGAAATCTTGGATCTTCTATGCCCATCTCGTGAGAAAGCCCCTCAAATAAATATACGGGAGGATCCTAAGGAAGGCATAAAGGTGTGTTTGTCTCTCATTTGATGTTATTTTAAAATGTTGGCCACTTCTAACTGTTCACACTCACTTTATTTGCCACTGTGGTTTTAAATGACCGTTAGCACCTCAGTCTTTTAGGTTCTGTGTGAATTAGGTCCTAATCTAGAATTCCTGGATGGGAACTCTTGTGGGGAAGGAAGTTTTACTACCTTCTTAGAGAAGGTTAGAGAGGCTGCTGCTGCTGCTGCTGCTAAGTTGCTTTAGTCGTGTCTGACTCTGTGCAACCCCATAGACGGCAGCCCACCAGGCTCCTCTGTCCCTGGGATTCTCCAGGCAAGAATACTGGAGTAGGTTACCGTTTCCTTCTCCATATTACCTCTTGAAGGAATGCTAATATCAATGAAATGTTTATTGGCTATTTACAGAGTCCTGAGGCTGGGCTGTCCAGTATGGTAGTCACCAGCCATAAATGGCTATTTAAACTTAAATGAACTGCAATTGAATATAGTTTGAAATTCAGTCTCTCAGTCACACCAGCCACATATCAAGTACTCATGTGACTAGTGGCTACTGTATTAGATAGCACAGATATGGAACATGGTCATAGAAAATTCTGTTAGCCCTGTAAGAGACATTGTGCTAGATCTTTGTAAGGATATTTAGAAAGTAAGATGATACAAAAATTTTGAGTTTACCATAGGAAGAAGAGATCACTTATTTGAGAGGCTTCTGTCACATGGTATAGATGTAGGCTGAGGACCTATAGCTGAACAAAGTTTGAGGCAAGGTTGGGAGTTTTGTATATGGGAGTGGACCAAATCCAGAAGCCAGAAAACAGGCAGAGTTTGGTTCTAGCAGCAGCTTGAGTATTCAGGAGTTGGAGAATTTGAGGAGGGGAGTAGATAAGAATAGGGTAGTGCAGACTTAGGACAACTTGGTAAGATAATACCTTATGCATCTCCCTCTCCTTCTCTCTGTACCGAAAGTTGAAATTTAGGTTGCAGGTGCCTGAGAGGCAGTTGCCTGTGCTTCTGAAATTTTTTTGAGCCATTAAGTCATTAGCCAGGCACTAAGGCAAAGCTTGAAGGATCAGACCTATTTTGAAAGCCTGATAAGCATGGAATACAGGAAGACAATTTGCATGGTGGGGATAAGAAACCTGGGTAAGATGCATGCTATCACCAGAAGGAATGTTGGTACTTAGCCAGCTTTTGACTGGCTAAGATCTTCTGTGTGCCTAAACTATACTAGAGCAGGAATTAAATCCCAAACACTATTTGAGCAGAAATTTGCAATACAGAGAAGTGTGAATTTCTGATTCAAATTGTGGTGGGTAAGGAAAAGTTTGTAAGTACTGTTCAAGTGGCATGGATGGTAAGAAGTAAGTAAAGAAGTAAGGGCATTCTTGTAGTAAGGAATAGCTTAAAGCAGGAAAGCAGAAAATATACTCATGGGGGTAGTAAGATTAGGTTAGTCTGTCTGGATTAGAGGATATGTCTTAGGAACTAATAGGAGCTATGTTAAGACCAGATTATGAAGCCAGACTAAAGAGCTTAGTTTCTATCTCTGTGAATAGTATATAAGCTACTTAATACCTCCTGTGGCTACTTTTATCAAGTTTTTATCTTTCCGTGTATATCTCTGACTAAGTTAGCTCCTGGGAGGTTAGGAGAATATCTTAAAATCTCTTTGTACTCTCATTATTTCACATGGGGCTTGGGGGTTTGGTGACATTTTAGGAAGCTGGATTTTCAGAAGGCTAAACAAGAATGGGAAAAGGAGAGACTAGGATGAGGGAGGAAAATTTGGGGAAATTGCCTTATTTTTCAGGCATGTGAAGTAATATGGGTCTGGATTAGACAGTAGATATGGAAAGGAAAAGGAAGCAATGGATTCAAAAGAAGAATTATGGAGAGTTGGTAATAGATGAAATATGGAGGAAGAAGAGGAATTAAGGGCAAATCTGAAGTTTTGAGAATAGAGATCTAGAAATGAAGTAGTGTAGAGAATCACTATTGGTGGAAGGAAGATGAGTTTGGTTTTGAAATGTAGGACTAGAAATTAGGTTCACAGATGTTGATTTGGGATTTATGGCATTCTAAAATCGTAGCATATTAGGGCTAGAAGGGACTTCATTATCATCTAGTTCAATCTCCAGAGGCTCCAAGAGATTTTAACTTATGCAGCTTCTCCTGGGTAGATAGAGTACCAAACCTAGGACCCTGTTTTCCTAATCAGTGGAAATTGTACCAGGCTATTTTCCCTAGTGAAAATGAAATATAAAATGGGCCCGAGATATAGGAAAGAACATAGGGCCACATGGAGGAGAAAGTAGCAAAGAGAAATACTACAGCTATTTGTGTTGCCCTTACTATTCTTAAGGCCAAAGCTTACCTTCACCTGAGGCTCCCTGGAAGGCACTTATCCATTGCTACCCTAAAATGATGAAGTATTTGAAGTTGAATTATAAGAGTTTTTTCTTTCTCTGAATTAGATTGTGGGACTCACTGAGAAGACTGTTTTCATTGCTCTGGATACTGTTTCCTGTTTGGAGCAGGGCAACAACTGTAGGACTGTGGCCTCCACGGCTATGAACTCCCAGTCATCTCGATCTCATGCCATCTTCACAATCTCCATAGAGCAAAGAAAGAAAAGTGACAAGTAAGTTACGGTTTAAAGAGTTAAGATTTTTAATGTTAGTTCTACTAAAGTTGAATAATTGCTTCTTGATTTGACAAATAATCAAACATCAGTACTCTGAGTACTTGTAATAAATCAATCCATTTAGACTGACTTGAAAGAAAATGAGAGCAAGCAGATGAGCCTTGATACTCACCTGCCCTCAAAGTTGTGTATCGTTCTCACTTATGTCCTGTTATTTTCATAGGAATAGCAGCTTTCGCTCCAAGCTGCATCTCGTAGACCTTGCTGGATCAGAAAGACAGAAGAAAACCAAGGCTGAAGGGGATCGTCTAAAAGAGGGTGAGAGTAATTAAGGCCACAGTCATAGATAAAAACCTCTAATACTCTTATTGCTATTGTTGGTGTCTTGACTGGAATATTTCAGGTCACGTTCTAACAATATCAACAATTCAAGTTTGAGGCTGATTTCAGAAATAGTGAAAAACTGTTTCTTTTCCTTGCACTAATTTCCTAATTTAGGTATGAGATTTGGATCTGGTCCTTGGTTTGATTTCATCTGGCCCAGGCAAGTTTTAGTTTTTGTTTTGTTTTATCCCCAACTACTTATTAAAATCAGTATACTGATTCTGTCATTCCAAGTATTCACTATCCTTCCCCAGATGTTGTCACTTATAAACCTCATCAGCATGGTTTCCATATCTTCATTTAAGTTGTTAGATATAAATGATGATGCTCCTAAGGCTAGAAGAACCCCATGGTGTATGCTATTAATATTAGAAACCTTCATCCAGCATGCTAGTGACCTGATAATCTGCATGCTTTGGCAATGGTCTTTCAAGCAATTATTAATCTAGCTAACAAAAATTAACAACCAGCTCCCATTTCTCAATTTATACTTATTTATCTTTTATGTCATAAAAGATTTTGTCAAATGCCTTGCTAATATCCAGATATACTATGTCTACCATATTTCTCATGGCTACCAGCTTACTAACAGTGCAAAAAATAAATAAGGATTAGCCTAAATCAACTATTTCTAAGTGAATTCAAGCTGGCTTCTAGTGCTTGTTCTTCCATTTCTAGGTTCTTGCAAGCCATCCCTGTAATACTCCATCCCTGTAATAATCTAGAAGACTTATATCAAACTTACTGATCTGTAATTTATGGAATTAACCTTTTTTTCCTGAAAATTGAAATTACATCTGCCCACTCTTCTGGAACATCCTTCTTTGTGATGCCTGAAATATCATTGACATAGCTTCAGCATTCTTGTTTGAAATTACTCGCAGTTCCCTCAGCTATAATTCATCTGGTCCAAGATATTTGAACTCTTATTAAAGTAGTTGAGTTCTCGCTTACTACTTCTTTACTCATATTGGGCTTCAGTTCCTTCTTGGGAACTGAGAAGGCAGAAACAGAAATAGTAATTGAGGAATTTTACCTCTTTGTCATTTATCATTATTATACTGCTGACACAGGGTAGAGACCTATTTCTTCCTCATTCAGCTTTTTGTTCTGAATATATGTAAAAGTGTCCTTTTTGTACTATGTTTGTACTTTTGAGATTTATCCTTCTTAAGACTATTTTTAAAGGTTCTTGCGGTTCCTTTATCTTTTTTTAGGTGTACATTTCTGAGGGTTTTTTTTAAAACAGCTTTATTGAGATATAATTCACATGCCATAAAATTTACCCATTTAAACTGTACATTTCAATGAACTTTTGTATATTCAGAGTTGTGCAACCATCACCACAATCTAATTTTAGAACATTTTCATCACCCGCCAAAAGAAACTCATACCCATTAGCAGTCAGTCCCCATCCACACCCCCTTCTCTAGCCCTAGGCAACCACTAACCTATATTCCATATAAATGGAATCACATAATTTCTGGTCTTTTGTGACTGTCTTATTTCACTTAGCATAAGGTTTTCAAGGATCATCCATGTTACAGCATGTATCATTACTTCATTCCCTTTTTTTGCTGAATCATATTCCATTATACAGATATACAACATTTTGTTTGTCCATTCGTCAGTTGTATCCAATTTGACTATTTTGAATATTGCTCTGTGAACATCTATGTATAATTTTTTATGAGGACAATTGTTTTAATTTCTCTTTAGGTATAACCTAGGAGTGTTATACCTGGGTCATATGATAGCTGTTTATATTTCTTTAAAATATTAACGTGTGCTGAATGTACCATAAAACTCACTTTTTAATTTTTTTTTAAAGTAAGTTTTATTTTATTTATTTATTTTTAGTTATTTATTTTTTTAATTTTAAAATCTTTCATTCTTACAGGCATTCCCAAACATGAACCCCCCTCCCACCTCCCTCCCCATAACATCTCTGTGGGTCATCCCCATGCACCAGCCCCAAGCATGCTGTATCCTGCGTCAGACATAGACTGGCGATTCAATTCTTACATGATAGTATACATGTTACAATGCCATTCTCCCAAATCATCCCACTCTCTCCCTCTCCCTCTGAGTCCAAAAGTCCATTATACACATCTGTGTCTTTTTTCCTGTCTTGCATACAGGGTCGTCATTGCCATCTTTCTAAATTCCATATATATGTGTTAGTATACTGTATTGGTGTTTTTCTTTCTGGCTTACTTCACTCTGTATAATCGGCTCCAGTTTCATCCATCTCATCAGAACTGATTCAAATGAGTTCTTTTTAACGGCTGAGTAATACTCCATTGTGTATATGTACCACAGCTTTCTTATCCATTCATCTGCTGATGGACATCTAGGTTGTTTCCATGTCCTGGCTATTATAAACAGGGCTGCGATGAACATTGGGGTACATGTGTCTCTTTCAATTCTGGTTTCCTCGGTGTGTATGCCGAGCAGTGGGATTGCTGGGTCATACGGTAGTTCTATTTGCAATTTTTTAAGGAATCTCCACACTGTTCTCCATAGTGGCTGTACTAGTTTGCATTCCCACCAACAGTGTAGGAGGGTTCCCTTTTCTCCACACCCTCTCCAGCATTTATTGCTTGCAGATTTTTGGATCGCAGCCATTCTGACTGGTGTGAAGTGGTACCTCATTGTGGTTTTGATTTGCATTTCTCTAATAATGAGTGATGTCATTATTAGAAAACTCACTTTTTTAAAGTGTATAATTCAGTGACTTTTTTAGTATATTCACAAGGTTGTACAACCATCACTACAATAAATTTTAGAATATTTCATCATCCTCGAAAGAAACCCACACTCATTAGTAGTCACTCATTTTTTTCCATTGTCTACCTCCCCCCACCCCACCTCCAGGCAATGACTAATCTTTCTGTCTTTATGGAGTTGCCTATTCTGGACATTTCATATAAATGTAATCATACAATATGTGAGCTTTTGTAACTGGATTCTTTCATTAACATCTTTGCTGGGTTCATTCTTGTTATAGCAGGTATCAGTACCTCCTTCCTTTTATTGCCAAACAGTATTCTACCACATGAATATATTAAGTTTTTATTTATCCATTAATTTGTTGATGGACATTGGGGTTGTTTCTACTTTTGGTTATTATGAACAGTGCTGCTATGAGCACTGGTATACAGGTTTTCCTGTGGATATATGTTTTCATTTCTCTTGGGTATATACCTAAGTGGAATTGCTCAAATGATAATTCTATATTTAACTTTTTGAAGAACTGCCAGACTGTTTTTCATAGCAACTGTACCATTCTACTTTCTTACCAGAAATATATAAGAATTGTAATTTCTCCATATTGTTAGTTGTTTTATTATGTCTTTAATTATAGCCATCCTAGTGGCTATGAAGTGGTATCTTATTGTGGTTTGGGTTTGCATTTCTTTGACGGCTAATAATGCTTTGTGAGCTTCTCAGCAGTTTGTGTATCTTCTTTGGAAAAACGTCCATTCAGATTCTTTGCCCATTTCTTAAATTGGGTTATTTATCTTTTTATTATTGAATTGTGTGTATTCTTTATATATTCTAGATACTAGCCCATTTTCTGGAGAAGGCAATGGCACCCCACTCCAGTACTCTTTGCCTGGAAAATCCCATGGATGGAGGAGCTTGGTAGTCTACAGTCCATGGGGTTGTGAAGAGTCGGACATAACTGAGCAACATCACTTTCACTTTTCACTTTCATGCATTAGAGAAGGAAATGGCAACCCACTCCAGTGTTCTTGCCTGGAGAATCCCAGGGCTGGGGGAGCCTAGTGGGCTGCTGTCTATGGGGTCGCACAGAGTCGGGCACAACTGAAGCGACTTAGCAGCAGCAGCAGCCCATTATCAGTTACATGCTTTGCAAATGTTTTCTTCCATTCTTTGGGTTGCTTTTTCAGTTTTTTGAAGGTGTCCTTTGAAGCACACATTTAAGATTTTTTTATGAATTCCATTCGTTTGTTTTTTTCTTTTATTTCTTTAGTTTGGTGTCATATCTAAAAAATCGTTGCCTAATCCAAGGTCACAAAGATTTATATCTCTATTTTCTTCTAAGAGTTTTGTAGTTTTAGATGTTAAATATAGATCTGAGATTCATTTTGAGTTAAATTTTTTTAAAGATTATTTCTTTTTGACTGTACTGGGTCTTCATTGCTGTGCATGGGCTTTCTCTTGTTGCAGCGAGCAGGGGATCCTCTTTGTTGCGGTGCACAGGCTTCTCATTTTGGTGGCTTCTCTTGTTGCAGAGTGTAGGCTCTAGGCATGCCGGCTTCAGTAGGTGCAGTGCATGGGCTCAGTAGTTGTGGCTCTCAGAAGTGTAGATCAGTAGTGTGGCACAGGGGCTTAGTTGCTCTGTGGCATGTAGGATCTTCCCGGACCAGGGATTGAATCCGTGTCCCCTGCATTAGCAGGCAGATTCTTAACCACTAGGCAGCCAGGCAAACCTTTGAGTTAACTTTTATATATGGTATAAAGTGGCAGTCCACACTTTTATCTTTTGCATGATGTAGATATTCAGTTATCCCAGTATCATTTGTTGAAAAGACTATTCTTTACCCATTGAATTGTCTTGGCATCCTTGTCAAGGAATAGTTGGAATCTAAGTTCTATTCCATTGATCTATATATATGGATATATCCTTATCCCATTACTATACTGTCCTGATTACTGTAGCTTTGTAATAAGTTTTGAAATTGAGACGTGTGAGGGCTCTACCTTTGTTCTTTTTCAAGATTGTTTAGGCTATTCTGTGTCCTTTGAATTTTCATATGAATGTTAGAGTCAGCTTGTCATATTCTGCAAAGAAGTCAGCTGGAATTTTTACAGGGCTTGTGTTGACTCTGTAGATCAATATAGGAAGTATTGGTGTCTTTCAATTTTTTCAAGTATTTCAATTCATAAACATCAGATGTCTTTCCATTTATTTAGGTCTTGTTTAATATCTTTCAATAGTGCTTTTTAAAAAAATTTTCAGACTACAGGTTTTACACTACTTTTGTTAAATTTATTCCTGAATATTTTGTTCTTTTCAATGCAATGCTTTTGTAAATGGAATTGTTTTTACTTAATTTCATTTTCAAATTATTTATTGAGCTTTTATATTGATCTTGTGTGTGCAAGCTTGCTGAACTTGTTATTTCTAATAGTTTTTTAATGGAGTCTCTAGGATTTCTATTTACAAAGTCATGTCATGTGTGAACAGAGATAGTTTTACTTCTTTCTTTCTGGTCTGGATACCTTTATTTCCTTTTCTTACCTATTTCTCTTGGCTAGAACCTTCAGTACAGTGTTGAATAGAAGTGGTGTAAGTGGATGTTGTCCTATTCCTGATCTTAGGGGAAAAGCATTCAGTCTTTTACTGTTAAGACTGATGTTAGCTGTGGATTTTTCATAGATTCCCCCTAGCAAGTTGAGGAAATTCCTTTCTATACCTAATTTGTTGAGTGTTTGAATCATGAATTTGTCAAATGTTTTTTTCATCATCTGTTGACATAATCACATTATTTTCTGTTCTGTCAACATGGTATATTGCATTAATTGATTTTTGGGTACTGAACCATCTTGTACTCCTTAAATAAATCTAACTTATTGTTTTATACCTCTTGTGACTTTACTGGACTAATTCTATAATTCCCTGAGGTTTGTGGTCACAGAAGTATATGCTCAGTTACTTTAGTAGTTAGCTAATGATTGGTCATACATAAAACTGTGTGTGCTAAGTTGCATCAGTCGTGTCCAACTCTGTAATGCTACGGACTGTAGCCCGCCAGGCTCCTCTGTCCATGGGATTCTCTAGTCAAGAATACTGGAGTGGCCTCCTCCAGGGGATCTTCAAGACCCAGGGATTGAACCCTCATCTCTTACGTCTCTACATTGGTAGGCAGGTTCTTTACCACTAGTGTCTCATTTCCTTTAATGCCTTGAGCCTATAACTCTCTTCCAGCATTTTCCTAGGGCTCTGAGTTTGTGTTGGGGCTTACTTTCAATGCCCAGGTTCTTTACAGCTCTGTCTTAGTTTTTACTTCTTGAGCAGAGCCTCAAAGTCAGCCAGAGGTATAAAATGAGGGCCTTTTAGGTCTTTCCTGAGCATGCATACAGCTTTCTAGCTCTCCAGCAATATATCAGAGCTTTTTTAAAGTCCCCAGTGGACATTTCACTCCCCAGATCTTCCTTTGAACTTCTCAGCCAGGCTCTTGTTTGACCATGGCTTATTAAGTCTGGTGTGTATCATCACCAGATATTTTTATATGCAGGTATATGCATGGCCCTTGTGGCTCAGCATTAAAAGAATTCACCTGCAGTGCAGGGGAAGCAGGTTCAATCCCTGGGTTGAGAAGATCCCCTGGAGAAGAAAATGGCAACCCACTCCAGTATTCTTACCTGGAAAATCCCACGGACAGAGGAACCTGGTGGGCTACAGTCAATGGAGTCACAAACAATCAGACACGACCTAGCAACTAAACAACAACAATTTATATATATATATATAAATGCACATTTAGTAATACATTTGCTATATGCCTTTTAAAATTTTGGCATTGCTAAATTAATTTCCTTTTAATTACACAAGTAGTGTGCGTGCATGCTAAGTTGCTTCAGTCATGTCCGACTCTTTGCAACCCAACGGACTGTAGCCTACCAGGCTCCTCTGTCCATGGGATTCTCCAGGCAAGAATACTGGAGTGGGTTGCCATGCCCTTCTCCAGGGGATCTTCCTGACTCAGTAATCGAACCAATGTCTCTCATGTCTCCTGCGTTGACAGGTGGGTTCTTTACCACTAGCACCACCTGGGAAGCCCCAAAGTTCATGAATCAACAAGTAGTAAGTAAGTAAGTGAAGTTACTCAGTCGTGTCCGACTCTTTGCGACCCCATGGACTGTAGCCCACCAGGCTTCTCCATGGGATTCTCCAGGCAAGAATCCTGGAGTGGGTTGCCATTTCCTTCTCCAGGGGATCTTCCCTACCCAGGGATCGAACCTGGGTCTCCCATATTTTAACACTTTAACTGGGTCTCCCACACTTTAACCTGTGCTGCTGCTGCTGCTAAGTCGCTTCAGTTGTGTCCGACTCTGTGTGACCCCATAGACGGCAGCCCACCAGGATCCCCCGTCCCTGGGATTCTCCAGGCAAGAATACTGGAGTGGGTTGCCATTTGGAAAGCCCAGTATACAAACATAAGCAATATGGATGAAGATAAAATCCCCCTTGATTTACCATCTAATTCTAATCTAGAGGTAATTACTTTTACCTGCCCGGGGGGTAGCATTCAAGATTTTTTTCTGTGTATATACTTTTATTGGTGTTTCCTGTTGTTTTTAAAGATAAATGCTATCATATTGCATATATTAGGGATTTCCTCGATGGCTCAGGAATAAAGAATCTGTCTGCAGTGCAGGAGCCACAGGAGACATGGGTTCAATCCCTGGGTCGGGAAGATCCCTGGGTCGGGAAGATCCCTGGGTCGGGAAGGTCCCTGGAGGAGGGCATGGCAACCCACTCCAGTATTCTTGTCTGAAGAATCCCATGGACAGAGGAGCCTGGCAGACTATAGTCCATAGGATCACAAAGAGTAGGACACAACTGAAGCAACTTAGCATGCATGCATACACGCAGAGCATATATTGTTTGTCAGCTTGCTTTTGTCTCAGCAATATATGTTTGAATTCTGTGAAGTGTTAGTTGCTCAGTCGTGTCCGACTCTTTGTGACCCCATGGACTGTAGTCTGCCAGGCTTCTCTGTCCATGGGATTTCCCAAGCAAGAATACTGGAGTGGGTAGCCATTCCCTTCTCCAGGGGATCTTCCCAACTCAGAACTCTTTATCAGTTTATAAGTCTACCTCATTTTTACAACTATCTAGGATTCCAGAGTATACTAAGTTCACTTTAACTATTCCTATTTTGATTGACATTTAGGTTGTTCAGTTCTTGACTATGGCAAAATGATGCCTCAGTCAACAGCCTTGTGCATGATACACACATGAGAGTGTTCCCTAGGCTATGTACCTGGAAGAGGAATTGCTAATTTGAAGTGTATACATTTCAGGCTTTTAAATACTACTAAATATTGTCCTCCAAAATGTCTGAAATACTACTAAATATTGTCCTCCAAAATGTCTGTCTCAGTATGCACATCAATATATGAGATTATGTTTCCCTATACTGCTGACAATACTGAATATTATTGATCTTTTTCATTTGTACCTATTTTGAACATTGCATGTTATTTTTTAAAACTTGTGTTTCTCCAGTTATTTATGAAATTGAGCATCTTTTCATGTTTATTCCATTTCTCTTTCTACTTTTATGAATTTGCCTGCTCATTCCTTTGTTTTGTTTTCTATCAGGTTGAATTTTTCTGGTTGACTTTAGGAGTTGTTTCTATATTCTAGATATTAAACCTTGTTACATATATTGCATATATTTTTCTCAGTCTCATTTTTTAACTTTGTTAATCTTATTAATTCATTTATTCGGGTGTGCTGGGTCTTATTTGCAGCACACAGGATCTTTAGCTGTGCCATGAGAATTCTTAGTTGTGGCATGTAAGATCTAGTTTTCTGACCAGGCCCCCTGCCTTGGAAGCTCGGAGTCTTAAGCTACTCTACCATCAGGGAAGTCCCTAACTTTGTTAATCTTTTGATTCATTTCTTATGTGTGTATTTCTTCTATATAGTTTTTTCTTGAGGTAAAATTTATGTGCAATAAAATCACATATTTAAAATGTTCAATTTCTTGAGTTTTGATAGTCATATGCACTCATGCAACTACTACCCCAAACATGATAAAAAAACATTTCCATCTCCCCTAGAAAATTATTTTGTGCCTCTTTCCAGTCAATTCACCCTTCCCATATTCCACTTTAAGAAACCACTTTTCTGACTTCTAGCACCAGATTAATTTTATGTGTTCTTAAACATCATATAAATGGAATCATTATTTTTTCATGTGTTTGGCTTTTGCTCAATGTAAGATTTTGGGGACAGATTTTTTTCATGTTCTTTCTTTGATTAATAGTGTGTTCCTTTGTACTGCTGAGTAGTATTCCATTATAATACTACTTGTTCTTCCATTTTCCTATTGATAGAAATTAGAATTATTCCCAGTTTTTAGCTATTATGAATAAGACTACCCTGAACATTCATGTACAGGTCTTTTTGTTAACATACATTTTCATTTCTCTAGGAGTGGAAGAGGTAGATATATGCTTAGTTTTGAGTGCCAAACAATTCTGTAATATGGTTTGTACTGTTTTATACTCCAGCAATATTATGAAAGTTCCAGCTTATCACAGCTTCATAAATAAAGATATTGTCTTAGAAATTCTAGTAGGTGTCAAATACATCTCATCATATTTTGTTTTGTTTTTTTTTTTTAACCACACCGTGCAGCTTACGAGATCTTAGTTTCCAGACCAGGGACTGAACCTGGGCCATGGCAGTGAAAGCATCACGCCCTAACCACTGGCCCACCAGGGAATCCACCCCCCATAATTTTTTTTTAATTTTATTGAAATATAGTTGATTTACAATATTGTGTTAATTTCTGCTGTACTTTATACATATTCGTATTCTTTTCCATTATGGTTTATCATAGGATATTGAATATGGTTCGCTGTGTTATACAGTAGGACCTTGTTGTTTATCCATCCTATATATAATAGTTTGCATTTATTAATCACAAACTCCCAATTCTTCCATCCCCTACTCCCTCCTCTTGCTTGGCAGCCACAAATCTGTTCTCTGTGCCTGTCAGTCTGTTTCTGTTTCATAGGTATGTTCATTTGTGTCATATTTTAGATTCCATGTATAAGTGATATCATATGGTTATTTGCCTTTTTTCTTTCTGACTTACTTCACTTGGTCATCTCATCATTGCTTACTTTGCATTTCCAAGATGACAGTGTTGAGCTCCTTTTCACATACTTATTGTCTATTCATATATCTTTTTTGGGGGGAGGATCCAAGTATTTTGCCTATTTTTTAAAATTGTGTTATCATCTTTTTATTGATGATTTGCAGTTCTTTATGTATTCTGAATTCAATCATCAGATATGTATATTTCAAATATTTTTTTCCAGTATGTGGCTTGTATATCTTTTTAGTGATGTCTTTTGTTAAATAAGAATTTTAAGTTTTTAATTGAAGTATAATTGATTTATAATGTGTTAATTTCTGCTATACAGCAAAGTGATTCAGTTATATATATATAGATATTCTTTTTTATATTATTTTCTATTATGGTTTATCACAGAATATTGAATATAGTTCCCTGTGCTATAGAGTAGGACCTTGTTGTTTATCCATTCTATATATACTACTTTGCATCTGCTAGAACCAAACTAGATGGAGAAACAATGAAAACAGTGGCTGACTTTATTTTGAGGGGGCTCCAAAATCACCACAGATGGTGACTGCAGCCATGAAATTAAAAGACACTTACTCCTTGGAAGAAAAGTTACGGCCAACCTAGAGAGCATATTAAGAAACAGAGACATTACTTTGCCAACAAAGGTCCATCTAGTTAAGGCTATGATTTTTCCAGTAGTCATGTATGGATGTGAGAGTTGGACTATAAAGAAAGCTGAGGACTGAAGAATTGATGCTTTTGAACTGTGGTGTTGGAGAAGACTCTTGAGAATCCCTTGGACTGCAAGGAAATCCAACCAGTCCATCCTAAAGGAGATCAGTCCTGAAGAGTCATTGGAAGGACTGATGCTGAAGCTGAAACTCCAATACTTTGGCCACTGATGCGAAGAACTGACTCATTGGAAAAGACTCTGATGCTGGGAAAGATTGAAGGTGGGATGACAGAGGATGAGATGGTTGGATGGCATCACCGACTCAATGGACATTAGTTTGAGTCAACTCCGGGAGTTGGTGATGGACAGGAAGGCCTGGGGTGCTGCAGTCCATGGGGTCGCAAAGAGTCGGACACGACTGAGCGACTGAACTGAACTGAACTGAGAACCAAACTCCCCTTCCATCCCTCTTCCACCGCCCTCCCCATTGGCAACCACAAGTCTGTTCTCTGTCTGTGAGTCTGTTTTGTAGAAAAGTTCATTTGTGTCATAGTTTAGATTCCACGTATAAATGATTCATATGGTTATTTGTCTTTCTGACTTGCTTCACTTAGTATGATAATCTCTGGGTTTTTCCATGTTACTGCAAATGGCATTATTTCATTCTTTTTTAATGACTGAGTAGTATTCAGTTGTGTGTGTGTACCACATCTTCTTTATCCATTCATCTATCATTGAACATCTAGGTTGTTTTCACATATTGGCTATTGTGAATAGTGCTGCTATGAATGTAGGGGTGCATGTATCATTTTGAATGACAGTTTTGTCTGGATATATGTCTAGGAGTGGGATTGCTGGATCATAAGGCAACTCTATTTTTAGTTCTGTGAGGAACCTATATACTATTTTCATAGTGACTGTACCAACTTAATTTCCTACCAACGGTGCAAGAGGATTCCCTTTTCTCCACAACCTCTCCAGCATTTGTCGTTTGTAGACTTTTAATGATGATCATCCTGACTGGTGTGAGGTGGTATGTCACTGTAGTTTTTATTTGCACAAAAACTTTAATTTTGATAAAGTTCAGTTTTATCAAGTTTTGTCTTCTTTAATGTTTAGAGCTGTTGGTATCTTGTCCAAGAAATCTTTGTATACCCAAAGTGATGAAGATAATTTCCAAAGTTTTCTACTTGAAGCTTTATAGTTTTAGCTTTTACATTAGTTGTATAATCTATTTTGAGTTAGTTTTTGGTTATAAACTGAGATGTGGGTTGAAAATCATCCTCTACCCACTGTGAATATCTAGTTCTTCTAGCACCATTTATTAAAAAGAAACTCCTTTACTCCTTCTTTGACTTAGTATCTGAGTGTATTGAGTTGACCAATACAATGTGTGGATCTATTTCTGGCCACTATTCTACCCTATTAGTGAATTTGTTTATTCTTAAGCCTTTTATTGAATCTAGTTTGTAGTATGTTTTAATCTCTGGGAGGACAAGTTTCCCCTCACTTTTCTTTTATCAGAACTGTTTTTATTATTTTATTTCCAGGCAAATTTTAGAATCAAATTGTCAGGTTCTATGAAAAATCTTTTTGGGATTTTTATTGAGAACCAAATTCAATTTATAGATTACATATAATTGAGCCTACCCATCCATGAGCATGATCTCTCCACATTTATTCAAGTCTTCTTTTATGTCTTTCAGTAAGATTTGTAATTTTCTTAATGTAATTATTACACCACAGATCTTGGTAGGCTTATTCTGGAATTTTATAGTTTTTGTTGCTATTTTGAATACCTCTTTTTCTATTTTATTTTCTAGTCGTGTTTAGGAAAAGTATTCATTTTCAAATTTCCATCTTATATCTAACCACATTGCTGAGTTGCCTTCTTAGTTTCTCGTAATTTGTCCGTTGTGTTTCTTGGATTTCCTAGGTAGACATTCACATTATTTTCAAATACTTTGGCCTCTTCCTTTCCAATATATATTTTTTTCATGTCTTTTTTCATTATAAGGTTGAGTAGTACCAATGATAGTAACCATTCTCATCTTTTTTTCCTTTTTTTGCTCTCACCATCTTTTATTGGCAGATAGCCTTTATCAAGTTAATGAAGTGACCTTTGAGTCCTGGTTTAAGAATTACATATTTTTAAAATAAGAAATGAGTATTGGATTTTATCATTGACTTGGAATTAATGAACATTTAGTATTTTCTTTTATAAATTATTGATAGAATAAATTATAAACATAAATTTTCTGTCATTGAATCATATCCAGTTGATCATGATAAATTACTTTCTGTACATTGCAGAATTTCATGAACTAGTGTCCAGTTTAGGACATTTACATGTCTGTTCCTATGAGAGTAGTCTATAACTTTTTTTTAAAGTATGTATATCTTGAGCCAATTTTGGTAATTTATATTTTCTTAGAAAATTATTTTGTCTGGATTGTCAAGTTTATTGATATAATACTGCATGTAGATTTACTATTTTTAATCTATTCTGTAATTATGTCTCTCAGTTCATTTGCTTACATATCTTCACAATTTTTTTCCTATCATTATTTGACAGATTTGTATTTAACTGTACTTTTTCTCCTATTTAACTTTTTACTCTCAATTAATGACTTCCTCCCAGGTTATTTTATTTTGTTTAGATATATGCTTTTTATGGGGCTTCCCAGGCGGCTTAGTGGGTAAAGAATCCACCTGCAATTCAGGAAATGGAGGAGGCGCAGGTTCAATCCCTGGTTCGGGAAATCCCTTGGAGGAGGGCATGGCAACCACTCCAGTATTCCTGCCTGGAAAATCCCATGGACAGAGGAGCCTGGCAGGCTACAGTCCATAGGGTCGCAAAGAGTTGGACACAACTGAAGTGACTGAGCATGCACACATGCATGCTTTTTATGGCTACCTGAGTTGAAATCGTAACTCTCTTCTTCTCTTTTCTTTTTTAAAAAGCTTTTTCCCATTCTGAAGGCTGTCTTTTCACTTTGCTTATGGTTTCCTTTATTGTGCAAAACCTTTTAAGTTTAATTAGGTCCCATTTGTTTATTTTTGCTTTTATTTCCATTACTCTGGGAGGTGGGTCATAGAGGATCCTGCTCAGAATGGGAGAAAATAATAGCAAGTGAAGCAACTGACAAAGAAGTAATCTCAAAAATATACAAGCAGTTCCTGCAGCTCAATCCCAGAAAAATAAATAACCCAATCAAAAAATGGGCCAAAGAACTAAACAGACATTTCTCCAAAGAAGACATACAGATGGCTCACAAACACAGGAAAAGATGCTCAGCATCACTCATTATCAGATAAATGCACATCAAAACTACAATGAGGTACCATCTCACGCCAGTCAGAATGGTTGCTATCAAAAAGTCTACAAACAATAAACGCTGGAGAGAGTGTGGAGAAAAAGGAACCCTCTTACACTGTTGGTGGGAATGCAAACTAGTACAGCCACTATGGAGAACAGTTTGGAGATTCCTTAAAAAATTGCAAATAGAACTGCTATATGACCTAGCAATCCCACGCTGGGCATACACACCAAGGAAACCAGAATTGAAAGAGACACATGTACCCCAATGTTCATCGCAGCACTGTTTACAATAGTCAGGACATGGAAGCAACCTAGATGCCCATCTGCAGACAAATGGATAAGAAAGCTGTGGTACATATACACAGTGGAATATTACTCAGCCATTAAAAAGGATACATTTGAATCAGTTCTGATGAGGTGGATGAAACTGGAGCCTATTATACAGAGTGAAGTAAGTCAGAAAGAAAAACACCAATACAGTATACTAACGCATATATATGGAAGTTAGAAAGATGGTTACGATAACCCTGTATGTGAGACAGCAAAAGAGACACAGATGTAAAGAACAGTCTTTTGGACTATGTGGGAGAAGGCGAGGATGGGATGATTTGAGAGGGTAGCGTTGAAATGTGTGTATTATCATTTGTGAAGCAGATCGCTGGTCCAGGTTTGATGCATGAGACAGGGTGCTCAGGGCTGGTGCACTGGGATGACCCTGAGGGTTGGGATGGGGAGGGAGGTGGGAGGGGGTGTATGGATGGGGAACACATGTACCCGTGGCTGATTCATGTTGATGTTTGGCAAAAACTACTACAATATTGTAAAGTAATTAGCCTCCAATTAAAATAATTATTTTTTTTAAAAAAGCTTTTTAAGCATATTCAAAAGAAGCCAGGATGTTATAATGAACCCCCCTTGTACCTATCATGCAATTTCAACAGTGACTAATTTATGACCAATCTTGTTTCATCTGTATCCTAACCACTTTCTCCCTGTGATATTATTTTGAAGCAAATCCCAGATATAAGGTCTTATTTATTTCAGTTTGTATCTGAAAAAAAAATGAGAAATCTTTTAAAAATATAATCTTCTAAAAATTAATAATAATGACTTAATATCATCAAATGTCTAGTAAGCATTCAAATTGCCAAGTCTCACTGATTTTATTTATTTGCATCAGGATTTAAGTAAAGTCCACACATTGTTATTACTTGATAGGTCTTTTAATCTATAGGTACCCCCTCCATCTCCCCTTACTCCTCAACTTCCTAGAATTTATTTATTGAAGTAAGCAGGTTGCTTTATAGAATTTCTCGGTCTTGAACTTCACTGATTGCATGCCCATGTAGTTTTAACATGTCTGTCTTTCCTCTGTATTTCCCACAAATTGCTAGTTGGATCTAGAGGCTAAATCACATTCAGGATCAGTTTTTTTTTTTTTTTCTTTTGTTTGTACATACTGTTTGATTATCTCTCTTTTGGTGGTAGACCTCCTTTATTTTCAGTTGTCCCTATCTAAAAAGATACATTTAAGACTATACATTTTTCTCTAAGTACCACTTGAATATAATCGTATAATTGTGACAAATGGTACTCTAACTGTTCACTTTTAAATAGGAGGTTTCCTTTTTAAAATTTCATTTATTTGTTTGTTTATTTTTCGGCAGCACTGAGTCTTCATTGCTACATATGAGCTTTTTCTAGTTGTAGTGAGGAGGGGCTGCTTTTCATCGTGGTGGCTTCTCTTGTTGCAGAACATGGGCTCTCGGCACACAAGGTTCAGTAGCTGTGGGAGATTTCCTCTTTAATTTTCTCTTTAACCTAACAGTTAGGTAGAAAGTATCTCTATGTAGTCTTTTGTGGTTACTTTCTGATTTTTTGCATTTATGATCATTAAGTGTATATGATTTCTATTTTTTGAAATTTTGCCTAATTCTTATTTGATCTTTGTTAATATTCCATGTATATTTGAAAAGAGTATTTTTCTGTTGGGTGTATACCTATGTATACCTATGAAACTCATTAAATGTATTATTCACAGTCTCCACGTCCCATCCTGTTATTTGCTTAATGTTGTTTTCTTACAATCAAGAATTTGTCAATTTTTCCTTTTATTTCTTTATGTATTATATATTTTTAAGCTATATTGCTAGCTGCATAAAGTATCATGGCATGTATCTTCTTACATGATTATATCTATTTTGTTTGATTAATATTTCTTCACCTACATTCTATTTGTTAGCCCTTGCTTGGTGTGTCTTTTTGGATCTATTAATTGAAACCATGTATCTTGAGTTCATTCATTCATTCATTCATACCCAATCAGATGTTCTTTTTTAACAGAGGGCTTTTTTATTCTACATGTTTTATTTAATGTTTGTGTTTGAACTTATTCCTGCCATATCATTTGCTACTAGCGCCAGTGACCTACTCCTACTCTGGTACTACAACCAATTACCTTGATTGTTGTCCCAAGGCTCCCTCTTGTTTGCTGGATCCACTGCCTTCAAGTCTGCATTATCCATAGAGCTGGTGCCACCTTTTTACAGCAGTTCTTTCCTGTATATCTTTTCTTATGTTAGTCTGATTCAGCTGCTTTTAATCTCTCAAAGATTTTGCCATTTCTTATCCACCAGTGATAGATTCACAAGTGATTGCCGGCTTTCTCAGTTGGCAGCATCTTCAAATCTCAAAGGAATTTAACTCAATTTCTTTAGAGAGTTTTGTATACATATCCCAGGTTACTTTTTTTTTTTTTTTTTTTTGCTTCAGAGCTTCAATTTCCTCATTTGTAAAACAGGATTTGAATATATACTTGAATATTATACTTGCACAAAGATGTGAGGATTAAATGAACAAATACAACATAATTCCCGGTATACAGTAGCCTCTTAGTAATTATTAATTCCATCTTCTGTGTTTTCACTTGCTCTGAGTGGTGGTTAATATAGAATATAGGGGTCCTACTGATATTTATAAACAAGCTCAGATGAAGTAAGATTCCTAGGAGCTTGCTATGGTGCTTATCATCATCTGAGATAAATTTTTGAGGGTGGAAGAGGCTTATGGGGATGTGACTTATACCAGTGGAATTGTGTTATTTGGCTAACAAAATATTCCCAAAGCCAAGACCCCACTGTTAGAGGGCATGATTTTCTACCTATCAAGAGCTAAGAAGGTTGCTGCTGCTGCTACTGCTGCTAAGTCGCTTCAGTCGTGTCCAACTTTGTGCAACCCCATAGATGGAAACCCACCAGATTCCCCCGTCCCTGGGATTCTCCAGGCAAGAACACTGGAGTGGATAAGAAGGTTGCTAGCCCCTCTAAAATATTTTCAGAGGGTGGATATGGCTCATCAGAATTTTGTTGCATATTGCATTACTGGGGGTGGAGGGATGAGGTGTACTCAAGTGTCAGATTTGATTTATGAGGCAAAGAAGTTTATGACAAAATCATAGTTGAGTCTTAAATCAAGTGGGAGATGCCATTAACTGAAAGGAAAGCTAGTGAGAAAATAAGCCATAGGTATATAGGAAGCAGAAAGCAGAAAGATGAGTTTGATTTTGGATGTGTCAGATTTGAAATGCATATTAGAAAAGTCCAGGAAAAAATAGGAAAATTCAGTACTAGAGTGTAAAAGGAACATCTGGATTGGAGATAAAATATTTGGAATCTATGGGTTAGGTTGCCCTGGGAGAGAGTTGTAGAGAAAGACTAGATATTGAGAGAAGCAACTCTAATATTAGTGAGGAGCATTGATATTCAAGAGTCAAGGGTAAAGGAGCCAGCTAAAGAGGTTCAAGAGACACAGGATAGTAGTAGCTAAAAAAAAACTGAAGTAAGAGTTTCTAGAAAGAAGGGATTGTCACCTGGGTCAGATGCTTCAGAGTGGTTCTGTAAGATGAAGACCGAGAAGAAGCAAATGAATTTGTCTCTCCATCGAGGTTTTTGGTGATCCTTACCTAAACAGTGTCAGTTGTGTGGTAAGGAATTGGAGCAGGTTATGTCAGACTGAGATATGCGTGTACCTACCATTCTGAATGTGATGTTTATCTTTTCCATTAATTTCATTACTCTTGTTATCCCTTAATGATATATAGTTGGAGAAGGAAATGGCAACCCACTCCAGTATTCTTGCCTAGAGAATCCCATGGACAGAGGAACCTGGTGGGCTGCTGTCCATAGGTTTGCACAGAGTCGGACATGACTGAAGCGACTTAGTATGCATGCATGCATTGGAGAAGGAAATGGCAACCCACTCCAGTGTTCTTGCCTGGAGAATCCCAAGGACAGAGGAGCCTGGTGGGCTGCCATCTATGGGGTCGCACAGAGTCAGACACAACTGAAGCGACTTAGCAGCAGCAGCAGCAACAGCAATGATACATAGTGCTATTTTACCTGTTTTTAAACTTTTCATAAGTGGTTTCAAATGTATTTGTCCTTTCATCACTGATTTTTTTCCTCAGTGTTAAATTTGTGATATTCATCCATCTTTTAAAAAATATTTATTATTTTAAAAAGTATTTATATATTTGGCTGTATCGGGTCTTAGTTGCAGCATGCAGGGTCTTCGTTGGATCTTCATTGCAGCACTGAGGATCTTTCATTGCACGGGCTTCTTTCTAATAGTGGTGTACAGCCTCAGTAGTTGTGGCCTACAGGCTCTCTAGTTGTGGCGCTTGGGCTCCAGAGCAAGTGGGCTTTCTGGTGGTGGCACACAGGCTTAGTTGCCCCACCGCATGTGGGATCTTAGTTTCTCGTCCAGGGATCGAAGGCAGATTCTTACCCACTGAAACACCAGAGAAGTGCTAAGATTCATCCATCTTGATCCATATAGCTCTAAGTTTTTAAGGGGTTTCCCTGGTAGCTCAGCTGGTAAAGAATCCGCCTGCAATGTGGGAGACCTGGGTTCAATCCCTGGGTTGGTTTCCCCTGGAGAAGGGAATGGCTACCCACTCCAGTATTCTAGCCTGGAGAATTCCATGGACTGCATAGTCCATGGGGTCACAAAGCATATAGTTCTGTTCTAAGTTTTTTAAACTAGTCTTAGATTTTCTTAGTATAAAATCATATCAGTAAACAGAAAATTATCTCTTTGCCAAAATTTATTCCTGTTTTTTAATTCTCTTATTTTTTTTGTTTATTAGTAAGAAGCATGTTGAAGGATACATCCTGAACTTGTGAAGTTGCTTTCCTTGGGAGGAATCTAGTTTCTGATTTTAATTGGAATAGTTTTAGTATTTTAATATTTGGAATGTTAATTGCTACTGGTTTTGGTAAATGGTATCTTATTCTTTTAATTCCAGAAGTCTTTTTTATGCTGTACTTTAATGTCCTTGAGAGATCTTTTTTAAACTCAAGTTGTCTGCTTCCTTCAGCAGCTCTATTTCATAAAAGCCCTATTCTAAGCATTCTGCTTATTCCTCTTATTGACTTCCCAGTCTCCTTATGTGTGTTGTTATTTTCCTTTGTCCACTCATTGGGGGCTCAAGTCTTATGCTGGGGTGCTTTACATCATAGCCAGCTGTGTTGAATGGAAAAGTCACAGTGGTTTCTGCCCATGAACCGGGACTGTAGCAGCAAGCATGTTGTCAGTCAGCTTGTCGCAGCAGGCATGTTGTCATTCAGCTTGTCACCTTCTTGGGAGGGATCAAGAGGAGGCCTCTCTGTACTCTTGTTCCCTTGGTGCTGTCCTTGTCTCAAGGTAGGGAGGACCCAATCCAACTCTTCAGTTTCTTCTCAGCATTTTCAGATCCAGGAAAACCTGGCAAACTCTGATAGGCAATATTGACTCTCCCCTAGGAGTTAATAGAGTCCTTCAGGCCAAGCCTTCACCGGAAGCTGTGTTCCCATTCTTGCACTTTGTCTCTCCTACATCAGACCTCAGGCCAGTAGCCCAGAGCTCTCATCTGTTTCAGAGGTGAAAAATCCTGCCTCACCCCTTATTCTCAGGTCTCAAACCCATCTTGTGACCTCATTCTCTTGGTTGACAACAGTACCTACTTGGCTCAAGAGCAGAATAGATGGATCAGACTTGGGAATAGAAGGAATCTGGGATGTCTTTAACCTACCATCTTGTTAAAAATCCATCTACATTTTTAAATTCCCATGAAGGTATGCAATTATTCATTTTCTAAAGTTTACTCACTTTTCTACTAAGTATTACCAGTTTGATAAATTTAAAATGGTATCTCATTTTCATTTCCATAGTTATGAGTGAATTGAACATACTTTTATATTTATAGGCCATTTATATTTTGGATTAAATTACCCATTCAAAGTGTTTCTCTCGCTTTAGTCATTGTGGATGCTGTACATTTCTTGTTAAGTTTATCCCTACTTTTTCTTTTGGCCATGCAGTTCAACATGTGGGAACTTAGTTCCCTGACCAGAGATCAAACCTGCACCCCCTGCATTTGAAGCACAGAATCTTAACCACTGGACCGCCAGGGAAGTCCCAAGTTTATCCATACTTTTTATTGTGACTTTGAATATAAAACATGTTCAGATTTCTGCCAGATAGGTTATAAATAGATGACAGATGGATAACAGGTAGATTATTTAATTGAAGTATAAGGTACATATAGAAAGGTGCTCAAATCATAATTATACAGTTTGGTGAATGTTCACAAAGTGAATATAGCCATGTAATTAACACCCAGATCAAGAAACAATATATAAACATCCTAGAATTACCACCTATGCCCACTTCCAGTCTCTATCTTCCCTAGAGGGTAACCTTTGTGTCTGACTTCTTTCATACAATGTAAGGTTGTCAAAGAAAATACAGGTTGGTTAGTTAAATTTGAACTTCAAATAAATGGTGAATCATTTTGCATGGAGGATACATATATTAAAAATGATTTATCATTTATCTGAAATTCAAATTTAACTATCTAAATATCCTATATTTTTTTCTTTTGCTAAATCTAGTAACCCTAACTCAACATTATGTTTGTGAGATTCATCCATATTATTGCATGTAGATGTATTCATTCATTTTCATTACTATACATATTCCACAGTTTATTCCTTTCTACTGTTGGATGGGCATTTGAGTAATTTCCAGTCTGGAGCTATTGAATAGTGCTGCTGTGAATATTCTTGTACATATATTTTGGGAAACATATATACACAAGTTTCTTCAATCCTGATTTCTCCTGTAACTGCTACCCTATCTGCTTCCCTTTAAAGTTAAACTCCTTAAAAATGTTTATACTGCTTAGCAACATGTATAAATCACTCTTAAATTTTTTGGTGAGATATACCTACAGAAAATTACACAAACCATGTGTATAGTTTATTAATAATTATAAAGTGAACACCCTTGTAGTTACATTTAGGTTAAAAACAAAACATTTTTTAAAAAAAACATTTCCAGCACCCATATATAATCCTCACAGCTCACGATCCCCTCCCTTTTCTCTAAAAGTAAACACTCCTGATTCTTGTGATAGTAATTCCCTTGCTTTCCTTGATAGTGGTGCCACTTGTGTATACATATCTAAACAACATAATTTAGTTCTGTTTACTTTTAAACTTTATGTAAGTGGAATTATACTATATGCAATCTTTTGTGTCTTACATCTTCTATTCAACATTGTGTAAAAGGTTCATATGTTCATATAGGCATAGTTCTTTCATTTCCATTTCAGTATAGTTTCCATTGTATGATTATACCACTATTTATTCTTTCTACTGGTGATGGATATTTCCGTTTCTAGTTTTTGGTTCTCATAATCAGGCATTTTTGTTAATGTATCCTGATCTGCATGTGTAAGAATTTTTTAAGATATATACCTAGAAGTAGAATTACTGGGTCATAGGATACATATACACCTAGTTGTCTTCCACAGTGTTCCAGTGTGTGAGAGTCCATGTTGCTCAACATTCCTGAGGTGGTTATATTCCACATGTTTTAGCAGAATTTTAAACAGTTGCCAGTTCAGTGTGTGTGGAGTGGCAAACTTCATTGTGGTTTTAATTTTCATTACCTGGATGAATGGTTGATCACCTTTGCATATGATTATTGCCCATATATATTTTCTTTTCTGTTAAAGGCTTATTCTGTTCTTGCCCATTTTTCTATTGTATCAGTCTGTTACTGATTTTAAAAAGTAGTTCTTTATATGCTGTACATTCTAGTCACTCTTCAGTTCAGTAGCTCAGTTGTGTCTGACACTTTGCAACCCTAAGGACTGCAGCAGGCCAGGCTTCCCTATCCATCAACAACTCCTGGAACTTGCTCAAACTCATGTCCATTGAGTCGGTGATGCCATCCAACCATCTCATCCTCTGTCGTCCCCTTCTCCTGCCCTCAATCTTTCCGAGCATCAGGGTCTTTTCCAATGAGTCAGTTCTTCACATCAGGTAGCCAAAGTATTGGCATTTCAGCTTCAGCATCAGTCCTTCCAGTGAATATTCAGGACTGAGTTCTTTTAGGATTGACTGGTTTGATCTCCTTGCAGTCCAAGGGACTCTGACGAGTCTTCTCGAGCACCACAGTTCAAAAGCATCAATTCCTCAGTACTTGGCTTTCTTTAAGGTCCAACTCTCACATCCATACATGACTACTGAAAAAACCAGAGCTTTGGCTAGATGGTCCTTTGTTGACACAGTAATATCTCTGCTTTTTAATACACTGTCTAGATTGGTCATAGCTTTTCTTGCAAGGAGCAAGCATCTTTTAATTTCATGGCTGCAGTCACCATCTCCAGTGATTTTGGAGTCCACGAAAATAAAGTCTCTTACTGTTTCCATTGTTTCCCCATCTATTTGCCATGAAGTGATGGGACCAGATGCCATGATCTTCATTTTTTGAGTGTTGAATTTTAAGCCAGCTTTTTCACTCTCCTTTTTCATCCTCATCAAGAGTCTCTTTGGTTCATCTTCACTTTCTACCATGAGGGTGGGGTCATCTGCATATCTGAGATTATTGATATTTCTCCCGGCAATCTTGATTCCAGCTTGTGCTTCACCCAGTCCAGCATTTTGCATGATGTTCAGTTCAGTTCAGTTCAGTAGCTCAGTCGTGTCCAACTCTTTGTGACCCTATGGACTGCAGCAAGCCAGGCCTTCCTGTCCATCACCAACTCCTGGAGTTTACCCAAACTCATATCCATCGAGTTGGTGATACCATCCAACCATCTCATCCTCTGTCGTCCCCTTCTCCTCCTGCCCTCAGTCTTTCCCAGCATCAGAGTCTTTTCAAATGAGTCAGCTCTTCACATCAGGTGGCCAAAGTATTGAAGTTTCAGCTTTAACATCAGCCCTTCCAGTGAACACCCAGGACTGATTCTCCTCTAGGATGGACTGGTTGGATCTCCTTGCTGACCAAGGGACTCTCAAGAGCCTTCTCCAACACCACAGTTCAAAAACATCAATTCTTCAGCACTCGGCTTTCTTTACAGTCCAACTCTCACATCCATACATGACTACTGGAAAAACTATAGCCTTGACTAGGTGGACCTTTGTTGGCAAAGTAACATCTCTGCCTTTTAATATGCTGTCTAGGTTGGTCATAACTTTCCTTCCAAGGAGTAAGGATCTTTTAATTTCATGGCTGCATTAAATAATCAAGGTGACAATATACAGCCTTGATGTACTCCTTTCCTAGTTTGGAAACGGTCTGTTGTTCCACGTCCGGTTCTAACTGTTGCTTCTTGACCTGCATACAGATTTCTCAGGAGGCAGGTCAGGCAGTCTGGTTTTCCCATCTCTTGAAGAATTTTACAGTTTGTTGTGACCCACACAGTCAAAGGCTTTAGCATAGCCGATGTAGCAGAAGTAGATATTTTTCTGGAACTCTCTTGCTTTTTCAATGATCCAGTGGATGTTGGCAATTTGATTCTCTGGTTCCTCTGCCTTTTCTAAATCCAGCTCGAACATTTGGAAGTTCTCGGTTCATATACTGTTGAAGCCTCATTTGGAGAATTTTGAGCATTATTTTGCTAGTGTATGAGATAAGTGCAATTGTGTGGTAGTTTGAGCATTCTTTGGCATTGCCCTTCTTTGGGATTACAATGAAAATTGACCTTTTCCAGTCCTGTGGCCACTGCTGAGTTTTCCAAATTTGCTGGCATATTGAGTGCAGCACTTTTGCAGCATCATCTTTTAGAATTTGAAATAGTTCAACTGGAATTCCATCACCTCCACTAGCTTTGCTCATAGTGATGCTTCCTAAGGCCCACTTGACTTTGCATTCCAGGATGTCTGGCTCTAGGTGAGTGATCACACCGTCATGGTTATCTGGGTCATAAAGATCTTATTTGTATGCTGCTAAGTCACTTCAGTCATGTCTGACTCTGTGTGACCCCATAGATGGCAGCCCACCAGGCTCCCCCATCCCTGGGATTCTCCAGGCAAGATCACTGGAGTGGGTTGCCTTTTCCTTCTCCAGTGCATTAAAGTGAAAAGTGAAAGTGAAGTCGCTCAGTCATGTCCGACTCTTAGTGACCTCATGGACTGCAGCCCACCAGGCTCCTCCGTCCATGGGATTTTCCAGGCAAGAGTGCTGGAGTGGGTTGCCACTGCCTTCTCTCTTATTTCTATAGTTCTGTATATTCTTGCCACCTGTTCTTAATATCTTCTGTTTCTGTTAGGTCCATACCATTTCTGTCCTTTATTGTGCCCATCTTTGCATCTCTTGGTATCTCTAATTGCATCCCTTGGTATCTCTAATTTTCTTGAAGAGATCTCTATTTTTTCCATTCTATTCTTTTCCTCTATTTCTTTGCTTTGACCCCTGAGGAAGGCTTTCTTATCTCTCCTTGCTATTCTTTGGAACTCTGGATATATCTTTCCTTTTCTCCTTTGCCTTTCACTTCTCTTCTTTTCTCAGCTATTTGTAAGGCCTCCTCAGACAACAGTTTTGCCTGTTTGCATTTCTTTTCTTGGGAATGGTTTTGATCACCACCTTCTGTACAATGTTATGGTCCTCCATCCATAGTTCTTCAGGCACTCTATCATTTCTAATCCCTTGAATCTATTTTGTCACTTCCACTGTAAGGGATTTTATTTAGGTCATACCTGAATGGTCTAGTGGTTTTCCCTACTTTCTTCAGTTTAAGTCTGAATTTGGCACTAATGAGTTCATGATCTGAGCCACAGTCAGCTCCTGGTCTTATTTTCACTAATGGTATGGAGCTTCTCCATCTTTGGCTGCAAAGAATATAATTAATCTGATTTCGGTATTGACCATCTGGTGATGTCCATGTGTAGAAGTCTTCATAGAACCATTCAACTTCTTTGCCAGCTTCTCTGGCATTGGTGGTTGGGGAATAGACTTGGATTCCTGTGAAACTGAATGGTTTGCCTTGGAAATGAACAAAGATCATTCTGTTGTTTTTGAGATTGCACCCAAGTGCTGCATTTTGGACTCTTTTGTTGACTATGAGGACTACTCCGTTTCTTCTAAGGGGTTCTTGCCCACAGTAGTAGATATAATGGTCATCTGAGTTAAATTCACCCATTCCAGTCCATTATAGTTCACTGATTCCTAAAATGTCAATTACTACTCTTGCCATCTCCTGTTTGACCACTTCCAATTTGCCTTGATTCATGGACCTAACATTCCAGGTTCCTATGCAGTATTGCTCTTTATAACATCAGACTTCACTTCCATCACCAGTCATATCCAAAACTGGGTGTTGTTTTCTCTTTGGCTTCTTTTCTTCATTCTTTCTGGAGTTACTTCTCCACTCTCCTCCAGTAGTGTATTGGACACCTTCCAACCTGGGGAGTTCATCTTTCAGTGTCATATCTTTTTGTCTTTTCGTACTATTCCTGGGGTTCTCAAGGCAAGTCACTGTTCAGTTATATTTATTGCAAACCTCCCCACTCCTACATGTTTTGCTAATATCTTGTTCATCTCTGGCTTGTTCATTTACTCTCTTTTCATTTATGATTCTTTTATATTATGTCTTATTTAAGAAATCCTTCAGAACCCCCAAGGTATTCTGTACTATCTAATAAAAACGTCACAATTTTGCCTTCACATTTAAGTCTTTAATTCATCTGAAACTATTTTATGAACATGGAATGATGTAGGGGTCCAATTTTCATTTTCCATGTAAACACCCATTTGTCCTAGCAGTATTTATTGAAAAATCCATCCTTTTCCCTCTGATGAGCAGTGCCACTTCTGTCATATATTAAGTGCCCAAATATACCTTGGTCTGTTTCTGTGTACTCTGTTCTACTAAGTAAAACTAAGTCTTCCAAATCTATGTATATCTCCTCACTTATTGAGGACTTCTTTAATATTTCTCAATAATTTTCCTCATAGACATCTTATACATCTTTTGTTCTATTCTTGAGTAATTTGTATTTTGACTCTATTGCAAGTGATATTTTAAAATCTTTTTGGTAAAGTATGATATACAAACAGAAAAGTACATATATCATAACTGAATAGCTTGCTGAATTCTCATAAACTAAATAAATTCATGTAACCAGGATAAGTATAATCTTTAAAAATTTTATATTCTAACTTTGTTTTTGGTATATGGGAGTAAAATTTATTTTTTAATACTGACTTTGTATCTAGGTACCTGTAATCTATACCCACCTTGCTAAAACCACTGTGGAAAAGATCACCAGTGATATCTTAGTTGCCAAAATGAATTGGTTCTTTTCAGTGTCCATCTTACCTGACTTCTCTGTGGCATTGACACTTGAACATATCCATCTTGAAACTCTTCTTGTTTGTGAATCCTCACTCTCCTAGTTCTTTTCTTAACTCAAACTACTCCTTTTCAGTTTCTTTTCCTTCTTTCTGTTCTTAATAATATGCTAATTATTGTACTCAGCATGATTTTCTTGACTAGTAATGAGTACCTGCTGTTAGTTCTTCCTTAGCAATATTGCCACGATTCACCCACTTCCAGTCTGTTCCTGCTGCCTCTGCTAAGTCCATTCCTTACCCGACACACCTGGTCAGGAGTCTCCTAACACTGTCACTCTGAGGACGTTTTCCTTCTAAATATCATAGCTATGCTGATCTCCTTAAAATACCACTTTGTGCGTGGCACCTCTTCTGCTTAGAAACTAAGTGGCACATCACTGCTTATAGGATGAATTCTAAACACTATAGCTAGGCCTTCCAAACCTTTGTACCCTGGTCCCAGTTTACCTCCTCAGCTATCTTTCACAGCTTCTCTGCCCACGCTCTCTACTCCAGCTACATGGTCTCCACAACATGCCCTGCTATTTCTGGCTCTGTGTACACATCACAGCTGTCTCCCCTTCTCTCCCACACTGAAGTCATTCTCCCCATTCCCCATCAAACTATCTGCAACATAGCTATCTTTCAAGGTCCAACTTAAGTCTTGGGTTTTTGATGTCACTTTTTATAACTATTTTATCTTCTAATGTATTTCTTCTCTGAAATTCCGTACGACCAGGGAGCCACCTGGCCATTTTCTGGCCTGTCTGTATTTCCACTCATACGTCTCTCACCACTTCCCCATAAAATCCAGGGATCTAGCCATGACAGTCTCTACTCCATGCTTTCCAAACAGTACTGTTGTTTCAGATCTCTGCACTGTGGTACTTGTATTGGCTTTCCTCCCTCAGCATAGAAACATACCAATGTGTTTCTCCCATTTTAAAGCAAACAAAATCCTTCATCCTCCTCACACTATTGCTCTTTTCCCTTTTCCTTTCACTCTGCTTTTTTGGCAGCCCTCCATCCTCATCCCATTGAAACTGTCCCTGCCAAGATCAACCAGTGACCTGAATAACTGAATCCATCAGGCTCTTTACTTGGTGACTCCATTGTGTCTGACACCCTGCCCCTTCTTCTGGACAGTCTCTTTCCTCCCTTGAATCTGTGACACTGCCCTCCTGGGTTTCGTCTTACTTTTCTTTCTTTCTTTTTTAAAATTATTTATTTATTTTTATTTTTGGCTGCACTAGGTCTTAATTGCTGCACGAGCTTTTCTTTAGTTGCGGTGAGTGGGGGCTACTCTCCAGTTGTGGTGCCTGGCTTCTCATTGCGGTGGCTTCTCTCGTTGTGGAGCATGGGCTCTCGACACCCAGACTTCAGTAACTGCAGCATGATTGCTCAGTAGTTGCGGCTCAAGGGCTCTCGAGTTCAGGCCTCAGTAGTTGTGGCATATGGGCTCAGTTGCTCCTTTCTGGACCAGGGATAGAACCAGTGTCCCCTGCATTGCACGTCAGATACTTAACCCCTGGATCACCAGGGAAGCTCTTCCTCTTACATTTCTGAGGACTCTTTCTCAGGCTCCTCTGCTGCTGCTGCTGCTGCTGCTGCTAAGTCGCTTCAGTCGTGTCTGACTCTGTGCGATCCCATAGATGGCAGCCCACCAGGCTCCGCCATCCCTGGGATTCTCCAGGCAAGAACACTGCAATGGGTTGCCATTTCCTTCTCCAATGCATGAAAGTGAAAAGTGAAAGTGAAGTCGCTCAGTCGTGTCCGCCTCTTCTTCTACCTGCCTATAATTGAAACATGGCCCAGGTTCTGCCTGGGATTTTTTTTTTTTCTTCCCGCTGTAAGCCCCTCACCTTGCCACCTCCACACCACCCTAAATTATCTCAACACTTAGACACTTAAAGCTTCTACCCATAGGCTGCTGATCCCAAACTTCTGTCTCCAGCTCATATCTTGCATCTACATTTCAGCCTATAAATGTATTTGCCTATGGGGCATCTCCCAGAGCTCCTCACTTTGTACCAGGCACTCAGCATGGCCTTCACGCTCCAGCCTTGCCTACCTGGCTAGCTTCTTCTCTCCCCGACCCTTTGTCACAGTCTGCTTAGCCATACTAAGTGTGCTAAGTTCACACTCGTCTCTGCGTCTTTGTACATCCCACTCCCTCTGCCAAAAATGCCTTCCCCCTGTCTTCACGTGGCTTATTCTATTTCACCCTTCACTACTCAGCTCCAGTTTCATCCCCTTGAACGACCTTCAGTTCTTTGACTGCCTCCAACTTCTCCCACCCCCAACCCCTGCATCTAGTGCTTGCTTCTTTCCTATACTAACACTACCCCAACTCTGTACTATAGCCATCTCCTTTCCTGACTCCCAGTAGACAGCAAGCCAATCAAAAGTGGAAACTAAGTCTTATTCATCTTTGAACCCCTAGGGCCTGGCATAGTCCCTGACATATTTTCATAGGCCCTCATTGAATGCCTGAGTTTTTTCTCCCTTTGGTCTGACTGGTAGTTCCTACTAATATTTCAATTCACAGTTTGGATGTCACCCATCTATAAAACCTCTTTCTTGGGTTGCAGTCTTTCCATCAGTTGATCAGAGAAGGCAATGGCACCCTACTCCAGTACTTTTGCCTGGAAAATCCCATGGACGGAGGAGCCTGGTGGGCTGCAGTCCGTGGAGTCGCTAAGAGTCGGACACAACTGAGCGACTTCACTTTCACTTTTCACTTTCATGCATTGGAGAAGGAAATGGCAACCCACTCCAGTGTTCTTGCCTAGAGAACCCCAGGGACGGGGGAGCCTGGTGTGTTGCCATCTATGGGGTCGCACAGAGTCGGACACGACTGAAGCGACTTAGCAGTGGCAGCAGCAGCAGTAGCAGTTGATGCTCCCATACTGTTTTTTCCTAACACTTTCAAATTTTCAAAGAGACAACAAAGATTATACAGGAACATTTCTACATCTAGCATCTGGATTCCACCATTAATATTTTAGTATATTTCCTTTATTACATATCTGTCCATTTATCTACTTATTAATCTACATTCTTTTTTTAAATGCATTTTTAAATAAATTGTACACATTAGTACACTTCCTCCCAAATTCTTAAGCTTATGTATTATTAACTGAAGTTTAATATTTGAGTAGATTTTTAATGTAAAATTTACAATGAAAAGCACAAATTTTAAGTGTATCTTAGCTGAATTTTGACAAATGCATTTACTTAAAAGACTGTAATCCAAAGCGTTTTCATAATATATAAAAGATTATCTCTCTTCTCAGTCAATTGTTAGCCTGAGTCTCACAGCATTCTCTCTTTTCATTGTAATTATATTTGTCTTCTTTTCTTGTTAAATTTTGAGTTCCTTGAAGGGAGAGACCAGTTGATATTTTCTTGCCACCTGTGCTAAGCCTGACACAAAGTAGGTGTTCTATAACTATTGACTGGCCAGATATATGAATATCTGCCCTACTCCTGAAATATGAGCACATGCTGTATTCATTCTCTTTCTTGTCTCCCACATCCAAAAAGTTTCTTGGTTATGTCATTTTTATGTCTTAAACACCTTTAACTTCTCAAGACTTTGTTCTTCTCCCATGGTTCCAGTCCTTAACGATCTCTCAACTGAACTATTAAAATAACCTCCTAAATGGTTTCTTAAACACCAGTTTTTTAACTCCCAAATCTACCTTCCAAATGACTACCAAAGCAGTATTTCTTTTTTTTTTTCAAAGCAGTATTTCTAAATCTAAATTTGATCATGTTCATGCCCTCTTCAAAACCTTTCATTTGTGTCCATCATCTACAACAGATGTTTTTAGTCTGCCTTCCTTTTAAAGCAGATGAACTATTTTTAAAATGAAGTCATAAATTCTCACGGTTGAAATAAATTAAGAAACAGATTTGAAATTCACATAAATTTATTTTGTAAGTTCAGATATATAACATTGAGTAGGTCAATCTTCAAGCAATAAGAATATTACAGCTTATTTTATTATCACAATTTCTTTCTTTATATTCACTTGTATATCATGAAATTGTTCATGGTAAAAAATGCAATACATTTAACAGAGGACTTGTATCTAGAATATATGAAGAACTCTCAAAATTCAGTATTATAAAAAGCAATACAACTAGAAAATGAGCAAGACACAAACAGATACTACACTGAAGAGAATATACAGATGGCAGTAAGCACATGAAAAGATGTTTAGCATCCTTAGTCATTAACCAAATGCAAGTGAAAACCACAAGAAGATTGCATACCTCTCAAAATAACTAAAAGAAAAAATATCAAATTCTGGCAAGAATGTGGTGAAATCGAATTTCTCATACATTGCACTATTGAACATTTATTCCAGAGAAAGTGAATGTTCACACAAAAACCTGTACATAAATGTTCATAGCTGCTCTACTGTAATAACCAAAAACTGGAAGCATCTCAAATGTTTATCAGCAGGTAAATGAATGGTTAAACAAACTGGTATATCCACACTATGTAATACTACTCAGCAGTAAAAAAGAATGAACTATTGAAATAGACTCCTTGGATGGATTATTATTGTTATGCTGAGTGGGAAACAAAAGGGCTAGTCTCAAAAGGTTAAACACTCTATGTGCTGTTTATACATTGTTGAACTAGCAAAATTGTAGGGGAGAAAAATTAATGGTTGTCAGGGCGTAAGGATTGGGGTGTGAAGAGGTAAGTGTGCCTAGAAAGGGTAGTACAGGAGACCCTTAAGATGATAGAAAAGTTCTGTATCTTGATTTTGTTGATCATTTCATGAAGTTATACATGTGATATTATACAGAACTATACACATACACAGAGTATATATAAAAACTAAATAACATCTGGGGATTGTGCTAATGTTAATTTCCCTTTGCTGATTATTGTACTATGTTTATGAGAGATGTTACCATTGGGGGAGGCTGAGTGAATGGTACACAAGACCTTGCTGTACATATTCCTTACAGCTTCCTGTGAATCTGTAACTATTTCAAAATAAATATTTTTAATGCAGTATAAACAAAAATATTTTTTTCTCTCTCCCCAGATCCCTTGTCTAGGTGTTTAGACAGTCTCTCTATTTAAGTGGAAGCATTCTATGTACTCTCTTCTAATCTACTCTTTATTTATGGAGATTGTTCCACATTAGCATATACACCTCTACTGTGTTCTTTTTCATGTCCATATATTGTATAGATGTGCCATGGTATTTATTACACCATTTCCCTATTGATGAACATTAGGTTGGTTCCAGACTTTTGCACACTAGGCTCCAATGAACATTCTTAGTTCTTAGTATATGACATGATGGGGATTCTGGATGACAATCTTATTTAAGGTTTTGTATCTAATTTTTTCTGTAATTTTTCCTTGTCATACATTATCAAGAAAATCCTGATTCATACTAATACATAATTATGAGTTATGAATATTTTTTAACAGCCTACTTTGCAGTCTCTTCAATTATTAAACTGATCTAGGAGCTTTGATGAGAAGTGATAGGACATTTAAATTCAGTGTTGGATCACTAATGATATATTTCCTAATTTATGTTATATAATAACTTAATGTCCAACAAGACACTCACAAAGCTTATAAGAAGCACTGAAATCATCTTTTTTTGAGTGCCGTTGGCTAAGTGCTTCATATATACTATTGCATTTCATTTTTTCCCCCAGCTTTATTGAGATATTATTGACATATAGTATATATTATATTTATGTTGTACAATGTGATGATTTGACACATGTATTTATTATAAAATGATTACCACAATAAGGTTAGTTAACACCTCCATCTCCTCATTTGATTACCATTTGTATGTGTGTGTGGTGATAACATTTAAACTTTACTCCAAGGGGGTCAGGGAAAGATGAAATGAGTAAAGAGAATCAACTGTATGGTAATGGATGAAAACTAAAATTTTAATGGTGAGCACACTATAGTGTATATAGAAGTAGAAGTGTAATCTTGTGCACATGGAACATATATTGTTATAAACCAATGTTATCTCAATAAAAATGTTTTAATTAAAAAAAGATTTACTCTCTTAACAACCATTAAGTACATAATACAGTACTGTTGATTACAGTCACCATGCTGTATGTGAAATCCCAGAACTTACTCATCTAATAGCTGGATGTTTGTAGCCTTTGACCAACATCTCCCTATTTTCCCTACCTCTCAGCCTCTGGCCACCACCATTCTACTCTCTTTCTATGAGTTCAGCTTTTTTAGATTCCACATATAAGTAAGGACATACAATGTTTGTCTTTCTCCATCTGATTTATTTCACTCAGCATGATGCCCTTAGAGTCCATCCATGTTAAAAAAGGCAAGATCTTCTTTTTGGTGGCTGAATAATATTCCTCTGTATGTGTGTACCACATTTTCTTTATTGATTCATCCATCAATGGCTACCTAGATTGTGAAACTGTCTTTAATAGCATATCGTAACATGTTGAGTTCCATATTAATTTGGTACCACACAACTGACTATGAAAATGTGATGAGCACATGAATTGAGTAACTGCCTCTGTCTGGTGTTTCAGTACAAGCTCATGTGCTACAGTGGTACAGTTATTTGTACAATTTTCTGTGAGTGTGCACAGAAACTGGGCAAAAGTCTTGTGCACAGCTACAACCTCAAATTACACATTTGCAAAAAATTCAAACATACAAATAATAAAGGTATATTCAAAGACTGCAGAAAAATTAATTAACCTTGCTGTACAAGATAATGTGTCAGTAGACTCCAGTGTGTTAAGGTTTGCTTTATAGCATATTAGAATGAGCCATTTAAATGCAGTTTTATTTAAAATAGTTAAAATAATTTTAAATAGCAGTGATGGTTGCACAACAGTGTAAATGTACTTAATGCCACTGAACTGTACACTTAAAAGCTGTTAAAATGGTACATTTTATGTTATATATATTTTACCACAATAAAAATAATTTTTAAAACAAAATTCAAATTACAGTTACAGAAACTCTACAGTATTTTTGTGGGTCCCTGAAGTATCCCTAAGGTCCTGAGGAACACAATTTGAAAACCACTGTTCTACAGGGGAAATACAGATACCTGAGCATGACATATGCTGTTTATGATCTGCCCCTAATTGTCCTCTGGACTCATTATTTGTTACTCTTTACTTCGTAACTTGCACTGTTTTCCTATTGAACTACCTGTAGTTCCTAAATGTATGATGCCCTCTCTCACAAATATGTGCCTTGACATATGTTACTTCTCTGCCTGGAATGCCCTTATATTCTTTTTTCCTACTCTTCCCTCCTCCATCAGCATTGTCCTAGTCATTCTTCACAATTCAGCTCAAATTTTCAATTCCCAGTCCCTCCTATGAAAACTCATTTTTACTATATTTATCTTTTCCTTTAATATTATATTTGCAATTATTTTTTGTTGGTGTGTCTCTCTCCCTTTATATTTTTAACTCTTTGAAAGTAGGGATTGTGACTTATTCATTTTTGTATCTCTAATGCCTAGCACAGTGCCTAGAATATTTAACATATTCACTAAATGATGAAAAGGACTCGAATGTATGAGGTGATAAAAGTGGGAGAGTCCAGGATATCTCAGATTTGCTGTTTGTTGGGTGACTGATTAGATGGTGAGACAATGAAGAGGAACAGTGCTGAAAGTGAAATAGATTTGCACTGAAAGATGAATTCTGTGTTGTTCAAGTCTGTGTTATGCAATGTCATGTGTGCACAGCCCACTGGAGGTTATTCAGTCGGCAGATAAAATATAGCTTTGGACAACAGGAAAGAGGTCTGGTTTGGAGATGCAGATTTGAGGGAGTCATTAATACAGATGTTTATTGGAACTCTAGGCAAGGATGAGATAACCCAGGAAGAATGTATATAGTAAGCAAAAACCTTAAGACAGTCCAAAGAGAATACCAACATTTAATGGGTTGGTATTGGAAAGTCTACCCCACTGAGTAGACTAGGAATGGTTGAGAATGGGGGATACAGTAGTCACATGGCTCTGGAGGGAAGACTTGAGAGTTTAAGATTTCTTTAAATATAGTTTCTACCAACCCCATCTTTTCAGCCTCAAGTCTCTTGTCTTTCCAAGGTATCTGGTGCCTCTAAGGGAGCAAATAAGCTCATTTCCATAGAGCATAGAGGTTAGGATCATGGACTTTGGAGCCCAACTGCCTCCATTTGAATTCTGACTCTGCCACTTACTAGCTATGTGACCTTAGGCAAGTTACCTAACCTCTTTGTGCCTCAGCTCTTATATCTGTTGACACAAGGATAATCATGCTTTATGCACACTTTATGGGGCCACTGTGAGGGTTAAGTGAGGTAATATGTATAAAGTTCCCAGAACAGAATCTGGCTTTTAGTAAACACTATATAACTTAGCTGTTATTATCACTGTCATCATCATTATTGTCCCTTTGCAGGCACATTAGATTGAGGCTCCTCCGTCTTGCTGATTCAGTTATTGCTCTCCACCTGTACTCTAAAAACATTGAGATCTCTTGCCTGTTGGTATTTCCTCTCCTGTGCTCTGTGATCTTATCGGTTATTACTTTCTAAATTCCTTTTAATGGTATCTTAGTGGGGAAAGAAATGCTGATGGTCAGTCTTCTATGTTTGAACAGAACTTCGTCTAATGTTCTCTGTGTTCTTTTTGTATGCGGTTTTGTTACATTGATTCCTGTGAAGCTATATCAATTTTTATTGGAATAATGTGTGTCTAAATAATTACAATTTTATTTTTTGAAAGCCTTTCATACTTTTCCCCCTTTAGACTTTCAGTACCAGAAGCATAACTATTTTTTCCCCTGAGTTCTAGAAATCTGTTTTCTTAACGTCTAGTGTACTGATATTTGATCCTGCACCTCGGTCCCTTATAACCAGATTCTCATCATTTCACTTACACTGTCAGTTCTTCCATGTGTGTCGACTCGAAGGCCAAAGCAGCCATTTCCTTCTTGCCGTATCCTTTTGCTGAAGAAATTGTCATGAGAATAGATAAGGACTGTATTGGGTGCTCTGCTTTCAGTGTCATGTAATTTAGCAAATAACTACATTATCTAAGTTTCTCTGTCCTATTAATAATAACTTACATGTGGATAGCACTTTATAGATCACATTTGATTTTTATCATAGCCTCATGAGGTAAGTAAGGTATGTATTACACCTGTTTTATGGATAAAAGGAAAGTTTTAGTGACTTGTCCAAGGTCATACACACTGATAAGTACCAGAGGCAGAGTTTGAGCTAAGATTCTGTCTCCCAATTAAGTTCCTTTTCACCCTATCACCTCTCAGTAGTTACTCCTGTAAGTCTTGTGACCAATTGCAGTAACAGATCATTCCCTTTCTCTCTGACTATGCAGAGTATATCTATACTATCATATTACTTCTTTTCCCCCCCTAATCTGTGCTACCTGCCTTAGGCTCATACATGTTTTCTTCTCATACAGAGCAGGGTGTCTCAGCTGTTGCACTATTGACATTTTGGGTCAAATAATATTGGGAAGCAGGGACTGTCCAGGGCATTGTAGAAAGTTTAGTGGCATCCTTGCCCTCGACTCACAAGATGCCAGTAGTACTCCCCCTGACCTCGCAAGTTGTGACAACCAAAATGTCTCCAGATATCACCAAATGTCCTCAGTTCAGTTCAGTCCAGTCACTTGGTCATGTCCTACTGTTTGTGACCCCATGGACTGCAGCACGCAGGCATCCCTGTCCATCACCAACTCCTGGAGCATGCACAAACATATTTCCATCAAGTTGGTGATGCCATCCAACCATCTCATCTTCTGTCATCCCCTTCTCTTCCTGCTTTCAGTCTTTCCCAGCATCAAGATCTCTTCCAATGAGTCAGTTCTTCGCATCAGGTGGCCAAAGTATTGGAGTTTCAGCTTCAGCATCAGTCTTTCCAATGAACACTCAGGCCTGATTACCTTTAGGATTGACTGGTTTCATCTCCTTGCAGTCCAAGGGACTCTCAAGTGTCTTCTCCAATACCACAGTTCAAAAGCATCAATTCTTCGGTGCTCAGCTTTCTTTATAGTCCAACTCTCATGTGTATACATGACTACTGGAAAAACCATAGCTTTGACTAGATGGAACTTTGTCAGCAAGGTAATGGCTCGGCTTTTTAATATGTTGTCCAGGTTAGTCATAGCTTTTCTTCCAAGGAACAAAGCATCTTTTAATTTCATGGCTGCAATCACCATCTGCAGTGATTTTGGAACCCCCCAAAATAAAGTCTGTCATTGTTTCCATTGTTTCCCCATCTATTTTCCATGAAGTGATGGGATCGGATGCCACGATCTTACTTTTTTGAACCTTGAGTTTTAAGCCAACTTTTTCACTCTCCTCGTTCACTTTCATCAGGAGGCACTTTAGTTCCTCTTCAATTTCTGCCGTAAGAGTGGTGTCATCTGCATATCTGAGGTTATTGGTATTTCTCCCAGCAATCTTGATTCCAGCTTGTGCTTCATCCAGCCCAGCATTTTGCATGATGTACTCATAGAACTGTTCAACTTCAGCTTCTTCAGCATTACTGGTTGGGGCATAGACTTGGATTACTGTGATATTGAATGGTTTGCCTTGGAAACAAACAGAGATCATTCTGTTGTTTTTGAGATTGCACCCAATTGCTGCATTTCAGACTCTTTTGTTAACTATGAGGGCTACTCCATTTCTTCTAAGGGATTCTTGCCCACAGTAGTAGATATAATGGTCATCTGAGGTAAATTTGCCCATTCCAGTCCATTTTAGTTCACTGATTTCTAGAATGTCGATGTTTATTCTTTCTATCTCCTGTTTGACCACTTCCGATTTGCCTTGATTCATGAATCTAACATTCCAGGTTCCTATGCAATATTGCTCTTTGCAGCATTGGGCTTTACTTCCATCACCAGTCACATCCACAGCTGGGTGTTGTTTTTGCTTTGGCTCCATCCCTTCATTCTTTCTGGAGTTATTTCTCCACTGATCTCCAGTAGCATATTGGGCACCTACCAACCTGGGAAGTTCATCTTTCAGTGTCCTATATTTTGCCTTTTCATACTGTCCATAGGGTTCTCAAGGCAAGAATACTGAAGTGGTTTGTCATTGCCTTCTCCAGTGGACCACGTTTTGTCAGATGTCAAAAGTCCTACAGAAGCAAAATTGTCCCCAGTTGAGAACTGCTTCATAGAGAGCTGCCTCCTTTCTCTCCTACCTTGTTTTTCTCTCCTGTGACAAATATACCCTTTTAATCTAGTTGTAAAATCTATTGTAACATGTGTTCATTATACTTGTGAAGTTCTAGTCCCCTTTTAAAGTTAAAATCTCTATTATTTATTTGTTGCCCTAGTGAACAAATACCTGAAGCTATTGAGTAGTATTCTTGATCCTTTCCTCACTTGATCCATTCTCAATCTTTTCAAGAGAAGAGGAACTTCTGGTCTTACAACTTTATCCAGACATTTTTCTCCATAGCCATACTTGATCAGAACTTTTAAGTCTCTTCAGACATGTTCTTCCCAGTCTTTATGATATATTTTCTCCATCCATGTCAAGAATTTCTCTCTCAACAACAGAAAATCAAATGCTCTTTTGTGATGATTTCTTTCCAGAGAGACATTCATTTCCCTTGCTCCTTTCTATTCCAAAACCCCAACTCTCATTTGAAGAAAAAATTCAGCCTTTTTATTCTTAAGTCTGTGCTTCTTGCTTAGATCACAGTACCCATAATTTCTTCTCAGGGCTTATCTGGGCTTTTGTTGTTGTTCCTGTGAAGTAATAGATGGACATTTTGCTTAATAGGTTTGAAACACCTCAGCAGTCTTTCCTTCACATCCCAGATGGGATATGGGCCAATAAGATGGCACAATGTTCTGTTTGGCCAAAATGTGTAAGAAGAGAAAGAACTGAACTAATATGAGGATTAGTACAGGCAATGGTGAGGTTTGATTAATCTTACCAGGATCTCCTTCACATCCTGGATGGGATAAATGGCCCTGGAAAATAGCAGTAAAAGGAAAAGAAAGAGATGGTTGCTTGATGGAACTGTTTTTGTCTTCATTGTCATCATTCTCAGTTGCTCAGTCATGTCTGACTGCGACCCCATGGACTGCGGCATGCCGAGCTTCCCTGTCCTTCACCTTCTCCTGGAGTTTGCTCAAACTCATGTCCATCGAGCCAGTGATGCCATCCAACCATCTCATCCTCTGTCATCCCCTTCTCCTCTTGCCTTCAATCTTTCCTAGCATGAGGGCCTTTTCCAATGAGTTGGCTCTTCATGTCAAGTGGCCAAAATATTGGAGCTTCAGCATCAGTCCTTCCAGTGTATTCAGCATTGATTTCCTTTAGGAATTGAATTCCTTTAGGATTGACTGGTTTGATCTCCTTGCTGTCCAAGAGGCTCTCAGGTCTTCTCCAGCACCACAGTTTGAAGGCATCAGTTCTTTGGCACTCAGCCTTATATATTGGGATATTTGAACATGTGAATAAACTGAAAAGAAGGAATTTTTAAAGGGAAAATAAATTGAAGATCTAAGAGGAAGGTGGAAGATTGAACAATCCAGGGTCCCTGGGAAAATTAAGGGAATAGAAACACCAGCAGAGGCTGAAGGGAAAATAAAGGTAGTTATTTCCTACTGAAACAGGGAGAAGAACAGAGGAATCAGTAACAGTAAAGGAAAGACTGTGAAGTGAGGAGAGGGGAAGTTAGGGAGCCCTTGTGAAGAATTGATCACCATAATGTATTTGTTGAAATCGTATACTAATAGAGTGAAGGTAGATTTCCAGTCTTGGAAATGATGAGTGTTTAGAATAGCTGCCATGGTGAAGGAAGAATGAAGAAGAGAAGATGATCAATTGACCAAGGGTTCAGCCAAGGTCAGATAGCATGTTTTATAATGGATGAATCCAGTCCATTTGATTATGTAACTTTCTTCAGCATTGCAGTGTGGAGAGAAGCACACATGTGCGTGCATGTGCGCGCGCGCACACACAGCTGGTTTAACCTAGGCCTGGGAATTGACATGGTGGGAATGGCAGAAAGTCATGGGTTTAATGAGTGCTTGGGAAAGTATAACCGAAATGACTGCAGGGTTCAGAATAGGTAGTTTAAGGCCCAGGAAAGATGATCTACCAAGGGTATTAGAAAGAGTCAGTTGGTATTTCCCTGCTGGTCCAGTGGTTAAGACTCCACGCTTCTGCTTCAGCCGGTGCAGGTTTAATCCTTGGTCGGGGAACTAAGTTCCTATATGCCATGTGGTGCAGCGAAAAAGAGAAAGAAAGAGTGTCAGTAAATTTGTAGCCACAATAAGGGTGAAGAACAGCATCCATGAAAGAAACGGAAGGATGGTAGTAGGATGCAGTCAGAGAGGAATTTTGGAGTTAAGGATCTTATAGATATAGTTGTTATATAGATCTTATAGATATAGATCTATTTAAGGATCTTATAGATATAGTTGTTATATAGATCTTATAGATATAGATCTATAAGGGAGTCCAGTGGCTAATAAGTAAAGTAGAATAGCACTAACAATCATCATGCCATTTATATATCATATGACTTTGTTTTGTGTAAGGTATCTTATTAACTCCCCACCACAATCTATGAACTGGGTAGATTTGCCCCCTTCTGTAGAACTTACCCAAAATTGCATAACTAGTCAGTGACAAAGCCAGGATTAGAACCTAGCCACCATTGCCCATGCATTTAACCATTATACTATATAGACTTTCCATGATTGTAATCATTATACTGTATAGACTTTCCAAGATAAACATAACCATGGAGGCTTTCAAGGGACCTCAGATTATTACAATGTTTAAAAAGTAAACCTTGGAATTTAAGAAGTGGAAAAGAATGTTTACTTTGTTTGAAACAAGAGGAAAGTATAAAACGTAAATAACTATACAAGTGGTTGTTGTCATGGTGATCTGTTATCTGTCTGCTTTGTTTCCATGGAAAAGGGTAAGAAGTGCCAACTGACTTAATTGTGCTTTCACCTTTGCCCTTTGAACTTTACTTAATTGGAAGACCAACTGTTTGAAAGAGGAAGAGATGGAAAGAAAGTAAAATATCAGAGTGGACATCACCAGCTTTTACCAGCATTATGTTTATTCCCGTTTCTGTCCATTCCACCTAGGGAAAATATGGTGTGTTTCTCAAAGAGCATAAGAATATTTGATAAGAACACTAAAGATTTTTAAATAATGTTTTTCTTTTATAGAGAGCTTTCTGTTTGGGGAAAAAAAAGACACTCTCGGAAAAGTGAACAGGATTAAGAGGTTTCCTTAAGATTGCTAACTTAATAATTCTATGGGGTCTTTATTCTTTTCTCTTTCTCAGGATAGGTATATGTTAGATGTTACCAAGCAATTTAAATTTTCTTTCCTATTATTAGGTATTAATATTAACCGAGGCCTCCTATGTTTGGGGAATGTAATCAGTGCTCTTGGAGATGACAAAAAGTGTGGCTTTGTGCCCTACAGAGATTCCAAGTTGACTCGACTGCTTCAAGGTAAGCCCAAAGTGCCTCTAAGAAATAAGAAAGTAACTTAGAATGATAGTGATGAGAATGCAAAGATAGGACAGATATTAATAAAAAGCCAGATTTTTGGACTATTACATACAGAAATGTCCAATTGATAAACAGGAGAGAGACCTGCTGGCAAGCAGGCTTCTAAGGTAATGGAAAAATGTCTTCATATATGGATTTGAGAGCCAAAAAAATCTGTAGAGTGTCAACTGTACTTAGTACTTTGTATCTGGAAATGAACTTGCTTACTGTATTTATTAATGCTGACAAGCAGAATTCCCTAAAAAGTTAAAATCTACCTAGAGGAAGCATCCAAAGAATGTTTACTCCTAATAGTGGCTCCTAACTTACTTGGCCCAGGCCCCGGTTGTTTTAACCCGATTAACTGCTGATGTCACAGTCTCACTTAAGGAGGACACATGTAATAGCATGCTAAACTATATCATTTTACACAGCAGAAATTCTTGATGTGTTTATATTGATGCAATAGGAAATTTGTAGATACTTAAGAATTATTTTCTTACGGCTCTGAGATTGAAGTATCCAACCCAATGGACAGCTTTGCTTGCGTCCTACTTGGATTTCACTTCCTTCCATTATTCTTTTTCAGATTCTCTAGGAGGTAATAGCCACACTCTTATGATAGCCTGTGTGAGTCCTGCTGACTCCAATCTAGAGGAAACATTAAACACTCTTCGTTATGCTGACAGAGCAAGAAAAATCAAGAACAAACCTGTTGTTAATATTGATCCCCAGACAGCTGAACTTAATCATCTGAAGCAACAGGTAGAAGGGACTTAACATTTGATGGGGAAAATTACAAGTATGTGAGTGGAATGATAGAGCTCCTATTTCTCAGCTTTTTCTCCACCAGGACTTTAGAGATGTTGGTTAAGCATTCTGTTAGTATGAGGACATGTTAAAGTAACTCCTATGAACATGTTTTTTGGTCATATTTAAGATTAGAGGGTGACACTGGATATTTCACTGATAAAGAAGTGAGCAGTGAGAGTTGGGGCAAGAGACGTGTGCAGGAGTCAGATCCCAAAGGTCCTTATATGACTGGTTAAAGAATTATAATAATTCAAGTAAACACTATGGCCTGAACTAAAGACAGAAGCAATAGAGATAAAGAAAGGGGGACAAATTATTGACAGAAACAACAACAACAAAAAACCCAAGGAGGTAGAATGTATAGAGCTTACAAATGTGGCTACAGATTTGATGTGAAAGGGTAGGTAGGGAAAATCAAAGTTGATTCCCAGGTTTTTTGCTTGGACAACTGAATAAATGGTAGTAACAATCATTGAGTCAGGGAATTTAGGAGGAAAATAGGGGTCAGGCAGGGAAATGGAAATGATGAAATTCAGTTTGGGACATTTTGAGTTTGAAGCTCTTGAGGAACATCTAAGTAGAGTTATTCAAACTTGGCTGGGTATGCGGGTTTAATGTAGAGAGGTCTGAAGATACAGATTTGTATGTCATCAGCATTTAGCTATGACAAACCTAGACAACATATTAAAAAGCAGAAACATTACTTTGCCAACAAAGGTCTGTCTAGTCAAAGCTATGATTTTTCTAGTAGTCATGTACAGATGTAAGAGTCGGACCTTAAAGAAAGCTGAGTACCGAAGAACTAATGCTTTTGAACTGTGGTGTTGGAGAAGACTCTTGAGTGCCCCTTGGACTGCAAGGAGATCCAACCAGTCCATCCTAAAGGAAATCAGTCTTGAATATTCATTGGAAGGTCTGATGCTGAAGCTGAAGCTGTAATACTTTGGCCACCTGATGTGAAGAACTGACTCATTGGAAAAGACCCTGATGCTGAGAAAGATTGAAGGCAGGAGGAGAAGGAGATGACTGAGGATGAGACGGTTGGATGGCATCACTGACTCCATGGACATGAGTTTGTGCAAGCTCCGGGAATTGGTGATGGACAGGGAAGCCTGGCGTGCTATAGTCCATGGGGTTGCAAAGAGTCAGACACGACTAAGCGACAAAAGTGAGAATTTAGATGGTACCTGATGTTACAAAGTAGATGAAATCGAAGAGTGCCTGGCATGTTAAAGGCACTTACTCAATATTTGCTGAGTGAGCAAATGGCAAAGAAGAGAGACGAAGGCTAGATAGAACTCAGGGGTAACAGCAGTATTTAAGGAAGGGGGAAAGGAGAGCTGACAGCAAGGGAGATGAAGAAAGAGCAAACAGGTAGGAAGAAAATCAGTGGTTCATGGAAGACAAGGGGAGAAAGTTTCAAGGAGGGCTATCAAAAGTATAAATTTATAAAGAAGTGTAAAGATAAGGGTTAAAAAGGTCCATTGATTTTTTTTTTTAATCAGCAAGAAAGCTATTGATGACTGCAGTGAGAAGAGGGTCAGGGGAATGATAAGAACAGATTGCTATGGGATGGACAGTGAATGCTAGACAAGGAAGTGGAGGAAGTTGGTAGGCTCTTCTTTCAAGAAGGCAAGATAAAAGAAGACAGTAGCTGGTAGTCATGGGTCAAGGGATATAAATCTGTGGTTTTTTCTTTTTTTTTTTGAAATATGGAAGAGACTTGAGCATATGAAAGAACCAGAGACTGGTTGGGATAGACTTGGAGAGACTGAGAATAGGAATGAGTTGATAAGGTGTTTTCTTTCAGTTGAGATCCTCTGCACAAATAAAAAGGGATTCACCTTAGACAGTAGAGGGGATACCTGCCCATAAGACTAAAAGAAAAGAGGTTAGAATAGGAAGGATACAGTGACACTAATTTAGATAAACAAGAAGGGAAACTGAGCAATTTTCAGCCTGATGACCATTTTCTTCTCAGAGAAATAGAAGACAAGGTCATCTTCTAAGAGCAATCAAGCAGATTGATAGCATTGAGGGACTGAAGAGACCTCAGAAGGCTTAAAGTCTTGGAAATGGAAGAAGTAGCTGACTAGGAACATGAATTTGTGGTGGTATCAGTATGACTGTGCAACAGCTCAATAGCACTGGCAGAATAGCAGATAGTGAGATTGGCCCCCTTGGCAGGGGTGTCAGCTTTTCTTGGTATAGTACTCTTCCCAGTGGGAATCTAGTGTTTCTCAACAGTCTAGTGCTCACTCCATCTCTAGCTTCCTCCTCAGTGATAATAATTACACCTCATTTAATCTGTTGTCTTCCCTCCTTTTACTGTCCTTTATTTCCTTCCTCCTAAGGTTCACTATAGAAAATATAAGTAATTTACCTGTTTACAAAATCACTTTAATTATAAAGTACCTTATTCAGTGCTGCTTCTTTGTTTGCTTTCATGTGTACTCCTATTGCCAGAAATGCTTTTCTTCCTGGTCATTTATTTGTTCATCCATTCCAACAATAAAAATTTACTGAACACTATTATGTGCCAGGTACTGTGCTGGAATATATTGTTGAGCAAAGAAGATAGTTTCTGCCTTCATGGAACTCTCCTAATAGGAGAGACAAACAAACATTAAGCACACAGTCATACCAATGTATTATAAACTGGAATAGTGTACTATAGAGCACTGTGAAAGTATGAACAGGATCTTCTGTTAAATATCTACTCTGAAAAGAAGGCTTCCCTAAGGTAACTACATTTGAGCTGAGATCTGAAAGATGAAGTAGGAATCGTCTACGCAGAAAAGAAAGAAGATTCCAGAGAGAAGAAATACATGTTGTTGTTTAGTTGCTAAGTTGTGTCCAACTCTCTGTGACCCCTGGGGTGTAGCCTACCAGATTCCTCCATCTATGGGATTTCCCAGGCAAGACTACTGGAGTGGTTGCCATTTCCTTCTCCAGGGGATCTTCCTATCCCAGGGATTGAATCAGCATCTGCTGCTTAACAAGTGGGTTCTTTACCACTGAGTCACCTGCAAAGCACAATAGTGTGTGTATCAGAGTATAATGGGAAAGAGTATTGACAATGCAGCCAAGCTGCCCGGGTTCAAATCCTGGCTCTATACCTCACTAGCTATGTACCCTGGGCGAGTTCTCTGTGCCTCGGTTTCCCTATCTATAAAACAAAAATAATAATAATAGTACCTGCTTCATAGAGTTTTTATGAGGGTTAAATGAGTTAATACATATAAAGCACTTAGAACAGTGCCAGACATATAGCATGTCTGCAAAGGTCTTGAGTTAGGAATGAGTATAGTGCATTTGAAGACTATTGTGGCTAGAGTGGAGAGAGCAAGGAACGGGTAATCAGACTGGATTACCAGTTTCCCCCTATCAAACAACCTTGTTCCCTGTAAATGCTTTAGAAATCTGTGTTGTTGTTGTTTAGTTACTAAGTCATGTCTGACTCTTTGCAACCCTATGGACTATAGCCCACCAGGCTCCTCTGTCCATAGGATTCTCCAGGCAAAATATTGGAGTGGGTTGCCATTTCCTTTCAGTCAGAGGCCTGATTGAAGCCTCATGTACTATGTTAAAAATGATTTTAAGCTAGGTGGCAGCATTAATAATTTACAATTTTGAAAGATGGTATGGCTGCTGTGCACAAATAGATTATGGTGGAGCAAAAATATACTCATAGAGACCACTTAAGAAGTTACTGCAATGGCCCAAGAGAAAGAAAAGTGGTGGCTTGGACTTGGGGTGGTGGTAGTGATAGAAAGAAGTGACCAGTGGGTTAGATAAGGGGGTGAAGGTATGACACCCAGCTTTCTGCCATGTGAAACTGCATATTCACTGAACCAGAATACACTAGAGAAAAACCAGGTTTGGGACAGCAGACAACTAAGTGGAAATATTAAGTAGATAGTTCTGTATAAAGGTTCTAAATTCAAAAAAGTTGAGAAGATCCCCTGGAGAAGGAAATGGCAATCGCTCCAGTATTCTTGCCTGGGAAATCACATGGACAGAGGAGCCTGGTGGGCTACAGTTCATGGGGTCGCAAATGACATGATTGAGCGACTAACACTTTCAATAATAGTAATACTCATTTCCCAGTATTATTTATTAATAATGTTAATATTTCCCAGTAGTAATAGTCCCCTCAGGGCTGATTTGAGGACTTAATGAGACATTATGTCTAAACCATCTTCCATGGTGTCTGGCTCCAGGGACTAGACTCAGGCCTTAAAGAAGCTCCCTTTGTTTCAGATTTCCTGTCTCACCTTGACATGGTTCAGAAAAACCCTTTTATATTCATTATTTAATTTTATCATCATAATATGCCAATGAACACAGCAGGTATCTTTATCCCCATTTTAAGACACTAGGGTCTAAGAAATGAATATGGTGGTTCAGGGCAGGCTGACAGGAACCAGGTCACCTGATAGCCAGCCCTTGACTTTTCCCACTGTCTCTCCCCAGTGGAGTGGTAGTGGCTTTTCAAGGAACAAGAAAGTTCTTCTCCCTGCAATTGGATGTAAGCCTTACTTGCAGGTTGCAAGGGAGAGAGAGCTGGATTGGAGGGAACAGCACTCCCCTACCAGCAGTTCCTTCACTGATGGCCAGCAAATCGTCCCTAAGCTTTTTGCCTGAAGGCTCCTGTTGATAAAATGGAAGTAAAATATCAGTTTCCCCCTATCAAACAACCTTGTTCCCTGTAAATGCTTTAGAAATCTGTGTTGTTGTTTAGTTACTAAGCCATGTCTGACTCTTTGCAACCCTATGGACTGTAGCCCACCAGGCTCCTCTGTCCATAGGATTCTCCAGGCAAAATATTGGAGTGGGTTGCCGTTTCCTTCTTCAGGGGATCTTCCCAACCCAGGGACTGAACCCATGGCTTCTGCATTGCAGGCTGATTCTTTACTGCTGAGCCACCAGGGAAGCCCAGAGAAATCTGTGTGGATCAAATGAAATCACATGTGTAGTCATGCTTTGGAAATAATGATGTGATAGTAAATGTAAAATACTAGTGTTCTTGCATTTTAAAAGTTCTAAATTCAGAAAAATCTGTGTTTGAGATAAATTTGGGAGTCACCAGTTTTTATTAATAAATGGTAATTGAAACTATAGGCAGAGAGCTTTGAGGAACTTTTATCACCTAAAAGACAATTGGAGCAAAGATGAACTAAGAAATTGACTAGAAGATCAGCTTGAAAAATAGAAGGAAAAGCAGGAAAGTGTGGTGTCTGGTAACCCAAATGCTACCAAACAGTCAAATAAGATGAAGACTAAAAAATGCCCATGGGATATAGTAACATATAGATCATTGGTGACATTATCCAAAGTTATTTCAGTGGAATGTTGTGGGCACAGATCAGATTAGAATAAGTTAAAGAGCAAGTGAGAGAAGAGCAACAGAAATGGAGGCAGTGGGTGTAGACTATTCTCTTAAACTTTATGAAGGACAGAAATCAAGCAAAAAGTGATAGGAAGCGGGATTAGGGGAGGTACTGTTAAGATGGTAGAGACTTGAACATGTTTTAATCTTAATAGGAAGGATACCGTAAAAAGAGAGAAGTCACATATATAGAAGAGAGAGGGGATAACAAATAGAGTAAGATTTATCAGAAGGCAAGAAGAGTTGGGATCCAAAACTCAAGCAGAACAGCTTCTCTTTTGTCATAAGAGGAAATGGAGACAATGATTACAGGTGCACTCTGGTTTAAGATCCATCCCCACAAAGCCTCCTTTAAACTATTGTGGGATTTTATTAATTTGCTTCTTCTCAGAACCCTAAAGTACTTAAGTATACTTGATGACTTAGCATTTTCTGTCTTGTGTTATTTCCTACTTTTTCAGGCCTTAGTCTTGTCTTCATCAACTAGATTGTAAACTAGATAATAAACTACAAGAGTTTATTTTGTGCCCCCCCCCCAACATTGCCTAGCTCAGTGCTAAGTCTGATTTAAAAAAAAAAAAAAAACCAGAATAGAGGCTCAATAAACTCATGAAGATGCTTAGGTAAAAGAGATGACATCTTCTAAGTACTAGTTATTCATGTAGTGCTGATTGTCTTTTTATCATTGAATCATCAACCATGTTGCTTTCTGTAATACCTAAGATATGCCTTAGATTTCATAGGCATCAAGTAAAATTCAGTTCAGCTCAGTCGTGTCTGACTCTTTGCGACCCCATGGACTGCAGCATGCCAGGCCTCCCTGTCCATCACCAACTCCCAGAGTTTACCCAAACTCATGTCCATTGAGTCGATGATGTCATCTCATTCTCTGTCATCCCCTTCTCCTCCCGCCTTCAATCTTTGCCAGCATCAGGATCTTTTCCAATGAGTCAGTTCTTCACGTCAGGTGGCCAGAGTATTGGAGTTTCCGCTTCAACATCAGTCCTTCCAGTGAACACTCAGGACTGATCTCCTTTAGGATGGATTGGTTGGATATCCTTGCAGTCCAAGGGACTCTCAAAAGTCTTCTCCAACACCACAGTTCAAAAACATCAAGTAAAATTACCCTACTGCTAATTATGATAATTTTGCTGAGTAGGGATAAGTAGTTTTGATTGATAACTAGCTGACTATTTTTCTTTGCCTTTTCCAGGTCCAGCAGCTACAGGTTTTGCTGCTACAAGCCCATGGAGGTACCCTGCCTGGATCTATAAAGTAAGAGCCGTAGACTAATTTTAAATGTATATTCTAACAGAGCCTTTTTCTCCTCATAGTTGTTTCCCCCCTGATATTCTAAAGTTTCTGATAGCACTTGGTGTCAAGGTAGGGATCTTAACAAACTTGCTGTCCATTTAGGACTTGGCTAGTTAGCTTTGAGACAACCTGATAAAATAGAAAAAGCATGGGTTCTGGCCTCAGAAATGTATTAATTGGAATCCTACTACGAGAAAGAGCTATTTTTCTCCTCCTACCACTTATTTATCTGATTATGTATTTATAGCCATATAGACCCATGGGTATTTATTTTATTCTATGCATTAACACCCAATACTATCATCATTTGTTTTATATCTCGTTTTATTTTTTGTTTCTTGTCCACTAGGAACACCTTCAGAGTAGCTCTTGTATTCTTTAACACACGGTCAAGTTTTTAAGCATTTCCACCAGATGTTGTATTTTCCCTGCCTCAGCTCTGGAATCAATCATATGTCTAAGGAGCCCTGTTTTTTCTTTTAGTTGGAAAATGGTACTTAGAAACATATCTGGGCATTAGGTGTGCTCATTGTTACTGGGATATCACTACTTCTAGGCCCTCTCAGTGAGTAGAGCTAGGAAATATCTATATGTACAGTAACCCACACATATATCTGTATTTTTATATCTATCTAACTGTATATATGTTAAAAACCATGATTTTAGACTAATACCTCTGATTCCAATCTAACATTACAGGGTTTATTTTAATCTTCCCACTCTTTATTTATAACTTCTTTCTCCAGCAGTGAAAAACCAGCTCTCATTATTTGCGTTCTATTTACTTACTAGTTCAGTTCTAGTAGACACATAAAATAATTTTGGAATTGTTAGCCCATACCCCTGTGAGAAAGACTTTTAGTGACTAGATTACAGCATATATGTACAGTTCTTTTTGTCTTTAGACTTTAAAGTATCCAGGCAAGATACTGTTTCCCAAAGTTACTGTTTGTATTCCATTGTGGATCCCCCTACATCTTGCTCGGTTGGTTTTAATTGTTTATATTTGAGGTATATGAAGAGTATGTGAAGCATTATTGATGGTCTAAGAGTCAGGGTTTTACAAAAAGATATACTCAGAGCAGAGAAATGCAAATCAAAATTGCAATGAGATATCACCATATACCTTGTCAGGATGCCTACTATTGAAAAAAAAACAAACAGAAAATAACAAATGTTGGAAAAGGATGCAAGGAGAATGTGGAGAAATTACAACCTTTGTACATTGTTGAATGGATTGTAAAATGATATAAATGCTATGGAAAGCAGTATGGAGGTAGCTCAAAAAATTAAAAATAGAACTACCATATGATCCAGGAATCCCACTTCTGGGTATATATCTTAAAGAACTGTAAACAGGGTCTCAAAGAGATATTTGCTTACCCACCTATTCATAATAGATCCCGTGGACAGAAGAGCCTGATGGGCTGCAGTCCACGGAGTCACAAAAGAATTGGACATGACTTAGCGACTAAGCAACAATATATACATACAACAAAATGTTGTTGTTGTTGTTGTTGTTGTTGTTATCATTCAGTCTCTCAGTCATGTCTGACTCTGTGACCCCATGAACTGCAGCACACCAGGTTTCTCTGTCCTTCACTATCTCCCAGAGTTTGCTCAAACTCATGTCCATTGAGTTGCTATGCCATCCAACCATCTCATCCTCTGTTCCCTCCTCCTCCTGCCCTTGATCTGTCCCAATATCATTCAGCCTTTAAAAGGAAGGAAATCCTGTCACATGTTACAACATGAATGAAACTTTAGGACATTATGTAAGTAAAACAATCAAGTCACAAAAAGACAAATACTGTATGATTCCCCTTATATAAGGAATTTAAAGTAGTCAAATCCACAGAAATGAAGAGTAGCATGGTGGTTACCAAGGGCTAGGGGAGGGCCAAAAGGGGAGTTATTATTTAATGGGTATATAATTTGAGTTTTACAAGATGAAACATTTCTAGAGATCTGTTTCACAGCAATGTAAATATACTTAATGCTACTCAACTGTACACTTAAAAGCAGTTAAGATGACAAGTTTTATATTATATGTTTTTTGCTGTACTGTGCTGTGCTCAGTCACTTCAGTCGTGTCTGACTCTTTGTGACCTACAGACTGTAGCCCTCCAGGCTCCTCTGTTCATGAGATTCTCCAGGCGACAATACTGGAGTGAGTTGCCGTGCCCTCCTCCAGGGGATATTCCTGACCCAGGAATTGAACCTATATCTCTAATGTCTCTTACATTATAGGCAGGTTCTTTACCCACTGAGCCACCTGGGAAGCCCATGTGTTTTTTTACAATATAAAAAAAGAAAAAACCTACAAGAGAACTAGAAAAAAATATAGACAAAGTTCTCTGCATACAGGTGAAGGTAAAGAGCACTCTATGAATAAAAGCAGTGACAGAAACTAAAAGAATAGACCAGGGATGGAGAGTTGCTGTTGAATGGGTATGGAGTTTCAGTTTTACAAGAAGGCAAAGTTATGGAGAGTCATTGCACAACAGTGTAAATATACTAACACTATTAAACTGTACACTTTAAAATGTGCATACAACAAAGTGTTGTATGTTAAGATGGTAAATTTTATGCTATGCTTTTTACCACAGTGTTTTATTTTTAAAGAAAAAAATATGCATACTCAGAGAAGTGTTCCTGTTTGTCCCTGCTATCCTGTCCCATTCCACCCTTATTTCTACTTCTTTACCACCACATTCTCCTAACCCCTGTATTTAATCAGTCTCTTTAGTTTCTTCCTATATTTCTTTTGTACAAATGAGCGGTTGCTTGTGTATGATTTCATATCCCCTTCTTTCTCATATGAATGGTAGTACACTATAAATATACTTTGTGGCTTTGCTTTTTTCAGTATTTTCTAAAAGTCATTTATCAGTTCATAAGTCTTCCTCATTCTTTTTTGTACAGCTCCATGGTACTCTTACTGTGTATATGTGCCATACATAGTAATTCACCTTCTCTCCTGTGTATGGGCATTTAGGTTGTTTCCAATATTTTGCAATTACAGACATGCTGCAGTGAATAACCTTTTATATGTATATTTTCTTCCTTTTTCTTTCTTTCCTTATTAGCTGCACCGAGTCTTAGTTGCAGCATGGGTGGTCTTTAGTTGTGGCATGTGAACTCTTAGCTGTGGCATGTGGGATCTAGTTCCCTGACCAGGGATAGAACTCAGACCCCCTGTATTGAGAGTGTGGAATCTTAGCCATTGAACCACCAGGGAAGTCCCTGTATATATTTTCATATTGTTAGTTTTCTTCAGAGTAGGTTTCTAGGAATGGGATTGCTGGGGCAAAAGGTAAGTGCATGTGTGGTTTTGTTAGATATTGCCACATTCCCTTCCAGAATTATACCCATTTGTATTCCCAACAGCAGTGTGTAAGAGTGCTTTTTTCCCCACAGCCTCGCCAGTAGAATGTGTTGTCATATATTTTCAACTTTTGCTAATCTGATACAAGAGAAATTCTATCTCAGTGTTGTTTTAATTTGCATTTCTTTAATCGTGAATGAATTTTAGCTTTTTTTCCCAAATGTTTCAGGGCCACTTTTATCTCTTTTTCTGGTAAACTGTCTGTTCATGTGTCCCATTTTTTATTGGGTTTTTGGATCCGATGGTCCTTTTTTAAAAAAATGTGATTGCTCCTGCTAAGTCACGTCAATCGTGTCCGACTCTGTGCAACCCCATAGATGGCAGCCCACCAGGCTCCCGTCCCTGCGATTCTCCAGGCAATAATACTGGAGTGGGTTGCCATTTCCTTCTCTAGTGCATGAAAGTGAAAATTAAAAGTGAAATCACTCAGTCGTGTCCAACTCTTCGCGACCCCATAGACTGTAGCCTACCAGGCTCTTCCATCCAAGGGATTTCCCAGGCAAGATTACTAGAGTGGGTTGCCATTGCCTTCTTCAAAAAATGTGATTAAATATGCATAAAAAATTTAGCCATTTCAAGTATACAGTTCATTGGCATTAAGTATATTCACAATATCGAGCAATCAGCAGCACCATCCATTCCACAAACTTTTTTCTTTCATCTTGCAAAACCGAAACTGTACCCATTAAAAAACAACTCCTTGTTTCCCCTTCTCTCCAGCCCCTGGCAATCATAATTCTACTTTTATTGATTACTCTAAGTACCTCATATGAATGGAATAATAATTGTATTGTTTATCCTTTAGTGACTGTTTGTTTCACTTAGCATGATGTCTTCAAGTTTCATCCATGTTGTAGTATGTGTGAGGATTTCCTTCCTCTTTTTAAAATATTTATTTATTTATTTATTTGGCTGCTGCTGCTGCTGCTAAGTTGCTTCAGTCGTGTCCAACTGTGCGACCCCATAGATGGAAGCCCACCAGGCTCCCCCATCCCTGGGATTCTCCAGGCAAGAACACTGGAGTGGGTTGCCATTTCCTCCAGTGCATGAAAGTGAAAAGTGAAAGTGAAGTCGCTCAGTCGTGTCCGACTCTTCACGACCCCATGGACTGCAGCCTACCAGGCTCCTCCGTCCATGGGATTTTCCAGGCAAGAGTACTGGAGTGGGGTGCCATTTATTTGGCTGAGTCGTGTCTTAGTTGCAGCATGGGGGATCTTTGTTGTGTCATGCAGGATCTTTCATTGTGGTGCACAAGTCTGTGCACAAGTCTGGTTGTGGCACGCGGGCTCAGTAGTTGCAGCACATGGGTTCTGTAGTTGTGGTGCATGGGCTTAGTTGCTCTGAGGAGTGTGGGATCTTAGTTCCCCAACCAGGGATCAAACCATGTCCCCTGCATTGCAAGGCAGATTCTTTTTATTTTATTATTATGTTGGCTGTGCTGGATCTTTGTTGCTATGCATGGGCTTTCTCTAGTTGAGGCAAGCGGGTAAAAGCTACTCTTCATTGCAGGGGCACAGGCTTCTTATTGTGGCGGCTTTTCTTGTGGAACACAGGCTCTAGGCATGTGGGCTTCAGTAGTTACAGCACAAGGGCTCGGTAGTTGTAGCACATGGGTTCAGTTGCTCCCTAGCATGTAGAATCTTCCCAATTCAGTTCAGTTCAGTTCAGTTGCTTAGTTGTGTCTGACTCTTTGCAACCCCATGGACTGCAGCACGCCAGACTTCCCTGTCCATCACCAACTTCCAGAACTTGCTCAAAATCATGTCCATCGAGTAGGTAATGCCATCCAACCATCACATCCTCTGTTGTCCCTTTCTCCTCCCACCTTCAATCTTTTCCTGCGTCAGGGTCTTTTCCAATGAGGCAGTTCTTCACATCAGGCGGCTAAAGTATTGGAGCTTCAGCTTCAGCATTAGTCCTTCCAATGAATTTTAAAAGGAAATCAGGACTGATTTCCTTTAGGATGGACTGCTTGGATCTCCTTGCAGTCCAAGGGACTCTCAAAAGTCTTCTCCAACACCACAGTTCAAAAGCATAAATTCTTTGGCACTCAGCTTTCTTTAGAATCCAACTCTCACATCCATACATGACTATTGGAAAAACCATAGCTTTGACTATACAGACCTTTGTCAGCAAAGTAATGTCTCTGCTTTTCAATATGCTCTTTAGGTTGGTCTTAGCTTTTCCTCCAAGGAGCATGCATATTTTAATTTCATGGCTGCAGTCACCATCTCCAGTGATTTTGGAGCCCAAAAAACTAAAGTCTCTCACTGTTTTCATTGTTTGCCCAGCTGTTTGCCAGTGAAGTGACGGGACTGGATGCCATGATCTTCATTTTTTGAATATTAAATTTTAAGCCAACTTTTTCACTCTCCTCTTTCACTTTCATCAAGAGGCTCTTTAGTTCTTCACTTCCTACCATAAGGGTGGTGTCATCTGCATATCTGAGGTTCTTGATATTTCTCCTAACAATCTTAATTCCAGCTTGTGCTTCATCCAGCCCAGCATTTCTCATGATGTACTCTGCATATAAGTTAAATAAGCAGTACATACAGCCTTGATGTACTCCTTTCCCAATTTGGAAACAGTCTGTTGTTCCATGTCCGATTCTAACTGTTGCTTCTTGACCTGTATCCTGATTTCTCAGAAGGCAGGTAAGGTGGTCTGGTATTCCCATCTCTTTAAGAATTTTCCACAGTTTGTCGTGATCCACACAGTCAAAGGCTTTGGTGTAGTCAATAAAGCAGAAGCAGATGTTTTTCTAGAACTCTCTTGCTTTTTCTGTGATCCAACAGATGTTGACAATTTGATCTCTGGTTCCTCTGCCTTTTCTAAATCCAGCTAGAACATCTGGAAGATCTTTGTTCAAGTACTGTTGAAGCCTGGCTTGGAGAATTTTGAGCATTAATTTGCTAGCATGTGAGATGAGTGCAGTTGTGCAGTAGTTGGAACAGTCTTTGGCATTGCCTTTCTTTGGGATTGGAATGAAAACTGACCTTTTCCAGTCCTGTGGTCACTGCTGAGTTTTCCAAATTTGCTGGCGTATTGAGTGCAGCACTTCACAGCATCATCTTTTAGGATTTGAAAGAGCTCAACTGGAATTCCATCACCTCCACTAGCTTTGTTCGTAGTGTTGCTTCCTAAGGCCCACTTGACTTTGCATTCCAGGATGTCTGGCTCTAGGTGAGTGATCACCATCATGGTTACCTGAGTCATGAAGATCTTTTTTGTACAGTTCTTCTGTGTATTCTTGCCACCTGTTCTTAATATCTTCTGCTTCTATTAGGTCCATACCATCTCTGTCCTTTATTATGCCCATCTTTGCATGAAATGTTCCCTTGGTGTCTCTAATTTTCTTGAAGAGATCTCTAGTCTTTCCCATTCTATTGTAATCTTCCCAGACCGAGGATCAAAGCCATATCTCCTGCATTGGCAGGAGGATTCTTCTCCACTCCACCACCAGGGAAGTCTACAAGGTGGATTCTTACCTACTGAACCACCAGGGAAATCCCAGAATTTTGTTCCACTTAAAGGCTGAATAGTATTCCATTGTATGTATATACCACATGTTGTGTATCCCTTCATGTGTCAATGGACATGGGTTGCTTCTACCTCTTGAGTATTGTGAATAATGTTTCTATGAACATGGGTATGCAAATAACTTTGCTTTCAGTTTTTTGGGTATATACCCAGAAGTGGAATAGCTGGATCATATATTTATTCTATTTTTTATTTTTTATTAAATTTCCATACCCTTTTCCATAGTGGCTACACTATTTTACATTCCTCCAGAAGTGCACAAATGTTGATTTCTCCACATCCTTGCCAGTACTTGGTATTTTCTTTCTTTCTTTTTATGATAATCGCCCTAATTTTGGCCCTTATTTTCAATAGTTCTTTTTATATTAGTGGTATTAGTCTTTTGTCTGTAGTGTGTGTCACAAATATTTTCTCCTAATTTGTTTTGTACTTTGTTCCTGGTTTTTTTGAATCATGCAAAAAAATAAATTTTTATGTAGTAAAAGTTTATGAGTCATTTTTTATTACCTCTGGATTTTTTTTAACCTCTAGATTTATTGAGATATACTTTATATACCATTAAATCCATTCACTTTAAGTATACAATTTGATGGGTTTTTTTTTTTTTTCACTTTTTATTTATTTATTTATTTTTTGGCTGCACTTGGTCTCCTTGCTTTGCACAGGCTTTTTTCTCTAGTTGTGGCGAGCTGGGTCTACTCTTTGTTGTGGTGTGAGGGCTCCGCATCGCCAAGGCTTCTCTTGTGGAGCACAGGCTCTAGGCTCAGGGGTTCAGTAGTTGCAGCACTCGGGCTCAGTAGTTGCAGCACACAGGCTTAGTTGCTCTGCAGCATGTGGAATCTTCCTGGACCAGGGATTGAACCCATGTCCCCTGCATTGGCAGGCACATTCTTATCCACTGCGCCACCAGGGAAGTCCCAATTCAGTGGTTTTTAGTAAATTTACAGAGTTGTGTAGCTATCACCACAATCCAATTTTGGAACATTTCTATCACTCCAAAAAGATCCTTTGTGCCAGTTGTAGTCACTTCTATTCCTACTCCCAAACCCAGGCAATCACTAATCTGCTTTCTATAAGATTTGCCTATTATGGACATTTCATATATGTGGAATCTTGCTGTATGTGAACTTTTTATCTGATTTCTTTGACCTATAATATTTCTGAGATTATCAGTACTTCATACCTTTTCATTGTTAAATAGTACTCTGTTGTCTGGATATACCACATTTTGTCTATCAGTTTCCCAGTTGATGAACTTTTGGGTTGTTTCAACTTTGGGGCTATTAGCAATTATGCTGCCATGAACATTCAATTGCAAATTTTTGTATGGATATATGTTTTTTATTGGGAAGGTACAAGTGGAATTTCGGGGTCTCATAGACTTTTAGAGAAACTGCCAAACCATTTTCCAAAGTGGCTACATTGTTTTTAATGTTCTCCTCATGTTTCTGAATTTTGATTTCTGAATTTTGATTCCTATGCCAAGATTAAAGAGGAATTCACCCATGTTTTCTTCTAGTAGTTATGTTGCTTTTATTTTTCCATTTGGAGTTTGGTGTGAAGCTATTTTATTTTAATTTCCTTATTTTTCAATAACTCAATCATTTTTTCTGATTATAAAAGTGATACATTGCTTCTTGTAGGACATTTAGAAAAGTATAAAGAATAAATCTTAAAATTGCCATAATTTTATCACCCAGAAATGACTGCCTTTCTCTTTGAATTCCTCCCTCTTTGGATCATTTAATCTTGGTTTTCTGATAATATTTTAAGAATGTTGGATAAAGAAACTGAAGAAAGCTTGGATCCTTTAAAGGGTCTGCTAAACATTCGTTCTAGTGTAGCCAGTTTAGAAGCAGTTGACCTATCTTCCTTTCCTTTCAATTTAGTATAGACTTGTTTCATGTAAGACAAGACTAACCAAAATCATTTCAGACTTCTGACTACCTAGAATAACCTGTAGGATATAATTTCAGCTACAAAAGTAACAGATTTTAAGAAACAGTTGATAAAAGAATCAATTTAGCTCAATTGTTCAATGTTTTTCAGAGAAATAAAGATGCTGCCTCTTTGCTCAAAAATGTACAGTTATACTTTTAGAGGTGTTTCTTAAGGCTTTTTAACAAAATTTATTTTACATACATGATTTTTTTTGCTTTTTTCCTTAGGTTAAATACTTTTCTTTTTTGAATGTGTGTCATTGAAGCTTTTGTATAGATTTTCTGAGCCTATTTGTCAATTTGCACATACTCAACTTGAATTCCTTGTGGCACTGGCAGTTAAATAGCATCTGAAAAGAGGAAACATTGGTTTCCATTGTATTTTCTCCATATGGAGAAAGCTTGGAAATTTTTAGAGGGAAAGAAACTATTGAGTAAAATGTATCATTACTTTGGAGCTTGTCAACTTGCATGAATGATACATGGAAGTTTAATAACAATAAAGAAATCAGAACAATCTAAAATAACTCTAAATTTACCCATAGTTTATTTTATAATCCATATTTTAATTGAACATTCCTTCATAAGAGTTCTAATAAATTCTCAAGAGTATAATATGAGACCCTATAGTGTGGCCTTGCTTATTAACTTTTTTTTTTACTTTTTTTAATATAAATTTATTTATTTTAATTGGAGGTTAAAAGTAAGCCAGAAAGAAAAACACCAATACAGTATACTGAGGCATATATATGGAATTTAGAAAGATGGTAATGATAACCCTGTATGTGAGATAACTTTTGGATAAAGAACATGCTAAGATCTTCTCTAAGAATTTGTGGAAGTCTTAAACTGGGTGAGAGGGCATCTGTTATTAAACTCTTTCTGTTCTTTCTTGAGATTGAGAACAGCTGTTCCCTGTCCTTTTTTCTCTTTATTATATCCTTGCAACTATTCATTTCCCCCTGCCATTTCCTTCAGATCGAATCTTCATATTTCTTCTGATCTTTTTTTGCCAGTCCTATTTTCCAGTCTTTTGAACAATTAATCCCAGTGTGTTAAAAAAAAAAAAAAGGCAAATCAAAACTGCTTTTTATTGATTTGCTTCATTATTCTGGAACTGATATAGCAAATTATCTGCATAAATTCCAAACTGTTCTTATCTTTTAAACTATTTCTGTCCCTTCCTTTCACTGTTTCAAATGAATGCTATTGTTGCCACCACCCACACTAAGCCATTAAAAATTGATAGACAAATGAACAGGAGGCTGTGGGTCATCAGTTTGAAGCAAGGCAAGCATTTAGAAGGGAGCACTTATTTATGGAAAGTTGTGAAATGTGTTCTTAGTGACCACAGATCATCATTTCAACATTTTGGTTCCTAAATGCTATTTCTCTAAACTGTACAGCAGATCGGTAAGTCACTTATGTTGATGAACTTAAAGTTTGACCATGAGGAGTTTCACTTCTACCTCCTCCATACCTCTTCTTTCTCTGCTTCCCTAACCTTTAATGAAGGATTGAGAATGAGAAGAGGGAAACTTCTTACATATTTGGAATAAGTAAAAAGATCTTAAACCAAGAACTAAGGATAAAAGTTAGTCATTCCTGTTGCAACCATCAGTTCAGTTCAGTCACTCAGTCGTGTCCAACTCTTTGCAACCCCATGAACTGCAGTACGCCAGGACTCCCTGTCCATCACCAACTCCTAGAGTTCACCCAAACCCATGTCCATTGAGATGGTGATGCCATCCAACCATCTCATCCTCTGTCAGCCTTCTCTTCTCCTGCCCTCAATCTTTCCCAGCATTAGGGTCTTTTCACATGAGTCAGCTCTTTGCATCAGGTGGCCAAAGTATCGGAGTTTCAGCTTCAACATCAGTCTTCCAATGAACACCCAGGACTGATCTCCTTTAGGATGGACTGGTTGGATCTCCTTGCAGTTCAAGGGACTCTCAAGAGTCTTCTCCAACACCATAGTTCAAAAGCATCAATTCTTTGGTGCTCAGCTTTCTTTATAGTCCAACTCTCACATCCATACATGACCACTGGAAAAACCATAGCCTTGACTAGACGGACCTTTGTTGGCAAAGTAATGTCTCTGCTTTTTAATATGCTGTCTAGGTTGGTCATAACTTTGCTTCCAAGGAGTAAGCATCTTTTAATTTCATGGCTGCAGTCACCATCTGCAGTGATTTTGGAGCCCAGAAAAATAAAGCCTGACACTGTTTCCACCATTTCCCCATCTATTTGCCATGAAGTGATGGGACCGGATGCCATGATCTTAGTTTTCTGAATGTTGAGCTTTAAGCCAACTTTTTCACTCTCCTCTTTAACTTTGATCAAGAGGCTCTTTAGTTCTTCTTCACCTTCTGCCATAAGGGTGGTGTCATCTGTATTTGTGAGGTTATTGATATTTCTCCCGGCAATCTTGATTCCAGCTTGTGCTTCATCCAGCCAAGCGTTTCTCATGTTGTACTCTGCATAGAAGTTAAATAAGCAGGATGACGATATACAGCCTTGACATACTCCTTTTCCTATTTGGAACCAGTCTGTTGTCCCATGTCCAGTTCTAACTGTTGCTTCCAAACCTGCGTACAGGTTTCTCAAGAGGCAGGTCAGGTGGTCTGGTATTCCCATCTCTTTCAGAATTTTCCAACCATATCTGGCTCTAAATTATTACTTTCCTGCAAACCATTAATTTAAAGTAGTTCAGGCATACATTTTTATTTATCCAGTATACTACCTGGCTGGAAGAATGGACATACTTTTTCTAGATTTGTGAGGGGTAATTTTAAACCAAGCCCTGCAAAGGCCTATGGGATATATATTTTTAATCCACCTCTAATATAGGTATTATTGATCAGATATTTTTCTAATATGTTACTTTCTTTGTTTCAGTGTGGAGCCATCAGAGAATCTGCAATCCTTAATGGAGAAGAATCAGTCACTGGTAGAGGAGAATGAAAAATTAAGTCGTGGTCTAAGTGAGGCTGCTGGTCAGACAGCTCAAATGTTGGAGAGGATCATTTTGGTGAGGCTCCAAGACTAAACTAGCAGTCTGGACATTTATTAGCTTTAGTTTCTGAAATATTTAATGTGCTTCTCATTATGAGAGACAAGTTACATGAAAAGAAATGGATTAGTATTGCCGTATCCTCCATGGAACCCCTCCAGGGAGAATCCAACAAAATATAATCAAACATACAGAGAAGTTAAATGAATTATACTGTGAATACCTATGTATCTACCACAAAGAATCTTCATGAATCCCATTTTAAAATGGATTTGTTCTAAAAGAGCAGAGAGGAAAGAACCAGGTCCCTCTGTCAACTTAAGTTCTGCCTAATCATCCATAATACCAAGTAACTATCTCCTCACTAAGATTTTAGTTCCTTTCTATCTCCCTTCCCCAAATGTTGTCACATTTCACATCCCATCCCAACAGCTGCCATAATGAGATGAAACATCTGGGGGATTAATTTTAGCACCTTTTACATATGGTCAATTTTCAAATGGTGGATCACAATGTAACTAACTATATCAGTTTTGTGTCCTACTGCCTGTCAGATAGTAACCTCCTGGTTCAGTTCTGGCTCTTGTCACGAACATTTTTCTACTAGTCTAAATACAGCTCAGTCACAGCTGTAAATACAGCTCTAAACACAGCTATTGCCAGCAGTGAAAATGAGTTTCCACTAAAATGTAACTGAACATCTGTAATTTATACACCTTCATGCATCAGTGTACTCCAGTCAGGGAAGGGTAAGCTGCTTAAAGATTTCTTTAAAGGGGGCCAAATCCTAGGTCCATTGTAATGTCCATTACTAGCAGAAGGGTGAAAATGGGATCTAGGGAATTTTTTATATACAGTTTTCTATCTCCAGTGCTACATTTTATGTCTTTGAAGTAACCCTAGAAGCTGTAACATGTGAGTGTGGCTGACGTAACAGACAGTACTTGTTATTCTAGCCACGTACCCATCTGACCTTTTTAAGGTTGTTACAATGGCTGCCCAAAGGGTTTTTGTTTGATGTCTTATCAGAACTTCATAACAAGCACAACATTTTTGTCCTATATAAACTGCCCTTCCCAAATCTGTTGCAGCATCTAGCATGTTACAGATACTGTGATTAAAATAAAATGAAAAGTATCAATCACCCTTTCCAAAACGTAGCTGTCTCTGCCATTTTGTCTTCTCTGCCATCATTCTTATACCTCATCCTTTTTCTTGCTTTATTTTGCTAAAACTGTCAGGCAAGTGGGCTTTTGCACACAGCAAGGAATAGCATGCCAGGAAGTATTGCTTTTTCCCCCAGTTGCAAGGTTCTCTATGGAATTAAGGCTTCACACTCCATCCCATAGCTGAGCTTCATTACAAGCAGAAGACCCAGCTGCTTGGATGCTATTTTTAGTAGCTCATGTTGACTGAAGGGCTAATTTCCATGACTGTTAAGAAACACGTTTCTAAATAACCAAAGCCCAGTAAATCCTCTATTACAACAAATGAGGCAGCCTCTCTACCTAGGTTTTAATCCATTAAAAGTAGAAGAGAGGGCATAATTAGGTGAGGCTATCAGACACTTCCACTGATGATCTCTTGGATCTTTGTTGCAGACAGAACAAGCAAATGAAAAAATGAATGCCAAGCTAGAAGAGCTCAGGAAGCATGCAGCGTAAGTTTCCTCCCAGATGTTTGTTAGTGACCTATACCACCTTAGTGCATAACCATGGACTCACTGGCTTTTGATTAACCCTTGGATTCCTTTGCTTAAATTTTCAGCTGCAAAGTGGATCTTCAAAAGCTAGTGGAGACTTTGGAAGACCAGGAATTAAAAGAAAATGTAGAGATAATTCGTAACCTGCAGCAAGTGATTACCCAGCTATCGGTAAGCTAAATAAGGGTAGTGGAAATAGCCATATTGCTTTTGTTTACTTCTCTTGATCCTTATAAACCCATCTAACCCTGTACTTTTTGCTGAAACAACTCGATTGTGAGCTGTTGAGGACAAAGATCATGGATCATTGGATACAATCTGAATATTGAATTAGTTAAAACACTCATAGATCACATGTGCAATGGAACATTATTATTTCAGTATTCTAATCACACACTGGAAACAGCAACACAAGGGTGCAAAATTGCCTGGGTAGTTCAAGCAGCAGTCATTGATTTGCTGTCCTTTCATTGTAGGCTAACTTAATAAGAGGCCTTATACCATACCCAGATTTTAAATAAGCAGAATTCTGACCCATAGTGTAGAGCCTCCAGGGAATACCATAGCTCTCTTTTATAACCAGTAATAAATTAGTTTGACTGATCATTCTGCTATAAGTTCCCATTTCTATTTATTTTTAGAACTATTATAGTAGTTGTGGGTGGGTTTTATTGGGACGGAGGTTGTTGTTTTTTCCAGATGACAAATTCTTACAGTCCTACCATCCTAAAAACCTCTTATTTTGATGTTCCTTCTCTTAGTCCTTAGGCATAAATACTTTTTTTAAAAATCAAAATCATATTATGTTCAGGGTCATGGTTCGTAAAAAATTAGGGTTTGTTTTGTTCCATCTGTACTTTCTTGATTATTATTATGAAGCAGTAATGTGTATGTAAATGCCTGCTAGATATTCACAGCTCTGAAACAGAGGTTTTAATTTTACCAGAACTGTGATTCTCTAACCTGGGTCTTGCCCCATGGTGTTGTAGAGTTGTCAACAGAGTATCATAAAATCATCCAGACCTCTATTTTACTCTTAAAGAGTCAGTGAAAAAAATACCATACAATATTGTGGGGGGAATGTTTAGGATGGCCAGTTCAAGAGATTAAATGAGTAAACTACCAAGACTAGAAAGCAGTGTTTTAGAATAAGTAGTACTGTATAAAATTGTAGCAGGTAGTCCAAGATGACAGTTCATTTATCCAACAAACAGGCCATAGTATTTGAGAATCTGAGTTCCAGGGCCAGAAAAACCCTGGTTTGAAGCCCATTCTGCTACTCACTAGCTGTGTAACCTTGCTAGGTACTGCATTAATATCAAAAGAAAATAATTCAAGTGACTTAAGTCAAGATGAAAGACATTATTCAGCTGATATACTCTGGGGTCTCCTGAACTCCAGCTAACTCCCTGAGTTGAAATATGATTGGAGTTTCATAGGGTAAGAAGATAGGGATGTGTATCTTTGTCGTTTGACTCAGGTGACAGTTTTTGTTGTTAATTGCTGTGAATCTTTTGATTGGAGGATGCTCCGGTTTTCATGCTTCTTGCTCAAGAATTTTGATGCAATCCCATGCTGCTGATTATCTAATTATTTTCAAGAATTGTTCTTGCAAGTCTCGTTTTTTTGTCAGTTGGTCAAGGATGACAGGTGGGAGAGTTGGCAAAAAAGGGAGAAAGGAAAAGGAGGCAAGGAAAACTAGGAACTCTCTCTCATGTCTGTTTTAACCCTTTTACATCAGCAATATGAGCAAAGAGTGATGGGAGCTCAACGGAAGGAGTGATTAACTGCCTAGAAAATTCAGGAAGAAGAAACTGGGTCCTAAAAAATGAGTAGGAGTTTGCCACACAGAAAAGGGGGAAAGGATGGTCTATATAGAGGAAAAGGTACTCGCAAAAGCAGAGGTATAAATGTTTAGAACATGGTAAGAACATCATTGTGGCTGAAGACAGAGTGCATGCTAGAGAATGACTATCACAAGGTTCAATTTCACCATCTGTAATAGAGGTGAAGCATCTTATGTATGAAAACTTTGTGAGAGACTGCCTCAGAATTCAGATAGTCAAGGCTGCAGAACCCTGCTGGAACCAAAACTTATTAAGATCAGAAAAGAGTGATCCAGGGCACCATTGTTCATAGCCACTACACTGATCTTAAAGGATTCTACATCATCTTATTTCTGGGTCTTTGGGTCACATGGGAAGGATGAAGAAGGAAATCAATGGAACAAAGTTAACAAAATAATAGAAGTCATATCCTCAGTGAAGATCTGGCAGCATGACTGATGCCTGGTGTGCCTATGGAGGAAGTTGGTAGTGGTGGCTGGCTCAGAGGAACTCTAGAAAATTGCAGTGTCTGCCACTAAAATTCACTCGGCACACATAGCAAGAGGGTGCTAAAGATTGCCACAAGCTGATGAAGTCCCTGGCTTCCATCCACTGTCACCATTAGGCAGAATAACCCTTTTACTCAGGGCTCCTGCTGGACTTTTGAATCAGAGTTTTCTATGTCTATTGTTTGGAGACCCTCCTAGCTACATTTTTTTTTTTTTGGAAATACACAACAATGTATCCTGTGGCTTTTATTAAGACTCACTACAGTGAAAGCAAAATGTTTCAAATGTAAATGCTTGTGCCCTTCATTCTGGATTAAAACTATTTTTATTTTAAGTGACGGGCGAACACCCCCTTTTCAGTTATGAGGCAGTCACTGTTCCTGGACCTTTCTCCTGGGGTTTTAAGTGCTACACTGTACTATTTCTTCCTATAAAATATAATTCAAGCAAACCTCCTATAACAGTTACCTGTGAGGAAATTCATGCAGTCCTTTCAATTCCCACAAAATAAAAATTTCTTTTTTGTTTTTACTCCCTCCTTCAAGACCAGTTCCATAAATAGATTTTTGCATGCCAATAATGCTATTGCTTACAGCCTGTAAGCACAAACTTCATTTTGGTGGGTATTGCTGGTTAATGTAGCTCAGTGTACCATGGCCTTGTTCATCTGACCACCACCTTCAGCAAATGTATGTCTTTTTATTACAAGAGGTTCATAGTAGCCTTAAAATGGGGAAGAAAGAGGCTATTAGATTGAAATAAGTCCTATTGTTATATATTTACATCTAGGATTATAAAGACAGAATCCTGACATGTTCACATAGAACGTCACCAAAGCTTAAACCTTAGCATTGAAGTTATATTGGGCCAAAAGGTAAACTCAAAGTAATGACATATCTTCTTCAGGGCATGTTGAATCAGATCTACTCTGATCCTGACCCTCTGGAAAGCCCTAGAAAAAGTCTCCAAAAGCCAGTGTCATAGGTCCTGTTAATCTAGGATAGGTCTATAACTAGTCATTTTACTGAGACTTACTGGGAGGGAGAGCCCCTTGGACTGCAAGGAGATCCAACCAGTCCATTCTAAAGGAGATCAGCCCTGAGTGTTCTTTGGAAGGAATGATGTTAAAGATGAAACTCCAGTACTTTGGCCACCTCATGCGAAGAGTTGACTCATTGGAAAAGACTCTGATGCTGGGAGGGATTGGGAGCAGGAGGAGAAGGGGACGACAGAGGATGAGATGGCTGGATGGCATCACCGACTTGATGGACTTGAGTTTGAGTGAACTCTGGGAGTTGGTGATGGACAGGGAGGCCTGGCGTGCTGCGATTCATGGGGTCACAAAGAGTCGGACACGACTGAGCAACTGAACTGAACTGGGAGGGAGAAGAGGTAACCATTAACCTATAGTATTTTGAAGTGCTCTGTTTTTTAAGAAGAGTTTAGTATGTCCTAGCCTTGGAGAATCACCAGTACTGTAAATCATAATAAGAAAGGATGTGAGAACACTGGGTCTTCCTTTGAATTCTCTTTGAGTCTCACTGATTAGGAATTTCTAGGCAGAATAAGGGAAATGCTTTACAAACAACATTTACTAAGGGCCTCTTTTTTTCTTCTTCTTTTTTTGGCCACACTGTGTGACATAGCAGGATCTTAGTTCCCCAACCAGGGATCAAACTCATGCCCCCTGCACTGGGAGCATGGAGTCTTAACCAGTGGATCTCCAGGGAAATCCCACTAAGGGCTTCTTTCACTCCTTGCCTTAAAGGTAATAAGATTCAAGTTTCAGTAACTATGTAATGTTTCACTAGGCTGATGCAGAGACTCCCTGTGCTAACCCTAAATTTATCTCCTTGCTATTGAGCCAATAGCTCTTTTACCTATGACCTTAATCATATGACATCTTGAAAATAATCCTTTCTTCAGAGGACTTTGCAGAATCACTTAAACAGAAGTGGTAATCCTTATGTTTCAATGCCAAATAAAACCTAAATTCCAGTGGGAAAAACAAAGCTTCCTCATATGATAGCCTGTAAACAAATTTGTCCTAATAAGTGGCTTTAGGTTTCCCTTTTAGGTGGTTGTTATTCTAATGCCCCTAAAAGGATTGTGCCCTTTTCTGAGAGGGAATCAATGCTTACCCTTTCCCTTCAAGTAACCACTACCTGGAGTAACTGCATATGATTTGTTCCAATGCATATGAGGGACAGAATCTGAAGTATGTTTGTCTGACTTCATGAGCACATTTTTCTGGGGTATTTATTTCCTTGTAGAGTAGGCTCTTGCTACCTTGACTGGCTATAAAATAAAAATCACAAATAATCCTTCATCATACTCACTTTTCTGCTGCATTGCCTTTATTTGCTATGTCTGATCTTAAGATGCTGTGTCCATAAGAACTGACTAGACCTGTACATTAAAACATAAAAAGAAAGGGTAGCATCTAAAGTGGATTAAACTTTGGCCTGTTTAAATGACTGTTTCACTCTAGTTCAGTGATCTCTGGCAGAGCAGGAGAGGTGCAATAAATGTCAGTTGCTACATGACCTTATTTTTATAAAGACCACACAATTGACCTTTACAAAGAAGACAGATTCTTGAGAGTTGGGAAGTGGAAACGTGTGTGTGGGGGGTGAGTGGTATATGTGACTACAGAATTGGTCCAATACCTTAAATGATCTCTCTATACACTTGAAAACAACTAAATAACCCATATAAAACCCACTAGTAAGCTCCTAAACTGAGACATCATTTGTCATTGCAGGATGAAACTGTTGCTTGCATGACTGCAGCCATTGATACTGCAGTAGAACCAGAAACAGTAAGTAATTGGCCCTTTGTGTAGAACCAGGAGATTTAACTGTGCCATTTCTTATAATTTATCACTCAGCTGAGGAAGAGAATCCCTGATTGTTACCATCCTCCGTAGAATGCCCTGGAAATTTAGAACTCTTGAGTATAAATCTAAGCTAAGTATAAAATCCGTAAATTGGATAGGATCTCTCTCTAGTAGTATAACTGGTAATGGGTGACAGGGCTTCTCAGCGATGCCACTTTCTATATTTGCAGTCTGGCGTACTGATTTCTTGTTAGATGCTTGTATTCTGTATCAACTGTCTAGCACATCAAGACAATGAAGGAAACAAACTAGAAAATTATGGCAAAATCAAAAAACCATTAGAAAAGAAATGGAAGAGAATTTTTTCTCAGCATAGTTTTCTATAGATGCAGTGGTTAGGGGCTAAAAGAACCAAAGAAAATATTTTGAGCATTCAAGTCACAAGAATAGATCAAATGTGTTAGAAACTGGCTGATGGTTATAGAGTAAAGTCAAAATAAAAGACTGGACAATGGTTTGCTTGAGACAGCTTTTCCCCCCTAAAACAAATATATATTGGTATTTTTTTATATTCTGAAAGAAGAAAGATAGAAGATAAATCAGGTGCCAGAGGCCAGCTCTAAGAATAAATGAAACCTCTTCTCCACTTCCACCATTACAAAGTGCCATTTCCAGAGCCCTCTCTCCTCTAAGGACCCCTTAGAATAAGGTGAAAGTAAGAAATGTTGGCCAGACCTATAAAGAAAAGAGCAAGAAACTTGGTTCATTCTAAAAGAGTCAGTCAAAGGATATAAAAAATAAGGTGCTTGTGAGAGCAGGGAAATGGGTTAGCTCAATTTATTTCTGATGTTTAAAGCAAATGTATGAGAAGCCAGTTTTAAAAGAACAGAGGGACTGATAATGGAGAAATGGCTGTGAGACTTGATGAAACAGTGCCTAAGAACTCCAGTTGCTTATTTCTCTTACAAATCATTATCCTGATCTTTTCCAGCAAGAGGCCATCAGTCCAGAGAGCAGCAGGTCTTCTGATGCTTTCACCACTCAGCATGCTCTACGTCAAGCTCAGATGTCTAAGGAGCTGGTTGAGTTAAACAAAGCCCTTGCACTGAAAGAGGCCTTAGCCAAGAAAATGTCTCAGAATGACAGCCAACTACAGCCCATCCATTTCCAGTACCAGGTAAAATATTTACTAGGGCACTTGATATTCATGTCGACCATCTTTCTTTAGTTATACGGGAAGAAAACAGACACACCATTTTTGATGACAAGACAACATAAAATGCACAGTATGACTGGAGTTGTACTATTGGTTAAACACAGAAGGGTACATTCAGGATAAAGAAACTGTAATTTTCTTTCATTTAATCTAATACCTTACTTATATAACAGGTATTTAATAAATAGATAATGTTATAATACATGTGATCCTTACTTGTAGAGAATTGTTCTAATAACTATGCTGGGATTCTAAGGAAGGTACATCTCTTAGTAGATGGTCTGGGTTCTAGAGAGAATTATGAGGACACCAGTAATGGATGTCTCATGACCTGGCAAATGGGTAAACTGCTTTTCCTAATGTTAGTCCTAAGTGGCTCTTGCTAATTAAAATCAGGTCTTTACTTAGACAAGTCTTGGGCTCGTAGGTTGTCCACACGGTTACCCTTGCTCCAGACCTTATTTTCCCATGTAGCCCAGTGTTTCCCATCCACAAAGGGATGTCAGCAGAACTGGAAGGGGAGAGGATGGATTGTTTTCCTATTCAGACCCCCAAAGTCCTATGTTCTCAGGAAATCCCTATATTATACATTTCTATCACCAGCTCCTGTAAATTTTCAAAATGAAATTAAGTAAAGTGTTTCTCCTAAGTAATTTTCACCACTATTTTTTTTCTGTAGAGTAGAAGTTGCTTCCAAAATAACAGCCAAGTTGCCAGTAGAGGTTGTATTTCCATTTTGTTATCACAGTCTTAACATTTTTAAAACTTATTTTTTATGTCACACAAAAGCATGTATATCATTTTTACAGGTCAAATAATACAATACTCAGAAAAATAAAAGCAAACTACCTTCTCTCCTATCCCCTAGGCTTATACTTAAAGTTTTTAAAGCTGTTTCCTCTGACATTTACCTCCAGATTCTAGATAAGAGTTGGTAGTATAGTTGTTACTTTAAAATTTTTATACATTATCAATTGACTTCCCACTATGGAAGATGGGAATATTAGCTCTCATATACATTCCCCCATGCACATTGCCTCACCCTTTCACAGTTTTTGATTAAATGAATAATTACTATTTAAATTTTATAATTACACAAGTTTTACAGCTGAGCCACATAGTATAATGTGATTCTATTTTCTTTCTTGTACAGCCTTTTGCATTTCCTGAAGCTAATAATCTCATTTTGGGGAGTTCCCTGGTAGTCCAGTAGCTAGCACTGGGGGTTTTCATGGCTATGGGACCAGGTTCAATCCCTGGTCAGGGAAATAAGATCCCATAAGCCGAGCAGTGCAGCTAATAATAATAATCTCATTTTTTCATTTACTTAGTCTTCTGTGTACCAGTCAATAATTTATCACTGAGGACTTCCCTGGTGGTCCAGTGGTTAAAAATCTGCCTGCCAATACAGAGAACATGGGTTTGATCCCTGGTCTGGGGAGACCCCACATGTCACAGAGCAACTAAACCTGAGTGCCACAACTACTGAGCCCATACAGCTAGAGCTCATTCTCTGCAACAAGAGATGTCACTGCAATGAGAAGCCTGTGCACCACAACAAAGAATAGCCCTGGCTCGCCACAACTAGAGAAAGCCTTTGCACAGCAACAAAGACCTAACATAGCCAAAATAAATAAATACAATTTAGAAAAAAATAATTTATCTTCAGAACTTCCCTTGTGGTCCAGTGGCTAAGCCTCTGTGCTCCCAATGCAAAGGGCCCAGGTTCAATCCTGGTCGGGAAACTAGATCCCACATGTTGCAACTAAGAATTTGCATGCCTTAACTAAAGATCAGAGATCCTTTGTGCCACAACTGAGACCCAGTGCAGCCAAAGAAATAAACAAAAAGATAATTTATCTCTAAACTTCTTAACAGAATTATAAAGCTCCTCTCAGTAGAACAAATGTACCAGGTAGTTTATCAGTCCATTTCTTTCTTGAAGACAACCCTCCTATCTTCTGTCTTGGTTTGTTTTCTCTAGGCCTACTGCCCAGCCATCAGCCTGGGACCATTGTTTACTAGAAGCAATGCTTTACTGCTCATCTCTGTGTTGAAACCGATTCCATGTCTTCCTCATTCTTGGGCTACCTCTTTGTGCTGGTGGAGTACAACCCATATAGCTTTCTGAGAAAGTGTACATGAAAGGAAAATGTTTTAAACCATTCACTGCATGCCTGAAAATAGCTTTTTGTTTGTTATGGTGGAAATGACAGTGCTTACATTTGTTAATTTGTCTGGGTTTAGAATTCTGCAGTGGGAATTGTTTTTCTTCAGAATCCTGAAAGATTTGCTCCATTATCTTCTATTTCCAGTGCTATTGATTAGAAATCCATTATAATTCTTAATACTTTTTTTATGGGGAGGAGGGCACACCTAACAGCTTTGGGGGTCTTAATTCCCATGTCAGGGATTAAACCCACAGCCCCCCTACATTGGAAGCACCAATTCTTAACCACTGGACTGCCAGGGAAGACCCCTGATTCTTTTTATTTGACCTGTATTTTCCTCTCCTCTGGCAACTTTCAGGATCTTTTCTTTGTCCCCAGATATTCTTGAATTTCACAATGATGTGCCTTAGTGTGTATCTGTTCTCACATATTGTGCTTTGTGCTTCGTGAGTCCTTTCAATCTAGAAATTTGTATTCTTCTCTAGTGGGAAGTTTTCTTGTATTATTTCTTTAATAACGCCCATCACTATTTTCTGTTTTCTCTTTTCTTGCACGCCTCTTAGCCAGATATTGGATCTCTGAGATTTCGTCTCTGCTTATCTCCTCCCTTGTATTTTCTATTTCTTTGTCTTTTTATTCCACTCTCTGGGAGATTTCCTTCCACTCTTGGTAAATGTTTTTATTTGCCTATTTCTAAGATTTTTTAAAATCCTCTAATTGTTCCTTTTTATAACCTCTTCTTTTTTATTCATGGATTCAGTACTCATCTTTAAGGATAGAAATTAAATTTTGTTGAACTTTTCTTCTTCTTCCTGCCTTGCCTCTGTTTCATTCAAATTCCTTTTTTAGTATATTTGATTTGGTCTTTCTCTAATGCAAGACGTTTTCTTCAAATTTCTAGTAATTTTTGGTTATCCATTGATATTTAAGAGTGAGACAGTAATAGCCAATAGGAGAAGCCACCACAATGAGAAGCCTGTGTACTGCAACAAAGAATAGCCTCCACTCACTGCAACTAGAGACAGCCTGCATGTAGCAAAGAAGACCCAGCACAGCCATAAGTAAATAAATTAGCCAATAAGAAGTTCTTTATGCATAGGTTTCTCTGGGCTGGTCAGTTACCAATAAAGAAATCTTTCATTCTCCTGCCTAGAGTTGTGTGGGGAGAATAGCAATATGCCCTATTTCTGGTAACTCAGAGCAAATAGGAGAGTTGAAATCTCTCTGGTTATATACAGACTTCTTATTTAATCCCCTATCAATAGTATGTTAATTTATCCCTGTCTTTTGTTGTGTCTGCTGCCTGTGAGTTCAGCCTGTCAGGTTCAGCTTCTCCCAAGAGGAAAGCTCCGCTCTTCTTTGTGGTTCCGATACAAATTGGTTTGTTTCTTCCTGACATTTGTCCTATGGGAGTCATAGTTTAACTTTTTTAATTTACTCTACTGAGTCAGTTACCACTTACACAATTCTTTTCCTCTTCCAAAAAAGTTTGTTTAATTTCTTGACTACTCTCTTCATCCTTGTTGATTTATATCCTTTGGGGAGGTCATTTTAGTAGGTTTTCAAGAGAGGGCAAGTTAAATACAAAGCTCAATCCTCCATATTAACAGGACATACAATGCACCCTTTTTTAGGTCAAATGTATTTTGGCCTTTTCAGGATAAACAAAGGATTAATGATAAGGCTGAGAAATTATTCCTCTCTTTCTTGTACATTTGCCTAGAAACTCAGGAACATGTTTCCTCAGTGTACTTCTGACCCTATGATGGGTGCTGGTAATGAGCTAGAGCTATAGGTGTAGCAAGATAACATATCCGTTTTTTCCCCTTGGAATCAAATATGCTTGAGCTTCCAAACTTTAAAGTTAAAAGGAAATAAATTCTTAGTGTTAACTGTACCTTTTAATCACATGTAAATGTCTCTCTTTTTCTAAGAAATAAAGATAGTTCTTTGTTCTAAACAATATTTTCCTATCACTGTGAGGAATTTCTATAGGAAAAAAAATGTAATATCTATTTATTTATTTGCCTCACCAGGTCTTAGTTGTGGTATGTGGAATCTTTGATCTTTGTTGCAGTTCACAGGATCTTTAGTTGCAGCATGTGGGATCTAGTTACCTGGCCAGGGATGGAACATGGGCCCCCTGCATTGGGAGAATGAAGCCTTAGACACTGGACCACTAGGGAAGTCCTGATATAGAAAAATTTGAGGAGGTATAAGTTCTGGTTAGTGCAGATTACCATGAATTATAATAGTACAGTAGTCAACTATTTGAATTATTTCCCTTGTAGAGCCAGTGAGATAATGATTGACTGAATGTGGCATACATAATGAAGAGATACTGTTTTTTTACCTATCCAATTAATAAAAATTTTGAAATGTAGCAATATCAAATGTTGACAACAGTACAGGGAAACAAGTACTCTCATACATAGCTAGAGTGTCAATTGGAATAACCACTTTGGTAGACAGTTTGTCAGTATCTATTAAAATTGGAAATGTGTACACCCATGAACCTGTAATTCCACCTGTCTCTACCCTAGAAGAGGCTTGCACATGTGCACAGAAGGCATGTACAAGAATGTTTCATTATGGCAAAAAAGAAAAAGACTGTGACAATGAGATCTGTATGCACTGATATAAATAAATCTCTAAGACCAAGTTCTTTTTTAAAAAAGGCAAGTGACAAAATGTTATCTATGTATAATGTGACTCTATCTTTAACATATTTTAGTAGGTATCTACATACATGTACATATAGCATATGTATGTATATATATTATTTTCAAATCTATTTACATATATGTTCCAGGCATTTGCCAAAACATATTTAATAAATAAATGCACACACTTCCATGTAAATGTCTAGAATATGTACATGTCCAGATACATAGTATGTAAATGTCTAGGAAAAAGTGTCTGGAAGATCTGGACCAAGCTGATGACAATGGTTACTTCTGGAGAGAGGTCTGGAATTTTGGCAGGGGTGAGGCAGTCAAGGGAACTTGCCCTTTATATGTATTATCTGGATTATTTTTTGTAAGAATGTTTTCATATGTTACTTCTATAAGTACACACACACATACATTATTGTCAGTTTAAATATACAGGGTATATAAAGCAGTGAGATTGGTTTTCATTGTTTATATTACACTTGATCTTAGCCAAAAGACCAAGAAGCGATCATTGTTCATATTGAAATGACTAAAAGTGTGTTTCTTGAAAAATAGCTCTTGCCTATTTAGATACGGCCCTACCTAACCTGCCTTTGCTTCTTTGTCTCATTTCAATACTGGTTGAAGGCCTTCATATAATCTTCTTGGATACTAACCACTCATTCAGCCAGTTTCCTGTGAGAGCAGAAAGGAATCTATTCATTGAGTTTTCCCTATCTTAGAAGAGCTACCAAACTTCCATTTCTAGAATTTGTTCTCTAAATGCATGCAGAACTGCAGTTGCTGATACATGCATACATTTGAAAGTTCTAAATACAAGAATGTGCATCTCTTTACAGTTTACAAAATATTTTTACTTTTTTGTCTTATTTGATCTTCCCAACAACCTGTGAGGCAGATAGTGTTGTTAATTGCTTACATAGATGAGACCACCCCCAGGTTCAGCAGTTCACCAGGAGGAATCACAGGACTCAAGTATAGTCACACTCACCGCTAAGGTTTATTATAGTGGAAGTATACAAAACAAAATCAGCAAAGGGAAAAACCACATGGGGCAAAGTCTGTAGGAAACTGAGTGCTTCCAAGAGTCTTCTTCCAATGGAGTCACATAGTATGTACTTAATTCCTCCAGCAATGGATTTTAACAATGTGTGTGAAATGTTGTCTATCAGGGAAGCTCCCATGAGCCTAGGAGTCCAGGATTGTTAGCAGGGGTAATTCATGTAGGCATTTTGTCCCTAGCACATATGAAAATTCTAGACTCCCAGAAGGAAAGCAATGTGCTCAGGGTAAGTCATATTGCTTGCACAGTCCAGGCATAACGAGCCACTCTTAAAATTGTGGGAATCCTACCAAAATCCAGGTTCCCAGATTTGAGCCTAGGTCCAACTTGCAAGCAGATCTGTTTTTAGGACTGATAAGTCTCAGACCTGCCACGTTAGCTCTTTTTTGCATAGAAACTAAGGCTAAAAGAGATGAAATGGCTTTTCTTAAGTTATTTACATAGAGTATGCTGGACTCAAGGTTCAAACCTAGGCCTTTGGATTCCAAGTTGGTACTTTTCCCACTACATAACTTTAATCTCCATCAAATCAAGTAGAAATGTTTTTAGTGTGCAACTGAAGTGGTAGAAATTGAATGCATAGTTCCTTAAGATGTGAAATGTTGAAGTGATTTTCTTCCTTTACCTTGTAATGCTTTCTTTCTCTCAACCTATAACATTTCTAGGATAACATAAAAAATCTAGAATTGGAAGTCATCAATTTGCAAAAGGAAAAAGAAGAATTGGTTCTTGAACTTCAAACAGCAAAGAAGGATGTCAACCAAGCCAAGTAAGAAAAAAGTCAATAATTATATTTCACGTTCCTAACTGTGTGTGAAGAACTGTAGAGGAAATAGAAAAGTAAAAGAGCCATTTCCTGCCCTTAGAGGATTTAAACCTAATTATGGAGAGGAGACCTAAAACAAAAGAAAATTAAAGGAATTGAGATTTTAAATAACATTTCATGGTGACAGTAAAAGAATACCATAACACAGCATGTGATTAGTAGCCAAATAAATTTCTTAGGCAGTAATCACTTTAAGAGTTCAGAGGCAGAAGATATCAGTTCAGGGTGGCATAATCAAGGAAGGTTTTATAAGAAGTTAGCATTTAAAATTAAACAGAATAAAAATAAAGAAGTTAGCATTTGAGCTAGATTTTGAAAGATTATCAGACCTACCAGACCAGCAGTTTCTTGGTCCCTGTGCTGATGGTAAATTCACCTGTGAATAGAATTAATATTCAGGCTAGTAAATGAAAAATCAATCTAGCCATCCCTTAGTTAGTTAAGAATAAAGCCAAGACAAATTACCAGAATATCCCACTGTCCCTTAGACCTTTGCCTTATTGGCTATTCTACCTTCTTTTTACTCAATGATTCTATTATATTTCTCTATGTATCCAAAGTTCATGTTCTTAGAAGTTATGTTGAATGTTTGCTTTCTATCTCAGACTTGTGTAACAATCATCAGAATTATTCCTTATAACTAAAGTGAAGTGAAATGCTTTTAAAGAACCATCCTTTTAACACAAAGTGGTGGTGCCAGGGGTCGGGGGGGGAGTAGTATTGAGACAACTGCCTAGTTATATACTCAAAAAATTTCCTTTGCTCTTTGTATTAAGCTCTAATTTTTGAGACAGTTTTAGTTTTGGGGGTAGTATTAATTTTTAAAAAAATTTCTATTTATTTATTTATTTTTGGCTGTGCCAGGTCTTTGTTGCTGTGCATGGGCTTTCTCTAATTGCAGCGAGTGGGGAGTACTCTCTAGTTGCAGTGCCTGGACTTCTCTTGTTACAGAGCACAGGCTCTAGGATGTGCGGGCTTTGGTAGTTGTGGCAAGTGGGCTCAGTGGTTGTGGGGCACGGGCTTGGTAGCCCCAAGGCATGTAGAATCTTCCCAGACCAGGAAATGAACCCCGGTCCTGGCATTGGCAGGCGGATTCTTATCCACTGAACTACCAGGGAAGTCCAGTCTTCCTTATTTAAGATGGCTATATGACTGGTCCCCTATATTATATATATCAAGGGTGTAAACCTGGAAGTCTAATATTATGTCTTTTGAAATCAGACTTTGCTCCTGCTAGTCCTCATTCCTACAAAATCTGTGTTTAGGTTGAGTGAGCGCCGCCGGAAACGTCTCCAGGAGCTAGAGGGTCAAATAGCTGATCTGAAGAAGAAACTGAATGAACAGTCTAAACTTCTGAAGCTGAAAGAATCCACAGAGCATACCGTCTCCAAACTGAACCAGGAAATACGAGTAATATACTCTCATCCTTGCATTTACCCTGTAGAAACTTAACAACCATAGGCGTTCTATTAGAATTATACTACAGAGGTGTTTTCAAGTGAGGAAGTAGCTTGAATCTCTGCAAATGTCCTTTTTGTAAGGACATTGTGATAGTAGTCATCTAGAATTTGAATAACAAAACAGTTACTCAGTTTTGACATTCAGAATTTTAATGTTAGATTCTCTGAAACCAAAGGGCAAGGATACCTTAATATTTAGTGGTGATATTTTGACCACTTTCCATGATCATGTAGAATAATTCTGCAAAGTGATTACAAAATGACTGGCACCTAGAGAAAATTTTTGGTCACTGATGTTTGACTTCTGACATCTACAAAGTGGTGGTTACAGGTCATTGTACTGAACCTATTTGAATACAGTGGTTGCTAGGTAGATTTTGTCCTTGAGATTTAGTAGATACTTCCTTGAAATTTCATTTATATGCAGTGAATTTAGAGCTGGTTTTAGCTTGTAGGTAAATTTTTTATACAAAAAAGATCTTAATGACCCAGACAACCACAATGGTGTAATCACTCAACTACAGCCAGACATTCTGGAATGTGAAGTCAAGTGGGCCTTAGGAAGCATCACTCTGAGCAAAACTAGTGGAGGTGATAGAATTCCAGCTGAGCTACTTCAAATCCTAAAAGATAATGCTGTAAAAGTGCTGTACTCAATATTCCAGCAAATTTGGAAAACTCAGCAGTGACCACAGGACTGGAAAACGTCAGTTTTCATTCCAATCCCAAAGAAAGGCAATGCCAAAGAATGTTCAAACTACTGCACAGTTGCACTCACATGCTAGCAAAGTAATGCTCAAAATTCTCCAAGTGAGGCTTCAATAGTGCATGAACTTCCAGATGTTCAAGCTGGATTTAGAAAAGGCAGAGGAATCAGGGATCAAATTGCTAACATCCCTTAGATCACAGAAAAAGCAAGAGAATTCCAGAAAAACATCTACTTCTGCTTCATTGACTATGCTAAATCCTTTGAAGGTACAGATCACCACAAACTGTGGAAAATTCTTCAAGAGATGGGAATACCAGACCACCTGACCTGCCTCTTGAGAAATCTGTATGCAGGTCAGGAAGCAACAGTTAGAACTGAACATGGAACAACAGACTGGCTCCAAACAGGAAAAGGAGTAAGTCAAGGCTGTATATTGTCACCCTGCTTATTTAACTTATATGCAGAGTACATCATGAGAAGTGCCAGGCTGGATAAAGCACAACAAACTTTGGAAAAGTCTTAAAGTGTTAGGAATACCAGACCACCTTACCTGCCACCTGAGAAATCTGTATGCCGGTCAAGAAGCAACAGTTAGAACTGGACATGGAACAACAGACTGGTTCCAAATTGGGAAAGGAGCATGTCAAGGCTGTATATTGTCACCTTGCTTATTTAATTTATATGCAGAGTACATCATGAGAAGTGCCGGGCTGGATGAAGCACAAGCTGGAATCAAGATTGCCGGGAGAAATATCAATAGCCTCAGATATGCAGATGACACCACCCTTATGGCAGAAAGCGAAGAAGAACTAAAGAACTTCTTGATGAGGATGACAGAGGAAAGTGAAAAAGCTGGCTTAAAACTCAACATTCAAAAAACGGAAATCATGGCATCCTGTCCCATCACTTCATGGCACTTTGTTGTCATGGGAAAACAAAGGAAACAGTGAGAGACTTTATTTGGGGGGCTCCAAAATCACTGGAGATGGTGACTGCAGCCATGAAATTGAAAGACACTTGCTCCTTGGAAGAAAAGCTATGACCAACCTAGACAGCATATTAAAAAGTAGAGACATTACTTTGTGGACGAAGGTCCGTCTAGTCAAAGCTCTGGTTTTTCCAGTAGTCACGTATGGATGTGAGAGTTGGACCTTAAAGAAAGCTGAGCACCGAAGAATTAATGCTTTTGAACTGTGGTGTTGGAGGAGACTCTTGAGAGTCCCTTGGACTGCAAGGAGATCCAACCAGTCCATCCTCAAGGAAATCAATCCTGAATATTCATTGGAAGGACTGATGCTGAAGCTGAAGTTCCAATACAAGACCCTGATACTGGGAAAGATTGAAGGCAGGAGGAGAAGTGGACGACAGAGGATGAGATGGTTGGATGGCATCACCGACCTGATGGACATAAATTTGAGCTAGCTCCAGAAGTTGGTGAAGAACAAAGAAGCCTGGAATGCTGCAGTCTATGGGGTCACAAAGAGTTGGACAGGACTGACTGACTGAACTATTTTTTTCTATTATTTGTTCAGAGTGTTCATTTGTATAGTCTATACTTGGAAACCCTGTGCAAGCATAGTAAGGAGTATTGCAAGCATAATCAGAAAATCTGTTAGCAAACTTTTCAACTCAGCTCTGGATTTTCTTTCCTTAATGGTTAGTCTATCCATCTGTATATCAGCCCAGAATAAATGCAGGTGACTACTTGTGCTGATTTTTGTTTTCATAGGTGATAAAAAACCAGCGGGTACAGTTAATGCGTCAGATGAAAGAGGATGCAGAGAGGTTTAGACAGTGGAAGCAACAAAAAGACAAAGAAGTAATCCAGTTAAAAGAACGGGTAAGTAACTGCAGCTTCTCAGAATCCTAACTAATGAACCCTTTTCTGGGCTGACTAGCATTAAAGCCTCTCTTCTAACAACTGGATCTCTAAATATATGATACATTCATGAATTTAACATGAATTTTTTTAAACGTCTACTATGTGCAAGGTACTACCCACTAGATACCATGGAAAATAGAAAGATGAGTAGTATACGTGTTCTGCCCTTGAAGAATGTCTTATCTACAAAGAGTGGTAGAATATAATTTCTAAAGGTGATGGTAGTTTTATTTTTTAACTAAGCATTATAAAAGAAATGTTGTAAAAAGAGAATATGTTGTCTAAATGGGAAAGTGAGACATAAGCATGGTTTTCTTCAACAAGTTAGTGTTCCAATATATTAATTTGAGAGTGATGTTAAGATAGTGAAGTTTATATAATATTTGTATGTAATGTAGTACCAGGGAGGATAATAATTAGGAAAGCAGAAAATAATGAAAATCATTTTTTATCTTTTTAAAAATGTGTTTACTTTATAAAAAGTTGTTTATTTTTGGCTGGCGGGGGTTGCTTTGCAGTGTTGGTTTCTGCCTTGTATCCTCATTGGTCAGCCATGGGTGTATGTCACCTCCCTCTTGAACCTTTCTCCCACCTCCCTTTTTCTTGTTCTGATATCCAGCAAGGTTCAGCCCAGGTGGTTACCAAATACATACACTGGAGACTAATTAGAAAAGAAAATGTTTAAGAAAAAGAGTGTACCATTTTTAAAAAATGTTTTATTTAAAAATATTTTTAAATTAAAATGTTTATAAAGTAATTAAAAATTATTTAGAAGGTTTAAAAAACTCATGGAATTTTTCAAAGGTCTGAAAACAGTTCATATCTTTTTTATAAGAATAAACAAAAAAGTTAAAACCATAAAAAATTAGGCATAGTTTTCTTTAATACAAGAAATAAAGAGACTGGTACTTTACAAATAGTCTAAAATGCCAATGTAGTTAAGAAAGGGAATCACACTTCTAGTTGGACTAAAAAGATGATAACTGAAAAGGCCTTGAACAATAGGGAGGATTTTGACAGAGGTAAATGCCAGCATTCCAAATAAATAGAAGATCAGGAATGAAGACACAGAGATGACAGCTTTGTCGGAATTTTCAAGGAATAGCAAATGATCCATGTTGGATGAAGGATAGTCAGAGAAGATTTCATTGGAAAGACAAGTTGAAGCTGGATTGTTAAAGATTCAGGAAATTTGAAATTTGTTAGTGTAAAGATTTTTAGGATTTTTGAGAAACAAAGTAATATCAGCAAAGTACTGCTTTCCAAGATACATCTGGGATTCAGGTGTTAAACAAACTAAAGTATTGGGAACCTAGAGGCCAGAACACAAGCAAATATTGCATCATCCAGAAAGATAATAGGGACCTGAATTAGAATAGTAACAGTGATCTTGGAAAGCACAGGAAAGAACATTAATTTGGGATCATTTTTAGAACAGGCCAGAATGTGATATGTTGAATCAAAAAATGAGAGAAATGTTTTAGGAATGGTGGCACAAGGAGCTTTGTGGTCTCTCTTTCCAGCAAAAGAAGTGCAACTGGTGACATTTATTAAAACAACCATTAAAAGTCTCTGGAAATTGTCTTAAAGGCATACAGGAAGTAAATCATTCCAGGAAATCTATTTAATCTCAATAAGAACAGCAAAGAGTCTGTAGCCTTTGAGCCTCGAGCAACTCTCTCCCTCCTACCCAACAGCTCCATTTTGCTGAAGCTTTTTTTTTTTTTTTTTTTGGATTAAGAGCAGCCAAGAGGTCTGGGGATCCCTTCTTCCATCTCACCCCCGTGCACAGAGTGGAAGCTCTATCCCTGCTGCAGAAGACCACAACTACTGGGGTCTGACTATCCTAACCCCTCTAATCATAGGATGTAGGTTCCATGTCAAGAGAGGCAAACCAAGAAAAATAGGGTGTGCTGCCCCTGCTCAGCATCCTAATCCTAGAACAGAGATATCACTCAGAGAAGTGGGCTGCTGTCCCACCAGGTCCTAAACAGTGGTACAGATAGTTCTGCCCAGGGAGAGAAGCAGGCCATAGGAATGAAGTTTTCCCTAAGAGGACTGGCTTTATTTGGCAATAGAATCTGGGGAAGTTAAAACCTAAAGGTGCTGTCAAAAACAATGGAAATTTTGGTAGTGAACAATTAGGAGGAGACTGGTAGCTCCTGAGAACAATAAATGAAACAACAGTCAAAATATTCTAAGATCTAATGACTGAAAACTTTCTAAATTTGATTAAAAAAAACATTACACATCTAAGAAGCTCAATCAACTACAAGTAGGATAAATTTACAGAGATCCACACCCGAGACACTTCATGTCCAAATGTTGAAAGACAAAGACAAAAAACTTAAAAGCAGCAAAATAAAATGACTCATCACATACAGAGAAATCCCAATAAAATTAACAGCTGAATTCTCATCAGATCAGGAATAAGACAAGGGCATCCACTCTCACCACTTCTATTCAACATTGTCCTGGAGGTTCTAGCCAGGACACTTAGGCAAGTAAGATATATGAAAGGCATCTAGGTTGAAAAGGAAAAGGCAAAACTATCTCTGTTAGAGATGACATGATCTTGTATATAGAAAATCCTAGAGAATCAACTGAAAACTGTTAGAACAAATACATGAGCAGGAGAGTTGCAGGATATAAGTTCAATGCACAAAATTTGGTCATATTTCTCTTCACTAAAAACTAACAATTTGAAAGTGGAATTAAGATAATTCCATTTATAATAACATCAATAAAAATAAAATACTTAGGAATAAGCTTAACAAAACAAGTATAAGACTTGTATACCAAAAACTACAAAACGTCCTTTAATTAATAGAAGATCTAAGTGAAAAGAACAATAACCCATGCTCATGAGTGGGAAGACTTAATGTTAAGTTGGAATACCCCAAGATTGATCTACAGATTCAACACAATCCCAACCAAATTTTGTCCTAGCTTATTTATAGAAATTCACACATTTATCCTAAAATTCATATGGAAATGCAAGTGACCAAGAATAGTCATAACAATCTTGAAAGAGAAGAAACTTGGAAATATGATATTTCCTGATTCCAGCAAATCCATGACCTCACATAGCTACCCTTTATTTTCAGTGTGAAAACACTTAAGATCTACTCTTTTAGCAGATTTAAGTAGAGTTCAACTTTTTTAGATTCTGCATATAAGTGAGAAGGCTTCCCAGGTGGTGCTAGTGGTAAAGAGGCTGCCTGACAATGCAGCTTCCCTGGGTTGGGAAGATCCCCTGGAAGAGAGCATGGCAACCCACTCCAGTATTCTTGCCTGGAAAATTCCATGAACAGAGAAGCCTAGTAGGCTGCAGTCCATAGGGTCACAAAGAGTCAGACACGACTGAAACGACTTAGCACATATAAGTGAGATCATACAGTATTTGTCTTTCTCAGTCTGGTTTATTTCATTTACCATAATGACTTCCAGGTTCATCCACATTGTTTCAAATGGCAGGATTTCCTTCTTGTTTGTGAATGAATAATATTCCATTATGTATACAGTTGACCCTTGAACAACATGGATTTGAACTTCATGGGTCAACTTACACATGAATTTTTTTCAATAGTAAATACTACACTACTATACTATTCAGGGGCTTCCCAGTTGGTGCTAGTGGTAAGAAACCCACCTCCCAGTGCAGAAGACATAAAAGACATTCGACCCCTCAGTCAGGAAGATCCCCTGGAGGAGAGCATGGCAACCCACTGCAGTATTTTTGCCTGGAAAATCCCATGGACAGAGGAGTCTGGCAGACTACTGTCCGTAGTGTCGCAAAGAGTGAGACACGACTGAAGAGACTTAGCACACATGCACTATACTCTCCACAATCGGTTGAATGTATGGATGCAGAACCACAGATATGGAGGGCCAACTGTAAAGTTAAACCCAAATTTTCGATTGCATGAGAGTTGACACCCCTAACCTTGTGTTGTTCAGGCAGCAATATATTCCACATTTTCTTTATCCATTTGTTTGTCAACAACTTTTGTCAACTTAGGTTATTTCTGTAGCTTGGTTATTGTAAATAATGCTGCAATGAGTATGGCAATGCAGGTATCTCTTCAAGATACTGATTTCATTTCCTTTGCATGTATACTCAGTAGTGAGATTATCAGATCATATGGTCTTTCTATTTTTGATTTTTTAAGGAATTTCATTCTGTTTTCCATAATGACTGTACTGTTGAAAGACTCTTCAGTTACATTATAAGGTTTTATTTTAACTAGCTGAATAGCAATTAAAAATCTGGCTCTCTTCTTCTTAGGACCGCAAGAGGCAATATGAACTGCTCAAACTTGAAAGAAACTTCCAGAAACAGTCTAATGTGCTCAGACGTAAAACTGAGGAGGTAAGAAAATCCAATCTGCTAGGTCAAGTGTATTATCACTTTCAGGCTTAGATGCTGGCAGAATGGCATCCCTTAAATGAGCCAGTGTCCTGAGAAACCAGGGATACCAACCTTGACAGCAATTTGAGTCTTGATCCCTGTTGGTCAAGCATAAAACCTGCTGAAAATAGCAGTATTCGAATAAGGATTTTTTTTCCTGATTGGACTTGCTTCTTTACAAAAAAAAAGTAACACTAATATATGACAGTTCTAGATACTATCAGTCTGCAGTACTTCCTTGAAATGTGTACCTCCCCTAGGCTCTTGAGCCATAACCAGTGTTATGTACATGGGGACTTAGAAATGCGGTTCCTATAGAATTCAGACCCATAGAATTTTTATGCTAGAAATGAGAATGTTCTTCTTTCATACCCTTTAATTCAACATTACTATGAACCATTTTTATTTAGGCAGCAGCTGCCAACAAGCGTCTCAAGGATGCTCTCCAAAAACAGCGAGAGGTCGCAGATAAGCGGAAAGAGTCTCAGAGTCGTGGAATGGAAGGCACTGCAGCGCGAGTGAAGGTATGGACAGCTTGAACCACCATTTGTCTTATGTACACTGGGGATAGGGGAAAATGTGGAGTTGCTTTCTTTTTATTTAGAAGTAAACATTACAAAATCTGAAGTTCTACCTGAAAACCTTATTTCCCAAAGATATGATTACCTCCAAATGGTTGTTAAAGAACAGGAGTAGTGAACTCTTTCTGTTCCTGAGTCTTGATCACTGTTGGTCATAAACTTTGAGCAGATAAAATTTTTTAACAGTTTTATTGAGGTATATTTGACCTACAATAAATTATACATATTTAATGTGTACATTTTTAAAAGTTTTGACACAGATATACACCTTTAAATCATCACCACAATCAAGATAATGTCAGTGTCCATCAGGATCAAAACTTTGTCCACTTTTGTAATCCCTCCCTCCCATACCCAATCTATCCTTCTACCCCCCATCTCCAGGCATCCATTAATCTGCTTTCTGTCACTGGATTTTCTATGTAGATGATCATGTCATCTGCACATAGGGACAATTTTATTTATCCTTGCCCACTCTGTATGCCCTAAAAAAAGAGCCTTTCTTACCTAATTGTACTTGCTAGAACCTCTAGTAAAATATCAGTAGAATAGATAAAAAGAGGACATCCTTGCTTTGTTCCTAATTTTAGAAGGATAGCTTTCAGTCTTTCACCGTTAAGTATATTAGCTATAGATTTTTGTATCAGATTGAATAAGTTCTTATCTATTCCTAGTTTGCTGAAAGTTTTTTTATCATGACTGGATGTTGGGTTTTTCCCAAAAGTTTTTTTCTGAATCCTTTTGAGATGATTTTATGATTTGTTTTTACTCAGTATGGCAATGGCATTGATCTTTTTCCAATTTATTTTATTAAGATATAACTGACATACAGTAAGATTTACCCTTTTTAGTGTAGTACAGTTCTGTAAGTTTTAACATCACATGGTTATTATCAAAATACAGAATAGTTATCCCCTCCAAATTGCCCTGTAACACTTTGTCGTCATCTCCCACATCCTTTCATAAACAGTGATCTGCGTTCTGTCATTATTGTTTTCACTTTGCATTGTATCGATGTCATATAACTGGAAACATACAGTATGGCTTCTTTCACTTAGAATAAGGCATTTGAAATTCATCCATGTGTGTCTGTGCGTACTGTCATGTCCAACTCTTTGTGACCCCATGGACTGTAGCCTGCCAGGCTCCTCTGTCCATGAGATTTTGCAGGCAAGAATACCAGAGTGGGTTGCCATTTCCTCCTCCAGGGGATTTTCCCCACCCAGGGGTTGAACCCGCATATCCTGTGTCTCCTGCATTGGCAGGTGGATTCTTTACCACTGAGCCACAAGGGAAGCTCATCCATGCTATTGCCTATATTATTCCATTGTATGGAGGTTCCTTTATCTATTCACTTTATCTAATCATTTAAATGTTTTCTTGGAGTCATTTTTCTCCTAGTTTTTTGGGCTCATGAATAAAGCGGTTATAAAAACATTCTCATACAGGTTTCTATATAACAAAGATAGTCATTCACTTGGGTAAATAGCTAAGAGTGAGATTGCTTGGTCATATGGTAAGTGTGACCATATAAAGGAGAGGGAAGCCTGGCATGCTGCAGTCCATGGGGTTACAAAGAGGCAGACATAACTTAGCACCTGAACAGCAACAACAGTGTAAGTGTATGTTTAACTTTACAAGAAACTGCCAAATTATTTATCTAGTTGTTCAGTGCTAGTATATAGAAATACAATTGACTTTTGTATATTAATTTTTATCTTCTGACTTCATTAGTTTTGTAGCTATTTTGTAGGTTCTTTGGGACTTTCTATATAGGTAATCATACTGTTCATGGGGTTCCCAAGGCAAGAATACTGAAGTGGTTTGCCATTCCCTTCTCCAGTGAACCACATTCTGTCAGACCTCTCCACCATGACCTACCTGTCTTGGGTTGCCCCACGGGCATGGCTTAGTTTCATTGAGTTAGACAAGGCTGTGGTCCTAGTGTGATTAGATTGACTAGATTTCTGTGAGTATGGTTTCAGTGTGTCTGCCCTCTGATGCCCTCTTGCAACATCTACCATCTTACTTGGGTTTCTCTTACCTTGGGCGTGGGGTATCTCTTCACGGCTGCTTCAGCAAAGCACAACTGCTGCTCCTTTCCTAGGATGAGGGTATCTCCTCACCACTGCCCTTCCTGACCTTCAACGTGGGATAGCTACTCTAGGCCCTCCTGCTCTCCTTGGACGCAGGGTGGCTCCTCCCGGCCGCCGCCCCTGGCCTCGGGGATGCGGGGTGGCTCCTCCTGGCCGCCGCCCCTGGCCTCGGGGATGCAGGGTGGCTCCTCCTGGCCGCCACCCCTGGCCTCGGGCACTGGGTAGCTCCTCTTGGCTGCTGCCCTTCAGGCATGGGGTCCTCCCGGCTTCTGCCCCTGACCTCAGATGTGGGGTAGCTCCTCTCAGCCACGCTTAGTGCACTGGTCGCAGCCGCCTGCACTTAGTGCACCGGAACAACAGACTGGTTCCAAATAGGAAAAGGAGTCCGTCAAGGCTGTATATTGTCACCCTGCTTATTTAACTTATATGCAGAGTACATCATGAGAAACGCTGGGCTGGAAGAAACACAAGCTGAAATCAAGATTGCCAGGAGAAATATCAATAACCTCAGAGATGCAGATGACACCACCCTTATGGCAGAAAGTGAAGATGAACTAAAAAGCCTCTTGATGAAAGTGAAAGTGGAGAGTGAAAAAGTTGGCTTAAAGTTCAACATTCAGAAAACGAAGATCATGGCATCTGGTCTCATCACTTCATGGGAAATAGATGGGGAAACAGTGTCAGACTTTATTTATTTGGGCTCCAAAATCACTGCAGATGGTGACTGCAGCCATGAAATTAAAAGACGCTTACTCCTTGGAAGGAAAGCTATGACCAACCCAGATACCATATTCAAAAGCAGAGATATTACTTTGCCGACTAAGGTCTGTCTAGTCAAGGCTATGGTTTTTCCAGTAGTCATGTATGGATGTGACAGTTGGACTGTGAAGAAGGCTGAGTGCCGAATAACTGATGCTTTTGAACTCTGGTGTTGGAGAAGAGTCTTGAGAGTCCCTTGGACTGCAAGGAGATCCAACCAGCCCGTTCTGAAGGAGATCAGCCCTGGGATGTCTTTGGAAGGAATGATGCTAAAGCTGAAACTCCAGTACTTTGGCCACCTCATGCAAAGAGTTGACTCATTGGAAGAGACTCTGATGCTGGGAGAGATTGGGGGCAGGAGGAGAAGGGGACGACAGAGGATGAGATGGCTGGATGGCATCACGGACTCGATGGATGTGAGTCTGAGTGAACTCCAGGAGTTGGTGATGGACAGGGAGGCCTGGCATGCTGTGATTCATGGGGTTGCAGAGTCGGACATGACTAAGCGACTGAACTGAACTGATATAGTTAATCATGCCATCCATAAATACAGTTTTATTTCTTCTTTTATAATATATATGTATTTTATTTACTTGCCCTATTGCATTGGTTAGGACATTCAGGATGATACTGAATAGGAGAAATGACAGTAGAAACCCTTCTGTTTCTGATCTCAGGGGAACAATATTCAGTCTTTACCATTAAGTGTGATATTAGCTGTAGGTTTTTCATAGAGGTCCTTTATCAGCTTGATAATGTTCTTATCTGTTCTTAGTTTGCTGTGAGTTCTTATCTTGAATGGATTTTTTTTTTTTTTTGGCTACACCACACACTTTGTAGGATCTTAATTCCCCAACCTGGGATCAAACCCAGGCCCCCAGCAGTGAAAAGGCCTGATGGGTTCTAATTACTGGACCACAAGGGAATTCTCAATGAGTGGATATAAATTTTGCCAAATACTTTTTGTGTCTAGTTTGTTGATTTGGTGAATGATTTCAACGTTCAAATATCGAGTCAGCCTTGCAATCTTTGAATAAACTCCACTTAGTGATGATATATCATCCTTTTTATGTATTGTTGAGCTTGTGTGTGCATGCGTACATGCTCAGTTGCTTCAGTTGTGTCCGACTCTTTGTGATCCTATGGACTATAGCCCACCAGGCTTCTCTGTCCTTGGGATACTCCAGGCAAATGCCCTCCTCCAGGGGTATCTTCCTGACTCAGGGATTGAACCTGGATCTCCTGCATTGCAAGCAGATTCTTTACCGCTAAGCTCCATTGTTGAGTTCAACAATATATAAATTAAAATCTTGCTAAAATAAAAATTTTGTGTATAATTTTTATATCTGTATTCTTGAGGGACATTGGTCTGTTGTTTTCTTATAATGTCTTTGTCTGGTTTTGATATCAAGGCCTCCTAGAATAAGTGAGAAAGTATTGCCTCCTCTTCAATTGTCTGGAAGAGTTTGTATAGAACTAGTATTGTTTCTTCCTTACAAGTTTTGTACATTTCACACATTAAGCCATCTAGGCCTGAAGGATGTTTCTGTTAGTTGTTGCTTTGGGTCAGAGGAGGGGTTAACTCTAATTCAGTTAGTGAGCTTTGGTAGTTTGTGTGTTTGCCATGATGGCAAACACATGAATGAATAACTCATAAAGGCATGAAGTTATTCATCAGTTCAGTTCAGTTCAGTCGCTCAGTCATGTCCAACTCTTTGCGACCCCATGAATTGCAGCATGCCAGGCCTCCCTGTCCATCACCAACTCCCGGAGTTCACTCAGACTCACGTCCATTGAGTCAGTGATGCCATCCAGCCATCTCATCCTCTGTCATCCCCTTCTCCTCCTGTCCCCAATCCCTCCCAGCATCAGAGTCTTTTCCAATGAGCCAACTCTTTGCATGAGGTGGCCAAAGTACTGGACTTTCAGCTTCAGCATCATTCCCTCCAAAGAAATCCCAGGGCTGATCTCCTTCAGAATGGACTGGTTGGATCTCCTTGCAGTCCAAGGGACTCTCAAGAGTCTTCTCCAATACCACAGTTCAAAAGCATCAATTCTTTGGCGCTCACCTTTCTTCACAGTCCAACTCTCACATCCATACATGACCACAGGAAAAACCATAGCCTTGACTAGACGGACCTTTGTTGGCAAAGTAATGTCTCTGCTTTTTAATACGCTGTCTAGACTGGTCATAGCTTTTCTTCCAAGGAGCAAGCGTCTTTTAATTTCATGGCTGTAGTCACCATCGCCAATGATTTTGGAGCCCAAGAAAATAAAGTCTGTCACTGTTTCCATTGTTTCCCCATCTATTTGCCATGAAGTGATGGGACCAGATGCCATGATCTTCATTTTTTGAATGTTGAGTTTTAATCCAGCTTTTTCACTCTCCTCTTTCACCTTCATCAAGAGGCTCTTTAGTTCCTCTTCAATTTCTGCCATAAGGGTGGTGTCATCTGCATATCTGAGGTTATTGATATTTCTCCTGGCAGTCTTGATTCCAGATTGCCAAAATTGTTTCCAGATTAATATCAAATAATTATATGTGATTAATAATAGTTAATTAATAATAAATCATTAATATAAAAATATATCCACTCTAGCTTTCTTTGACTACTTTTAGCATGGTATATCTTCATCTAAAAATGAAAATTTTCATTTTTTGAAAGTATCTGTGTTTTATTACCCTGGATCTCATTGCGATACACAGGCTTCTCATTGTGGTGGCTTCTGTTGTTGTAGAGCACAGGTTATGCACATGGGCTTCAGTAGTTGCAACACATAGGCTCAGATGTTGCAGTGTGCAGGCTCTAGAGCATGGGCTCAGCTGTTGTGGTGCTTAGGTTCAGTTGCTCCATGGCATGTAGGTTCCTCCCAGACCAGGGTTCGATCCCATGTCCCCTGCATTGGCAGGCGGATTCTTATCCAGTGCACCACCAGGGAAGTCCAGGTTACCTTTCTAAAAACTGAATTTATTTCACTCAGACTGTAAAGTAATTAACCTCCAATTAAAATAAATAAATTTATATTAACAAAACTGAATTTAGTTAATTGCATTTTTTAAAATTCCATTGATCTATTTTAAAGATTAATAATGGTTACTGTTTATTAAGTAGAACAGATGATCAAAATATACTTCAGTTCTGTATTATGACTTATTATGGACAAAGGTTAAGGAGAAAATGGAGAAGGTAAAAACAGAATACATAGAAATGCTAGGATATCTGAAGAAAGATTTTCTGCAGAAAGCTTTCTTGTGACCTTTTTGGAAATTGCCACTAAAGGCTCTTAGAGCACTATTGGCATTTTTGGTGAGTTTTGGCACAAATGGAAATCTCACTTCTACTTACTTGGGCTCTGGTTCAAGTGAAATTAAACCTGGAGTGAATCTAGCCCATGGGCCAGAGATTCCTCATCCTTAACCTAACATGACTGATTTATCTTCTAGAGTTGGCTTGGAAATGAAATTGAGATAATGGTCAGTACTGAGGAAGCCAAACGCCATCTGAATGACCTTCTTGAAGACAGAAAGATTCTGGCTCAGGATGTGGCTCAACTCAAATTAAAAATGGAATCTGGGGAGAATCCACCTCCTAAACTCCGGGTAAGTGCTCTGTGGAAATATGTTGGCAATGATCATACTCTACACTCCCCAGAAATCCTCACTAATTTGGAGAACTTCTTTCTAATTAGAGCTTCACCCTCATCCCCACTTCTTTACAGAGGCGAACATTCTCACTTGCTGAACTGCGTGGTCAAGTTCCTGCATCAGAGGGTTCCATTAAAAAGCAGATTGAAAGCCTAGAGACTGAAATGGAACTCAGGTAATGGTACTATCTCTAAGTCATTATAAAAACTTATGCCTTGAATCAAAATAGAAGCTATCAATCAGTGATTCAAAGGCTTTGTGATGTGGGAGAAACAAAATAATGATTTTTTGAACTATGCACTTCACTAGGCGTGTTAGATACATTTTCTCATTCAGTCTCTCTGTGAGATATATACATTATGAGATAAGCATCATTCTTCTCACTTTAGAGATCTAAAGTTGAAAGATCTTTAAAAATTTGCTAAAGATTATACAGAACCAGGATTTGAAACCCACTTTATCTAATTACAAAATCTATTATCTTTAGCATCTGAGCCACCAGGGAAGTCCATGATATATCACAAGAACTGACAAAAAATAAAACTTTAGAGGAACCCAATAAATGATACCAGAAGATCAACAACCTGGGAGAAATAATTTTAGAGATCATCAGCAAAGTAGATAAAAGTAAACTATCATGAGCATTAAACGAGATTAGAAAGCAAAGTATAGGACTTCTCTAGTGGCTCAGTGGAAAGGAATCCTCCTGCCAATGCAAGGGACACAGGTTCGATCTCTAGTCCAGGAAGATTCCACATGCCTCAGAGCAACTAAGCCCATGCACCACAACTGCTGGACCCCGTGCTCTGTAGGGCCCAGATGCCACAACGACTGAGCCTGTGTGCTACAACTACTGAGGCCCCTGCACCTGGAGCCTGTGCTCTGCAAGAGAAGCCAGCACAATGAGAAGCCTGAGCACCTGAACAAAGAGTAGCCCCCACTCAGTGCAACTAGAGAAAGCCTATGCAAAGCAACTAAGACCCAGCACAGCCAAAAAAATAAATAGAGAGTAAAATACATAACACAGAACTTGGCATCTTAAAAGTGCTTGATAAATCCTCTTCTTTTTAATCACTATTACTGTCTTTTAAATATCTATTAAATCTATAAGGAACAGAACTTTGATAGATATTTTATACTGTCTTAGGTATAATAGAATTTTATTGCCCAGAAGACCTTGGAGATCATTTAATTTGTTTTCAGCAACACACACTAGCTGTATATCTTTGGATATGTCTTTAAGTCACTCAGCAATTGATGTTCTACTTTGTGCTACACTTGGAGAAGGAAATGGCAACCTACTCCAGTATTCTTGCCTGGAAAATCCCATGGATGGAGGAACCTGATAGGCTACAGTCCATGGGGTCACAAAGAGTCAGACACGACTTAGTGACTTCACTTTACTTCACTTTGTGCTACACTAGATGTAGTGGGATATATAGAAAGCATAGATGGCATTGTCCTTGCTCTCAAGTAGAAACATTATACTGACTGACAGTGGTGTGTTGAAATTGTTAAAATTTCAGGAATGCTGTAAACTGTTGATAGCTTACAATTGCTCGTGGTGAGAATATTTACACTATGGAAACTAGCAAAGGCTGCAAATCAGATCTGGTATTTTTAGGTGCTGTTTGTTAAACATTTACCTGCTCACCATTGTGCATAAGTAAATGATTATATAAATGTAGGGCAGGTGCCAGGTAGAGTGCAATTAGACCAAGGTGAGTTTAATCAAAGGAATTTCTCTAAAGACAGGAAAGGGCATTTGATAGATAAAACAACTCTAGTGTTCTGGCCCACCTCTTCCAAGAAGCCTTCCCTGACTCTTCATCCCTCACTAATTTTCCTCTTCTCTAAACTCCTTCAGAAATTACAGTACTCAGTCATGTAGTACAGATGATATATGTTCTCTTTATATTTATTGATTATTTTACATCTATTAGTCTTGTCAATCTAGACAGATTGTAAGCTTGTTGAAGGAAAGGACTACGTATTAGACCAGAGTTCTCAAAGTATGGTGTACAGTCTCCTGGGGATCTCTGAGACCCTTTCAGGGAACCTATGTGACTCCCTGTTTTTATAATAATATTAAGAAATTGTTTGCCATTTTTATACTATGTTGACGTTTGCCATAATAATGCCAAAGCAATAGTGGACAAAACTGCTAGCACCCTGGCTTGAATCAAAGCAATGGCACAAACCTGTGCCACGTGGTGTGCTCAGTCACTCAGTCTTGTCTGACTCTGCAACCCCATGGACCATAGCCTGTCAGGCTCCTCTGTCCATGGGATTCTCCAGGTGAGAATACCAAAGTGAGTTACCATGCCCTCCTCCAGGGGATCTTCTCAACCCAGGAACTGAACCCGCATCTCTTATGTCTCCTGCATTGGCAGGCAGGTGCTTTACCACTAGCACCACCTGAGAAGCCCAGCACAAACCTTTACTAGTGATCATTGAATACTTCATCATCACACACTCTCGTTTTTTAAAAAGTCAGTTTTACTCAAAAATGGCTGTGATAAAACAATAAAAATTGTTAATTTTTTTAAATCTCAACTCTTGAGTTCAGATCTTTATAATGTTCCATGTGACGGAACGGAAAGAATGCATAAAGCGCTTGTGCTGACGTCAAAGGCTGATGTTTGTCTCAAGGAAAAGCACTTGTGCGGTTTGAGGTGTGAGCTCAACAGACCTCTTTTTTCACAGAACATCAGTTTTACTTGAAAGAATTACTGACAGACAAAGTATGGTTATTCAGTCCTGGGTACTTGGCAGACATTTTCTCAAAATTGAGCAGAGTGAGCCTGTCATATCAAGGAAAACAACTGTCAGTGTTTGTCACCAAAAATAAAATTTGAGCTTTCATGCAAAACTTAGAATTTTGTGTATGATGTGTATCCATCACTGTTAACTTGACAGTTTTACATAACTTTTCTAATGCGCCCAGTAGTGATATTAACAATTGTTATCTCGTTTCTATTGTGTAACAAAATGTGTTGATTTGAAGGTTCTGTATGACCGTCCAAATGACATGTTACAGAATCACGTAAGATTAAAATATCCATTCAGTTGGCAAGTAACTACATTTCAACTCTTATAAGGAACTTGTTGGGTTTTGGTGTAGTCTCAAAGAAGAATATCCACAGTTTTCTGAAAAGGCTGTTAAAATGCTCTTCCCAAGAATTTCCAGGTGGTACAGTGGTTAGGACTCCATACTTTCACTGCAGTGCCCTGGGTTCAATCCCTGGTCAGGGAACTAAGATCCCACAAGCTGTGCAGTGAGGCCAAAATTAAATTAAAATGCTCCTCTCTTGTCCAACTACGTATCCATGTGTGGCCAGTACCTTCATTTACATCAACCAGAACATGTCACAAAAGATTAGATGCAGAGGGACATGTGAGAATCCAGCTGTCTTCTACTGAGCCATACATAACAGAGATATGTCAATGTAAAACAATCTCATTCTTCTTACTGCATTGTTTTTTGTATTGGAAAATGTTGTGTGTGTGTGTGTGTGTGTGTGTGTGTGAGAGAGAGAGAGAAAGACACTCATGCGCACACACACACACACATTCATATCCTTCTCAGACCTTAGAATGTGACTTTATTTGGAAACAGTGTCACTGCAGATGTAATTGTTAATATATAATGGATTATTTTGACCTTAAGTGAATTAATAAATATTTTTATCACTTTTACTTTCTAATAGTGTAAATATCTATAGATATAATGTATATGAGCAGAATTTCTTAGGAGTCCTCAATAATTTTTAAGAGTGTAAAGGGGTCCTGAGACCCAAAAAGTTAAGAACTGCTGTCTCAGATTATTTTAGTATCCATTTTCTTTATAGTACCTTATTGCATGTTACACACTGGAGAAGGCGATGGCACCCCCACTCCAGTACTCTTGCCTGGAAAATCCCATGGACGGAGGAGCCTGGTAGGCTGCAGTCCATGGGGTCGTGAAGAGTCGGACACGACTGAGCGACTTCACTTTCACTTTTCACTTTCATGCATTGGAGAAGGAAATGGCAACCCACTCCAGTGTTCTTGCCTGGAGAATCCCAGGGACAGGGGAGCCTGGTGGGCTGCCATCTATGGGATCACACAGAGTCGGACACGACTGAAGTGACTTAGCAGCAGCAGCAGCATGTTACACACATGCCAGTACACTCCCTCTTACTGGACACCTAGCAAATTTGAGAAAGAAGCTATTGATGAAACTGAAATATTATGCAGACCTTGATTTCAGGCCATAATTGATCATAAAGTATCTGGAAGCTATAACCAGTATCTTGGTATCTAGTTTTCTTAGAAACTTCTCAGTCCTTTGGCAAGTATTTCAAGACAACTTCTCATAACACCAGCCATAGGTATGTATTTGATGTTCAGTTCCAGCAAAGAGCATCTACCTGTTTGTTCTGTTGAGTTTTCCTTAAGGTCTCTAACCTGAATTTTGTCCTTGTAAATGTGAGCCACCATGTCACAATTCCAACTTATATGGCCTCAAGACAAAGTCATATTATAGACAATGTGCTACAACAAAAGCCTCACTAAAACAAATCTTTCCAAGCCCACTGTATGACCCACTTATTTCAACCAGTATTTAATAAAATAAAAAACATTTGGATAGTCTTAGAGTCCCTGTTGGGAGGGATTGAGGGCAGGAGGAGAAGGGGACAACAGAGGATGAGATGGCTGGATGGCATCACTCACTCGATGGATGTGAGTCTGAGTGAACTCCAGGAGTTGGTGATGGACAGGGAGGCCTGGCGTGCTGTGATTCATGGGGTCGCAAAGAGTCAGACACGACTGAGCGACTGAACTGAGCTGAACTGAGAGTCCCTTTATAACAAGATTTGAGATACTGTATAAAATCCTAACCAGATGACTCAGTCATTATTTAAGTGATATTTAACTGATACCTCTGTCCATAAAAGTATTTGAAGTTTCTCCTTAGAGCTCTTCCCTCTCCTTGATGCTAAGGCTACTGGCAATAAGGCACACTGTTTCTTTCCCTGAAGGAGTGCTCAGATTGCTGACCTACAGCAGAAGCTGCTGGACGCAGAAAGTGAAGACAGACTAAAACACCGCTGGGAGAATATTGCTACCATTCTGGAAGCCAAGTGTGCCCTGAAATACTTAACTGGAGAAGTAAATATTTCTTCCTATCAGCCATTAGGGGTCTGGTTTGGTGGTCTGAAATAAGATGTCAGCCTGGAATGTTGTCATAGCGCTATTGCTACTGTTCGTGGCAGAAACCACAATGACACTATCATTAGAGAAATAGTTTTATTGGTAAAGGTTTGTGTGAGCAAGTACAGCCTGTCACTTAAAAAAATATAAATAACTTGCAAGCTGATACTCATGCCTGGCATATAACAGATGTTCAATAATGTTCACTGTTATGAAAAGTTTAGCATACCATAGTAGGCCACTGATCAAACATAAAATATTATACTATACTACTTTTTAAAACTCCTCTGATATGTATTCAAAAAGTTTTAAGTACAATCCAGGAGAGACAAAATCTTTGACATAAAAATATTCATTTAAGGAAAATCCGTCTTCACTGACCTTAAAATAATATATCATCATCCATTGTCACAAAAGGAATTAAAATTGATCACCTCTGGTGATTGAGGCAAGCATACAAACTCTTAACTCTGCAAGTTTATAAGTGCTATCCTTTATACATTTTTGTGTTGGGTTAGCAGATTTATCCTACTAAGGAAATCCTTATTAGTCTTGTGAACACTGGTATTTATGATGTTCACCATCTGGACTAGTAGAGAATATGCAACTAGGTCACCATAGGATATCAATCTAGCCTAAAGAGCCAAAGCTGCAGTTTCAGCTACTGTGTCTACAAGTTCCAACATGTGAACCCGGGCATTCTGAAATGAGACATAATTAGCCATAAGGGTGTGACTTATGGATTTCTCTTTAAAATTAAGGAAGAACTTTTTGAATATCAGAATTTGGAATTGTCTGATACTCTTTGTGTTAGATTCATTCTTGCCTTGAAGTAGAACAAGAGATTAAATGACCTTAATGGTGGCTTCCAGCTCTAAGATACCTATCTCAGCAGTTAACTGTCTGGGCTCTTGGTTTGAATGGTGTTGTTACTATTCAATGGTAGAATCCATATGACATGAAAAAATAAGACTAGACATGGACATGGAAGAATATTTCTCAGTCAGTTTCAAGAAAGCTGACATTTTCCTGCCTAATGAATGGGGAAAGGTGACCATTCTCCAAATAAACTGATCTTCTTTTATCCCTTCCAGCTGGTCTCCTCCAAAATACAGGTCAGCAAGCTTGAAAGCGACCTGAAACAGAACAAGGCCAGCCATGCTGACATGCAGAAGATGCTGTTTGAGGAACGAAGTCATTTTGCTGAAATGGAAGCAGAGTTACAGGCAGAGCTGGTGAGAACAGAGCAACAGCACCAAGAGAGGGTAAGCTGGCAAGCCAAGAAGCCATACTGAGAAATAAACCATTGTTGCTTTCTGTTGTTGGTTTAAAATAATAATAGTGGGAGGTATGAAGTTTCCTGCAAAAGGTCATGTAGTCTTTTCCAATCTTTGCAAATAAGAAAACAGAAACAGAAAAATGACTTATCTAAGTTTACACGTGCCAGTGACAGTGGCTCTTAGCTTCCAACTTTTTTTTTTTAATATTTATCTACTTATTTATTTGGCTGTTTCGGGTCTTAGTTGCAGCATGCAGAATCTTTCGTTGCAGCACACAGGCTTCTCTGTAGTTATGGCCCAAGGGTTCCAGAGCACGTGGGCTCAGTAGTTGTGGTGCACAAGCTTAATTGCCTCATGGCGTATGGGATCTTAGTTTCCCAACCAGGGATCGAACCCATGTTCCCTGCATTGGCAGATGGATTCTTAACCACTGGACCACTGGGAAGTCCCTTAAGCTCCAACTTTAATACCAAGATGAACATGCTGATAATACTGTGGCTGTGCTTACTACTTCAAGCCATGAGAGTAAAAGAGAATAATTTTCTTTGAAATCACAGGGGAATAACTGCATCACTTCAGTTCAGTTCAGTCACTCAGTCATGTCCGACTCTTTGCAACCCCATAGACCACAGCATGCCAGGCCTCCCTGTCCATCACCAACTCCCAGAGTCTACTCAAACTCAACTCCATTGAGTCAGTGATGCCATCTACCCATCTCATCCTCTGTCGTGCCCTTTTCTTCCTGCCTTCAATCTTTCCCAGCATCAGGGTCTTTTCTTTTTTCTTAATATAAATTTATTTATTTTAATTAGAGTTTAATTACTTTACAATATTGTATTGGTTTTGCCGTACATCAACATGAATCCACCACATGTATACACATGTTCCCCATCCTGAACCCCCCTCCCCCCTTCCTCCCTGTACCATCCCTCTGGGTCATCTCAGTGCACCAGCCCCAAGCATCCAGTATCATGAGTCAGCTCTTCGCATCAGGTGGCCAAGTATTGGAGTTTTAGCTTCAACATCAGTCCTTCCAATGAACACCCAGGACTGATCTCCTTTAGGATGTACTGGTTGGATCTCCTTGCAGTCCAAGGGACTCTCAAGAGTCTTCTCCAACACCACAGTTCAAAAGCATCAGTTCTTTGGCAGTCAGCTTCCTTTATAGTCCAACTCTCACATCCATACATGACTACTGGAAAAACTATAGCCCTGATAAGACGGACCTTTGTTGGTAAAGTAATGTCTTTGCTTTTTAATATGCTGTCTAGGTTGGTCATAACTTTCCTGCCAAGGAGTAAGCGTCTTTTAATTTCATGGCTGCAGTCACCATCTGCAGTGATTTTGGAGCCCCAAAAAATAGTCTCTCCCTGTTTCCATTGTTCCCCCATCTATTTGCCATGAAGTGATGGGACTGGATGCCATGATCTTAGTTTTTTGAATGCTAAGCTTTAAGCCAACTTTTTCACTCTCCTCTTTCACTTTCATCAAGAGGCTCTTTAATTCTTCTTCAGTTTATGCCACAAGGGTGCCGTAAGGTTGTTCTTCAATTTATGCATATCTGAGGTTATTGATATTTCTCCTGGCAATCTTGATTCCAGCTTGTGCTTCATCCAGCCAAGTGTTTCTCATGATGTACTCTGCATATAAATTAAATAAGCAGGGTGACAATATACAGCCTTGACTTACTCCTTTTCCTATTTGGAACCAGTCTGTCATTCCATGTCCAGTTCTAACTGTTGCTTCCTGACCTGCATACAGATTTCTCAAGAGGCAGGTCAGGTGATCTGGTATTCCCATCTCTTTCAGAATTTTCCACAGTTTGTGGTGATCTACACAGTCAAAGGCTTTGGCATAGTCAATAAAGCAGAAATAGGTGTTTTTCTGGAACTCTCTTGCTTTTTTGATGATCCAGCGGATGTTGGCAATTTGATCTCTGGTTCCTCTGCCTTTTCTAAAACCAGCTTGAACATCAGGAAATTCACGATTCACATATTACTGAAGCCTGGCTTGGAGAATTTTGAGCATTACTTTACTAGCATGTGAGATGAGTGCAATTGTGTGGTAGTTTGAGCATTCTTTGGCATTGCCTTTCTTTGGGATTGGAATGAAAACTGACCTTTTCCAGTCCTGTGGCCACTGCTGAGTTTTCCAAATTTGCTGGCATATTGAGTGCAGCACTTTCACAGCATCATCTTCCAGGATTTGAAATAGCTCCACTGGAATTCCATCACCTCCACTAGCTTTGTTCGTAGTGATGCTTTCTAAGGCCCACTTGACTTCACATTCCAGGATGTCTGGCTCTAGGTGAGTGATCACACCATCGTGATTATCTGGGTCATGAAGATCTTTTTTGTACAGTTCTTCTGTGTATTCTTGCCACCTCTCCTTAATATCTTCTGCTTCTGTTAGGTCCATACCATTTCTTTCCTTTATTGGACTAAACTGAAATTCCTTTTTCCTCTTATTCCTTTGGTACCACTGGGTTGTATTTTTCTCTAGGTGCTGTACCTCCTCAGTCAGCTGCAACAAAGCCAAATGGCAGAGAAGCAGCTAGAAGAGTCAGTCAGTGAAAAGGAACAACAGCTGCTGAACACCCTGAAGTGTCAGGTACGGACATGAGGCAAAGCTCTCCAGAGATGGGGTCCACAGGCCTGACTTAGAACTCTATCTGATTTAGACCATTGTTTATCCTGCAGAAAAAATTACCTACTGAAAAGAAGTTTATAATGGTAGCCTCTGTTGCTTTGTTAGCCCTATTTGGTCAATTTAGGGATGTTTAGGATGTAGCCCTACATAGGATAACCTCTGTTTTGGTACAGAAATGAGAGTATATACTTTGTACCAGACTTTAAGGCCTCCTCGTTCTTTCTCTCAACTGTGAGCTCTAAAGAGTTGAGAAAGTTAAATCATCCAGTAGAATCCTAGGGGCATTTAGCTCTCTCTTTCTGTGCCTGCTATGAGTTGAGACCTGACCTGTTTATAAAATGCCTTGGGGTCTGCATTTCTTCCAGAGTCTGGGAACACCACACCCTTTAAGAGCATGTTGGAGCACTATTTTATCCAACTTAGCATCTTTTTCCTGAACCACCAGTCTCTAAGTTTTCCTTGGCACCTCTCATTGAAGACATAACCAAACTTGTTAAGGTCCTGTACATGAATCCAGTTGTCTTAAGTGCCAAGAAAGTTTAATCAGGCTCATTAGTGCGGCAAATAAACTGCTTAATCTGTGTTGAGAAGCATGGACAAAAGCATCCAAAGATGTCAAAGAGACAGCTAACTCTCTGGGTGGGTTTCTTTATTGGCATCCTGATGTGAATAAGGGATATGAGGCTAGAAAATAGAAAAAAATGAAGAAGGTGTATAGGGCAGAGCCCATATTTCCTGTGAGTGTGGTCATGGCTGCTTGGGAATGTTGGAATAGAGGTGGCATTCAGTACATCTAGGAATTGGTGGGGATCAGGCATTTTTTTGGGTGCCAATGCCTGCTGTGCAAAAACCATCTGCTGCCAGCAACTTGGCAGTAGTGTGTTTTCTTCTCTGAGTTGTTTGGTAACCCATAGGTAGTACCCAAAATAACCCCACCTATCACTGCATTATCTGGAAACAGGATGAAGAACTTGAGAAGATGCGGGAAGTGTGTGAGCAAAATCAGCAGCTTCTGCGAGAGAACGAACTCATGAAGCAGGTACTGCAGCTTCCCACCCATGTAATAAGCCCTGGAAGACCCTGTTGCAACTGAGACCAGCCCTTGGTAGCAACTCCTAGTATATGTAGTGACTTGGCTCTATTTTATGAGGTCTTCATCTAGTTTCCATGTGATATGGTCATGTGCATTTCAGATGATATAAAAGATATATTTAAATTTGCTCCTTTCTGAATCTAATACTGATCCTGTAAAGTGGGAATCCATCAACCTACTTTACTATTATCTGGCCTCACTTTACCATGGCTTAAAATTAAGCTAATTAGGATTCTGTTTCATCCATGAACACTCAGAAGCTTCCCTGCAAAGTACACTTTGTCTCTTCTTTTCAAATAGAAACTGAACCTCCTCCAAGTAGCCAGCAAACAGAAATCTCATCTTCCTAAGGATACCCTTCTGTCTCCAGACTCTTCTTTTGAATATATCCCACCTAAGGTAAACTACTCAGTGCCTGTGATATCTTCGCATAGCCAAGGTTTGTGGTGAGTGTGCAAAAATCTCCTTTTTTAGAAGTGGTTGAGAGTTAAAATTCCCACATTCCAGCATCTCAAGTTTCCTTGGAGTCCCAGATAAAACTGCAGTACAATCTTGAGGAAAATACAGTTTCTCCCTCCCTAGAAGCCTGTCTTTAGGCCATGTACAGGCATTATGCAACACAGCTGAGGAGGAGGAACAAAGAGCAATGTTTAGCTGTCCATCTAAAGATACTTATCATATCATGAGTCCCTCCCTCCTCCCTCAGATTACTCAGCCTCTGTCCCTTCAGTTTCTTTCCCTTCAAAGACTGTAAGGTCAAAAGCTAAAGCAGAATTTTCTTCTGATTGGTAAAGCCAAGTGGGGTATCTTTGAGGGCGTCTAAAATCTATGCTCTGAGAATATAGCTGGCAGCAGCTACTAAGAAGATAAGATCCACATGTTGTTGTTGTTCTTAGTTAAATAACCATTCCAAACCTTTTTTTCTTAGCCCAAACCTTCCCGTTTTAAAGAAAAGTTCCTGGAGCAAAGCATGGACATCGAAGATCTAAAATACTGTTCGGAATATTCTGTGAATGAGCCTGAGGACAATGATGGTGATGGTGGTGATGAAAATGATGAGGAATGGAAGCCGACAAAATTAGTTAAGGTGTCCAAGAAGAACATCCAAGGGGTAGGAGGCAGCTCATCTCTTTCAGGAGTTCTATTCATTAGTCTTCACTGCCAGTGAGAATGTGCCAGCCGCTCGATCCCATTCAGAGGCACTGGCTCCACTGAGGGGCGTTCATTGGGCAAGCTCTATATGGAACCCAGGGCTAATTGAGAGGGCTGCCTGGGTGCACAGAGGGGTTCTTTTCGTGTTTTCAGATTCTTACCCAGTCTGAACAGGTAGTAGTGTTCTATACCGTCTCATTGAAACTGGTTCCAGTGTGATCATAATAACCTTTCACATTTTTATAGCACTTTACAGTTCATGAACTATTCTCATATGTTACCTCTTTTCATTGTCACCCAAAAAAAAAAAAACCCAGTGATGTATTTATTGTTTGTATTTTACAGCTGGATCTGAGACTCAGGAGAGTGAAATGACCTTGCCCAGGCACATAAAACCAAGTGAGAGTCAGGACTGGGAATCAAATGTTCTGACTCCAAGTCCAATTTATTTCTACCACACCATGGTCAAATCAGTAAAAACCACAGACCAACTTTAAAATCAAACACACCAAAGGCTAGTTAGGAACAATCTGACTTTGAGACATGCTCTATTTACTTACTGGAGAAGGCAATGGCACCCCACTCCAATACTCTTGCCTGGAAAATCCCATGGATGGAGGAGCCTGGTAGGCTGCAGGCCAAGGGGTCGCTAAGAGTCGGAGACGACTGGGCAGCTTCACTTTCACTTTTCACTTTCATGCATTGGAAAAGGAAATGGCAACCCACTCCAGTGTTCTTGCCTGGAAAATCCCAGGAACGGGGGAGCCTGGTGGGCTGCCATCTGTGGGGTCACACAGAGTCGGACATGACTGAAGTGACTTAGCAGCAGCAGCAGCTATTTACTTACACAATGACAATGCTACATATTTACCAAACCTAGATGTTTTATGTTGAAACACTAACTTCCCAGGCCTTACAGTTCACTACTACCCCAGCTGTGCCCTGCAGCCACATTCCACTTAAAGAGAACAGCTCACAAATTACCTTAGCTGGATTCCTAGAAGGTTACTCAATTTCATTAGCTGATAGCGCACTGGGGAACTGAGCCTTGTAAAGCCACAAACACCAGAGACAAGCAAGTCATGAGAACTAGATCATTGCGGTGGCATTAAGTCATTTGCAAAGTCATCAGGAATGCAACAAAGTCACCATGTGTTCTTGGTGGAACTAAGAGCTCATCCTTAGCCTCAGAGAGCTTATAATTTAAATGGGAAAACAAAACAAAGAACTAGGAAGCATCACAGAACCTCGGGGCTTCCCAGGTGGTGCAAGTGGTAAAGAACCTTCAAGAGACATAAGAGATACGAGTTCGATCCCTGGGTCAAAAAGATCCTCTGGAGGAGGGTATGGCAGCCCACTCCAGTATTCTTGCCTGGAGAATCCCATGGACAAAGGAGCCTGGTGGGCTATAATCCATAGGGTCACAAAGAGTCAGACATGACTGAAGCGACTTAGCATGCATGTACACATAGAACCTCAACCTACTCATCTCAGGGACATGGATTGAGGGGCCTTGAAGAGTGACTATAAAGCCAAACCAAGTAGACAGACTTTAAGGACATGCCATGAAAGAGATGACTATTGCTGCATTATAAAACAGAAAAGGAAATACAGTCTTGGGGGACCATTTTCTGGCACAATGAATAACATATTGCAAAGTCTTGTTAGTAGAGGTAGTAGTGTAACAGAGTTTGGACATTGAGAGAAAATTGGGAAGAACATGTCTTTCATTCATTTACTCAGCAAGCATTTATGCTGTCTACAGTGATTGAAGTGGAATGCATGAGCTGAATGTTGATGAAAACGTCAGCCAGGTAATAGAAAGCAAAGATGAGAAGTACACACAGAAACAAATGGTAAAGGACCTAAAACCCTGGGAAGGAGTTTCCAAATAGGAAGCAAATATGGGTATACTCGTCTTTGAGAAATGCCTATCACACACACACACACACACACACAAGTATATATATATGCACTATTGCTATAAGCTTAAAAAAGGAAATATGAAAGTATAGCAAAATATTGCAAGTAAGTAATAATTGTTATCAATGATATATCCTATGTCTAAAACACTGAGAGATGATTCTTTTCTAGACTTTCCCCCTGATTTTATAACTTGAGAATATAATTGGGCTTTAAGAGGGGCAAGTTGACAATTGAGTTTCTCCTTTTTGGTGACCTTGAAGTATGCTGTAACTGCTCTTTGATCAGACTGCTTGTAGACACGTCAGCTTTAGACCTTGATGGTTTGCATGAAGGCCATCCTTATTGTTACTGTTGCAACACAGCTGAATCACTAGGTATCTGGACAGGAGACTGCAGCAAGCACCAAACTGATGACTTGTCCAAAGCTAGTGCTGAAAAAATAGGTTTCCTCATTCAGCTGTATTTCCTATATGTACTAAGGAGATGCCAAAGGATAAAGAAGTGATAGCTTAGAAGCCAGGTAGACATGAGTTCTGTCTTGACTTTGCCACTGTTTAGTTGGATGGCCTTAAGCAGGTCACGTAATCTCTCTGGGCCTCAGATTCTTTATTTATGTAATAAAAGGATGGGACTATACTAGTGATATATAAGGTCTCTTCCAGCACGAATATCCTGACTTAAAGTTGTATTTATGGGTTTTGTTGTTGTTTTTAATATGTGGGTTTTAATAATACCACCTTTATATGGTATTATATGGTATCTGAGAAGTTAAAAGAAATATATGTGAAAGCACCTTGTAAAGGATAAAATACCAGGCAGGTATTGGTATTAAAGCACTGTAACCACTATTACAAATATTCCCATTTGTCCCCTTTGGCAGAAAAGGAGCAGGTATTCTGGTCTCTAGTAATAAAAGAATGGAGATGAACTGGGATGGGAGTGATTTGTCCAAGGGCATGCCAAGTATTGAATATAAGACTAGAGCCCAAGTCTCCTAATTCCTAACCTGGTATTTATGTTACAATTTTTACCAGTTTTTATCATTCTAAGATATAATATAGCACTGAAATCAGTGCTAGAAGAACTATAGACTCTAAAGAAATAATTTTCAACCCTGGTTACACATTAGAATCTCCCAGGGAGCTTTTAAACACAGGTAGCCTGAGACCCCACGCCCAGATATTCTGATTTAATTAGTCTGAGGTGGGACCCGGCGTTTTTGAAAAACTCCCCAGAGATTTCTTATGTGCACATGGACATCACCAGATGGTCAGGGTTGAGAACCACTGGCATAAAGGAACCCCAGAGGTCTTTCATCTCTACTTCCCACTCTAGATGAAGACTCTCTATTATAGTGGTTCCCAGTTATGGTGTTGGGACATGCTGGTTGGTTGCTAGCAGTTGTGGTACACACACATGTGTGTACACACATATACCACATACATCATATTTGAAATTATGTCTGTGCCAAGGTCTTGCTCCCTCTCTTATATTTTGATCCCGGTTGGGAAAAAACAGGATGAAGTTATAGCTAGTACACCTGGCATTCATGTGAATACATCTAACGTGTAGGTCATAACTGTTCTATAATACCACTCCCAGGTGTTTATCTAGCGTCTGCTTGCTTGAAAACAAGCAGTCTACTGGGGGAAGCTCACAGTCTCACAGGAAATCCCATTATATTCCAAGTGGCTGTTAGAAAGTTGTACTTGGTTGAGCGAAAGTGTGCTGTCCTATAGATCATCCCATTGAAACTTTGGCTATGTAAAAGTTGACTTGTTCTTCCTTATAACAACCCCTCAGATACCACTTTCCTACCATTAACCCTATGGATAAAATGAAGACACATGGCCTGGGTAATAGAGTGTTTTTGAGACAGATAGATAAATGTGTAAATGGTCAGAGGACCATACCCAGCATATAGCAATCAATGGATCAATGTCATTCTGGTGAGGTATCTCTAGGACATGTCTTAGAATGCTATCTTTTGCTCTGTCTTATTCAAAGGAGTGAAGTTGGGTTTTGTTTTGTTTTATTACATCCAGTATTGGCAAAGGTGACTGAGGTGGGCATTTCTGTCTGTTGTTGTTAAAATGTAACTTGGCATACCTTTCTGGAAAGCACCTTGTAAATATGTATCAGAAGCCTTAAAAATATTCCTATCAGCAGGAATTTTCAAAGGGAGGGGACATATGTATACTTATGACTGATTCATACTATTCATGGGGTTCTCAAGGAAGAATACCGAAGTGGTTTGCCATTCCCTTCTCCAGTGGACCACATTTTGTCAGAACTCTCCACCAGTATGAAAAGGCAAAAAGATAGGACACTGAAAGATGAACTCCCCAGGTCAGTAGGTGCCCAATATGCTACTGGAGAAGAGTAGAGAAATAGCTCCAGAAAGAATGAAGAGACTGAGCCAAAGTGAAAACAATGCCCAGTCGTAGATGTGACTCGTGATGGAAGTAAAGCCCAATGCTGTAAAAATAATATTGCATAGGAACCTGGAATGTTAGGTCCATGAATCAAGGGAAATTGGAAGTGGTCAAACAGGAGATGGCAAGAGTGAACACTGACATTTTAGGAATCATGGACGGAAATAGGAGAATGTAATTCAGATGACCATTATATCTACTACTGTGGGCAAGAATCCCTTAGAAGGAATGGAGTAGCCCTCGTAGTCAACAAGAGTCTGAAATGCAGTACTTGACTGCGATCTCAAAAACGACAGAATGATCTCTGTTTCCAAGGCAAACCATTCAATATCACAATAATCCAACTCTGTCCCAACCACTAATGTTGAAGAAGCTGAAGTTGAATGATTCTATGATGACCTACAAGACCTTCTAGAATTAACACCAAAAAAAGATGTCCCTTTCATTGTAGGGGACTAGAATGCAAAAGTAGGAAGTCAAGAGATACCTGGAGTAACAGGCAAGTTTGGCCTTGGAGCACAAAATGAAGCAGGGCAAAGGCTAACAGAGTTTTGCCAAGAGAACAACACAAGAGACCACTCTGCACATGGACATCACCAGATGGTCAGTATTGAAATCAGATTGATTATATTCTTTGTAGCTGAAGATGGAGAAGCTCTATATAGTCAGCAAAAACAAGACCAGGAGCTGACTGTGGCTCAGATCACGAACTCTTTATTGTAAAATTCAGACTTAAAGAAAGTAGGGAAAACCACTAGACCATTCAAATATGACTTAAATCAAATCCTTTATGATTGTACAATGGAAGTGACAAATGTATTCAAGGGATTAGATCTGATAGACAGAGTGCCTGAAAAACTATGGATGGAGGTTTGTGACATCGTATAGGAGGTGGTGATCAAAACCATCCCCAAGAAAAAGAAATGCAAGAAGGCAAAATGGTTGTCTGAGGAGGCCTTACAAATAGCTGAGGAAAGAAGAGAAAGCAAAAGGCAAAGGAGAAAAGGAAAGATATCCATCTGAATGCAGAGTTCCAAAGAATAGCAAAGAGAGATAAGAAAGCCTTCCTCAGTGATCATTGCAAAGAAATAGAGGAAAACAATAGAATGGGAAAGATTAGAGATCTCTTCAAGAAAATTAGAGATACCAAGGGAACATTTCATGAAAACATGGCATAATAAAGGGTAGAAATGGTATGGACGTAACAGAAGTAGAAGATATTAAGAATCTGTGGCAAGAATACACAGAAGAACTATATAAAAAAGATCTTAATGATCTAGATAACCATGATGGTGTGATCACTCACCTAGAGCCAGACATCCTGGAGTGCGAGGTCAAGTGGGCCTTAGAAAGCATCACTATGAACAAAGCTAGTGGAGGTGATGGAATTCCAGTTGAGCTATTTCAAATCCTAAAAGATGATGCTGTGAAAGTGCTGCACTCAATATGCCAGCAAATTTGGAAAACTCAGCAGTGGCCACAGGACTGGAAAAGGTCTTTTTTCATTCCAATCCCAAAGAAGGGCAATGTCAAAGAATGTTCAAACTACTGCACAATTGTGCTCATGTCACATGGTAGCAAAGTAATGCTCAAAATTCTCCAAGCTAGACTTCAACAGTATATGAACCAAGAACTTCCAGGTTTTCAAGCTGGTTTTAGAAAAGACAGAGGAACCAGAGATCAAATTGCCAACATTCATTTGATCATAGAAAAAGCAAGAGAATTCCAGAAAAACTTCTACTTCTGCTTCATTAACTATGCTAAAGCCTTTGATTGTGATCACAAGAAACTGCTGAAAATTCTTCAAGAGATGGCAATACCAGACCACTGGACCTGCCTCCTGAGAAGTCTATATGATGGTCAAGAAGCAACAGTTAGAACCATACGTGGAACAATGGACTGGTTCCAAATTAGAAAGAGTACAACACACTATATATTGTCACCCTGCTTATTTAACTTATATGCAGACTATATCATGCTAAATGCCGGGCTAAATAAAACACAAGCTGGAATCAAGATTGTCGGGAGACCTATCAATAACCTCAAATGTACAGATGACACCACCCTTATAGCAGAAATCAAAGAGGAACTAAAGAGCCTTCTGATGAGGGTGACAGAGGAAAGTGAAAAGGCTGGCTTAAAACTCAACATTGAAAAAACGAAGATCATGGCCTCTGGTCCCATCACTTCATGGCAAATACATGGAGAAACAATGGAAAGAGTGAGAGACTTTATTTTGGGGAGCTCCAAAATCACTGGAGATGGTGACTACAGCCATGAAGTTAAAAGACACTTGCTCCTTGGAAGAAAAGCTATGGCCAACCTGGACAGTATATTAAAAAGCAGAGATATTACTTTGCTGACAAAGGTTCATCTAATCAAAGCTGTGTTTTTCCAGTAGTCATGTCTGGATGTGAGAGTTGGACCTTAAAGAAAGCTTAGCGCCGAAGAATTGATGCTTTTGAACTGTGGTGTTGGAGAAGACTCTTGAGAGTCCCTTAGGCTGCAAAGAGATCAAACCAGCCAATCCTAAAGGAAATCAGTCCTGAATATTCATTGGAAGGACTGATGTTGAAGCTGAAATTCCAGTACTTTGGCCACCTGATACGAAGAACTGACTCATTGAAAAAAATCCTGATGTTGGGAAAGATTGAAGACAGGAGAAGAAGGGGATGACAGAGGATGAGATGGTTGGATGGCATCACTGACTCGATAGACATGAGTTGGAGCAAGCTCTGGAGTTGCTGATGGACAGAGAAGCCTGGCATGCTGCAGTCTGTGGGGGCGCAGAGAATCAGATATGACTGAACGTAATGTATGGCTGATTGACGCTGTTGTATGGCAGAAACCAACACAACATTGTAAAGCAATGATCCTCCAACTAAAATTAATTTTTTTAAAAAGTTCCTTTCCTTCAGCCCTGTAATTATACGCCTAGGTATTTATACTAGGTAAGTAGTCATTGATATGTAAAAAGATCTATAAATCATTTTTGAGCACAGACTATGTATCAGGCACTGTTTCTAGGTGCTGAGGATAATAAACAGACACGTCAGATCCTTGGCCTCATGAAACTGAAGACATTCTTGTGGAAAGAGACACATAGTGACCAGAAAACAAAATAATTTAAGATGATAAGAGATGAAACAAAAATACAGTCAAATCTTAGAGAATGATGGGGTAGGAAGAGAGTACTTTGGAAGAGTGCTTGGAAGAGGCCTCTCTAAAGAGGAGATATTTAAGCTGAGATCTGAACAAAGTGAAGGAACAAGCTGGGAAAAAATCAGAAAAACATTTCAGGAAAAGGAAACCATAACTGCAAAGGCCTCAGGGTAAGAATGATCTTGGCTTATCCAGGAGCAGCTGAAAAGGTCAGTGTGGCTGGAGGATATTGAGAAATGAAAGAGTGCAATACAGGGGCAGGTCAGAGGGGTAATCACGGCCCTTGTCAGTCATGGTAAGATTTGGATTATATTTATGTACCAGGATATTTGGTGTATGTAACATGATTTATAATGGTAGACAATTTCTTTCAAAATAATCTTAACATCTAACATTAGGTGACTGATTAAGTAAATTGACATTTCCACATAATGAAAGGCCATATGCAATTGTTAAATATTAAAAATTATGGTTTTTATTTTCAGATTTTACAGAGTACTGTATATTATTCTCATAATAAGGAGGGGTAGATGTTTTAATGGTTTCTTTTACCTTCACAACTACAGAACAATTGTGATGATTGTCCATATGAAAGAGAGTTGAGGGCTTGAATTTAACTATAAATGCAGTGTGAATCCACAAAGATGGCAAGCTGAATAATGTTACTGTGATTTTAGGACTCATAACCAGAACTATTGAGTTCATAACAAGGGAGGTGTTTCTCTCAGTCTACTTTACAATGGTCACACCACATTTAGAAAGTTGTGCTCACTTCTGGATGTCACAATTAAAGATGAACTTGGACAAATTGATATATAGCTAAGGTGCTGAGAATTCTTGGAAACCATGTCATGTGGTGAATCATTGAGGGAGCTAGGTATATTTAGCTTTGAGAGGATTTGGACAGAGTGGGACTGGGGAGTGAAAATGATACTCAGGTTTGAACATCTGTGCTGTGAAAGTGGGGTTAAACTGATTTCATGTCATTCCAGATGGCAGAATTGGGTCCTGAGGTCAGAATTTATATAGAAACTGTTATCTCAGGATAAATAGATCATTGGATAATAAGACCAGAGATGTTAGAGTGGGGCTTCGTACATCAAATCAGGCTTTTAGTGGTCACTGAGGTGTTCTCTGACTAATCCATCATTCTGTGAGCTCTGCCACCTATATTTGTTCCAAGCCAACCTATCCTATTTTCTTCCACCATTTCTCTTATAACATCACTTCCTATAATACTGGTCACCCGCTGCTTTTTGTTTAATGCCCTCTTTATGAAACACGTGCACACAGTGAACTCCTGAATGTGTGTGCAAGGAAACATTGATAAAATGGGCTTAATATGTGGAAAGCACTTGTAACAGTGCCTGGCACACGTTAATATAAGCTATTACTACTGTAGCATTTTTAGTAAAGGTGAAATATGGCACTATGACGAGTATGGATCAGTTGTGGCATATCCATAGAGTGAAGATGAATGGAACAGGAGCTACATGCATCAACAGATTTGTGGTAAAACACACATGAATAAGCATCTAATTCAAGAGACTGCCCCTGCGAGGGAGGGAGGTGAATGGGATCAGGATGCTTCAGTTGTATCTGTTTTTTACTCATCAAAGAAGGGTTGGGGGGACTTCCTGGTGGTCCAGTGGTTAAGATTCCACGCTTCCAATGCCGGAGGCACAGCTTCCACCCCTGGTCGGGGAGCTAAATCCCACATGCCGCAGCTAGCCAGATTGAGGATTGGGAACGTGAGTGGGTTTTTTTATTGTCTATACTTTTTATACCAAAAATAAATAATGGTGCCCTAAAATAGAATATGTTATTTCAAGTGGGATCTGACTGACCCAGGTTTATCGAAGCAAATTTTTTCACTTCTTGTGATTTCTGAACTCCAGGTTTCTGCCTGACTTTCTTTCTGACAGCCATTTCACACTGTTGACTCGAAGCTTGCTGACACCTCAAGTCCCTAGACCTTTTTTGCATAAACTACCTTTTTTGTTTTGTGTATGTGTGTGTTTTCGGGGTTTTTGTTTGCTTTTGGCTCAGTTGGCGAGTGCAGCTTGTGGGATCTTAGTTCCCTGATCAGGGATTGAACCAAAGCCCTCAGGCCCTCAGCAGTGAAGTCTCCGACTCCTACGGACTGGACTGCCAGGGAATTCCCTTCACAAACTTCTTTTAAGCCAGATTTCCCCCCATATTATATTTATATGGCTGATTTAGGGGGGAACCTAAATGGTAGACTTACCAAATATATTTGAATTGTATTTCTGTTATCTTACATATGAATCATCCTTCCAGCTTTATGTCATTGTTACCACTAATGAATATGCCTACCTTGTAGACTGGCTATGAGACTCAAATGAGATTTTGCATTTCTATATATGAAAGTACTCAGAAAACTGTAAAGTGCTATACAGATGTAAATTATTTTATTTCGTATCATCAGTGATTTACTAAAATGTTGAATGATTAAACTGCTGAGGACAAAGCCAAGGCCAACACTAAACAAACTAGAAATGTGAGTTGGGTGAAAGTACAGCTGGGTAGATCTCAAGATACTGAGCAGCTCTACTCAGTTATTAAATCTGTCTAACTCTACTCCCATCCAGCTCAGTCCTTCGCTTTAGCCATAAAATCATCATGAAAATCTTTGTCAATTGCTCTGCATTATTATGGTACCCCTCCAATCTGTCTTTCAAGTAAACTATCCCAAAAATGTGGCATGACTTGTTCTTAGAAAAAACCTATGGTGGTTCTTGATGATCATTGTTTCACTAAAGAAGAGAGGACTGCAAAGATAGAAGATTTTCACTTTTTCTAAAATGGCTTGCGAATGAAGGGAAGGTACTTCAAACCTAGTCTTCTGACTCAGTAATGTTTCTTTCTGCAAACCTGTTTTGCAGTGTTCCTGCAAGGGCTGGTGTGGGAACAAGCAGTGTGGGTGCAGGAAGCAAAAATTGGACTGTGGCGCAGACTGCAGCTGTGACGCCACAAAGTGTAGGAACCGTCAGCAAGACAAGGTAGGATCAGTGCTGTCACCCCTCACCATCCCTTCAGGTCTCCCAGCAGTCTGTGCCCTTTTCTTCCACCTTCAATCTTGAAACCTGGAGTCTCCTGCTCAGCCCTTCCCACCCTCCTTTGCCCTGAAGCAGAAAAGGCTATTTCATTTCTCAGTCCTTCTTTCTTGCTGCTAGCCTGTCCACACCACCCCTCCAGAAGCCACAGCCCCTCCCAGGAGATTCCCAGATAATGCAGTTCCTTACCCCCAGCCTTGGCTATAAAATTTCTGTGCAATGTCTAAGGCAGGAACAAGGAACCAGAGAGCAAGCATTTACAGGCATACAGCCACACAGGATCAAACTAGTCCAGAGGCTTAGCTGGAGTTGTAAGGGCCATGTGCTGAGGTAGCATCTTCCAAGAAAGTTAATCCTTCTGACATCTTGAGACATTAGTTACTTAGACCTTTGCCATGGGAACCAGCTATTCCAAGGCTCTAGGAAAAGACCCACAGGAACTTGGTCTTCCTGATAAGCACTGTTCATGAGCCAAGCTGACTGTAACTGTTCTTACACTGCTCCCGGGAATAGCAAACTCAGGTGAACAAAATACACAGGAGATGGGCAGCACTAGGAAGGTCAGATCCCAGTCCTTGCCTTCTGCCCGCCTGTGCCCATGAGCAAAAGTTCATCCTACCGCTCTCCATGTAATACACAGGAATTCCAGCAAGACTAGTTCACCATGCATTTTGCAGTTTTGCCCTGGGTCTTCTATCTAAAAGACTTCTGGGATAGGTAATCATTAGAGAACTAAAATGGCAAGCTAGAGGTCAGGCTAAGAAGTGTAGAAGTAGCATTATAAAAAGTCTGGAAGGGTTCTCTGTTCCCATGCTTTTCTCAGTTTAGGTTCTAGAGTCCTACAGCGGCTCCAGACAGAGGAGTATGGCCCAACTCAGTTTGACCCCGTGCCAGCCAAAGCAGCTTGCTCTTGTTTATTTATCAAGTTTCCTCTAAGAATTTCAGTTGTAAAGCCACTGATCTAGTCCAATACTACCATTTTACAGAGAAGGAAACTAAGGCCCAGAGATAAGCCTCAGTGACTCGCCTGATATTTTACAGCTGGTCATGGCGGCTAAGATTAGACCTCAGGCTTCCTGACTTTTAATCCACTTCAGTTTCCATGACAACAGGCTATAAATCTAATCCAAGCTCTACCACAGAGTCGCCTTGTTACCTAAGCAACTCCTCTCTCTTGGCCTCAGCTTCCTCTCTGAAAGGAAGACTGATACAGGCAACACTCTGTAGAAATGCTAAAAAGGATATTGTAGATTGTGGAGGGGAGAGGATTAATTGAAGAAATGGCCAAGGCTCAGCCTTTGTTTTAAACTTTGCCTCATGATGTGTCCTGTGCTCTCCTCTCCAATCCTTTGCCTTCAGAGGCTTCCTTTGAGCATTGTGAGCCCCGCCCCAGCAGGATCACCCTAAGACTTGCTTAGACTGTCTGATGAGGCCCTCAGAGCTGGTACCTCACTGGCTGAAGGGGAGCAGACCAACTGTGTAACCCTAGGAGCTGAATTTCTTCCTTTTTTAATATAAATTTATTTATTTTAATTGGAGGCTAATTACTTTACAATGTTGTATTGGTTTTGCCATACATCAACATGAATCCGCCATGTTTCTAACATACCAGTCTGCTTGGTTCTCAGGATAGCCTGGGCACAGTTGAGCGGACTCAGGATTCTGAAGGCTCCTTCAAACTGGAGGATCCCACAGAGGTGACCCCAGGATTGAGCTTCTTTAACCCTGTCTGTGCCACTCCCAACAGCAAGGTAGGTGGGCTAAAAGCCAGGTGTTTCCAAATGTATGTTTCCAAATGTATCAGTGTCCATCTCTGCTCTAGCACTGACAGAGAGCTGTGGGGTAGGGAAAGGAAATAAAGGTACAATCAGCTTGCTGAGAATTGGGTATCAGCTAGAGTCTGTTTTCTTCAACAGAGCAATTTTGGGGGTCACCTCTGGGAGTGTGCTAAGTATTTGTAGTGGCTAGGCTGTGCTGAGCCTCTGAACCCAGCCCAGATCTAGTCACAGCTATCTCTGTCCTTCCTAGATCCTGAAAGAGATGAGTGACGAGGAACAGGTGCTGTTAAAGAAGACGGCTCCAGCTGCCTTCTCCCTTGGCCACTCAGAGTCGAAAGATGTAGCAACAGAAACCCAAGGAAATAAAGCTCCAGGGAAGAAAAAGAAACGAGCCCTGGCTAGCAATACCAGCTTCTTCTCTGGCTGCTCCCCCATTGAGGAAGAGGCCCACTGAAGCTGGATTCATCATCTCTGCCCCCGTCTGGCCTGGGAGATGCATTCAGGTTGCAGCCAGAGGGGTCTTTAAATGACTCCTGTTGATTTTGGACTCCTTGCCGTGGAACAGAGGAACAACACGTTACTGAAAAAGAGTGTCCAGCACCCCCAGCCCCGGACTACTACTCTCCTCTCCAGAAGGGTGCTGAGCTACCTGCTGAAGAGAGAACCAACTCTCTTCAGAGACCTTCCTGGTGACTCATCAGGAACGAGTCTTCAGTACAATCTAGCTCTTTCCTCCTCATGAGCAGTTAGGGCTGTCTTATCTCGAGGTTGTCTCAGCTTAATGGCAGAGCCTGCTCTGTGTTGGAGGCCTGGCACAGATCCTTCACGCCACCTCCAGAATGGGGTTGGGAATCTTTCCTGTCCCTGGATTTCAATGTTTTAACAGCACCGTCAGTTGTCTTTCATGTTGCTGGGAGGTAAATGAAATCTTTTTAAATGTTAATGTTAAGTAAATAAATAAATCTTAGTCCATCTGCTGTTTGGAAAGATTCTTCTGTGCCAGAGGGAGAAATACAATTTCAACCCGTGTTCCTCCACCCCTGGGAATTCCATTAAGGAAGCTGGTGCAAGTGCCCAAACCTCACCGCCTTGTAGCAGCACTCTTTCCCCAAGGGGTATGTGGAGCAGCAAGCCATGTGTCTTCATGTTGCTGTTATCTCAGGAAGTTAGAATAATGCTAGCAAGGCCAGTGACCTGAGCTTCACTGGAGAGCCTGCCTGACCTTTGGGGGAAGGAACCATATTTACTAAGCATCTCCATGTGCTTGCCACAATTTTATCCGCTCCTCACAAAAACGTTCAAGGTGAATAGGGCTCATTTTGCACATGAGGAGACTGAGATACAAAGAAGCTGTCACTTCACTGGTCACATAGTTAGTAATAGAGCTATGACTTGAACCCAGATGTGACACTAAAACTTAACATGACCCAAGAACGACAGTGGTGGCCATTGACTAATGCCCCACAGCCTGACCTGACATTGCCTGGATGTGGGATGTTACTGCTGCCCAGCCCCCGGACAGCACCCCACTTGCTGTCTGCTTTCTCCTCTGAAAGGGAAGAGGAGGGGCTTGGCTGACTCTTGCTGCATCAGGGCTCTCTATCTTTGTTAAGGCCCTGGTCCAAGGGCCTTCGTATCCATGCATTCTGAATCCCAGCCCCCACCCCCCAAAAAAAGCTCCCAGAATTCAGCACATGAAAGCCAAGACTCCTCCAGAATACAACAGAGTCCAAGTAGAGGAAACTGAAGGACAACCTGCCTAGAGAGAGGTGACCCTGCAGCCTTTGCTGGCCTCCTGCCAGCAAGCGGCCCTGCTTCTCTTTGCATTTTAATGCCGAGGGAGCAAGGGAGCCTTTGCCATTGCCAACTAGAGCCTCTGGATACAATGGAAAGGCAGAGAAGGAGGGGGGCCAGCTCTTGGCATAAGAGAGCCAGTCATCTCACTGTTTTCAAATCCAGTGCGTTTGGGGGGAGGGGTAAGCTTATTCCCAGAGAAGACATTCTTTCCCACCAACCCTTTTGTGAAAGTAAAAAAGCCAAAAGGTAGAGAGGGAAGGTCAGTCAAAGCCAGCCCCTAGTCCCCAGCCCACCCAGAGGCCCATGCTTTAGGGCTAAGCTGACTCTACAACCCGCCTGCCATCCCTCTCCTGCTGATGGTGTGGTGACAGCATCCTTTGTGTGTGCTCACCTTCCAATAGCTGGTGACCCTAACATTATACTCACCTTCCAATAGCCGGTGACCCTAACATTATACACTCTTTGAGTGATTCTTGGAAAGAGACTAGATGCCTTGGGGTCAAGGCAGCTGGAATGATGCAAACCTCAGCACATCTTAAATGAGCATATCCTTTCTGGGCTGATGGGTGGAAGAGAAGGGCTGCTAGTGTCACTCAGGCCACACCATGTCCCCAGAAACCCCTGGTCCCGAAACAGGGTGAAATAGGAAGTGGCTTGCAACTCTTCTAGATGCACCACCTTCCAGACGTGGATCCCAAGAGGGAAGGGAAGGCTGATGAATTAAAGCTCTCCTCCCAGGGAGCTTGAGACTGAATGCTAGACTTCCTCACACACATACACACCCTTTTCCAGGGGACTGACTGGGCCCCTGCTCCTTACTGCCAAGTTGCAAAGTTGTGTGGTCACCTCCCCCTAGCTTCCCGCCCACCCGTGCCCTCAGCCCTCGCTTCCCTGAGCCAGGACAAAGCCCCAGCACTGACTGAGAGAAGAACAGGAGGAGGGACAGAGGGATGGGGAAAGCTGCACAAAGGAATTCCTCACCCCAAGCCCCCTGACCGGCGGCGGCTACGGCTACGGCAGCAGCAGCGAGTAAAGAGGCAGATCTGCTCACCCTCCCCCTTCCTGCTTCCCATCTTCCCACCGACCCACGGACAGACACCACAGGCCACAGAGCAGCTGCAGGCTTTGGGAGAGTACCCACACAGCCTCCGGTAGATGGCAACAGTGCCACCTGTTTGACTGGTGGGGCTGAGCCGAGGACTGGGAGAGGGAGGAGGCAGACAACTCGGAAAGAAGCTGGGAAGCAGTGCAGAGCACAGAGCGGAGCTACTGCTGAGAAAAGGTGTGAGGGCTGGGGAAGGCTTGGGGCCACAGGCGGGAGTGGCGGGGAGGAGACCGGCTCCTGCTGGCAGGCACTGGGCCCAGGGATTGAGCAGCACCCCTGGTCAGCATCCCTGGCTGGAGTTTTCTGACTGCTCAGCTCCTGGAGGGAAAGGGGACCCTGGAAGGCAGTGATTGGGGTGCAGGGGCAGGACCTGCAGTACGGATGGAGCCCAAGGCAGGCTCCTAGCACTTGGTGGTCCCACCATGGGAAGAGGTAGGGGACCTCCTTTTGGGTGGGCTTTTTCCTTACAGGGGTGTCAGGGAGGGGAGAGGTTTCCTCCCCTCAGGCCCTCCCTCAGCCCCAGCCCCCTAACTTCCAAGCCCTTCCCCAACTCTCCTTTCCAAAGGCAAGCAGAAGATGAGAAGGGCTGCTTCGGGAGCAGCCACATCCTCACTCCTTCCAGGGCCCCGGCCACTGTGCACCACTAAGACTCCACAGCCTCAGGGGAGCCCAGACCACACACACTTTGGGTGTATCGAGGGGTACCGTTACATATTCCAAGTCACCTAGAAACCCATTTCACTACCAGCCACTAGTGCACACGCATATGCAAATGCTGACACAAACCCCACACCTTCTCATGCAGTCTCACAACCACACGTCCAGCCTCATGTGGAGATCAGTAAGCCAGCTTGGTCTCAGCTTAACCCCAAAGCACAAGGTCCAGGGATCCCCTGCCCCAAGACAACCACACACCCCCATGCACACCTTTGCCCTGTATCTGTTGTACTTTCACCAAAGTGACATCAGAGGGTGGGGCCCCTGAAAGGAGAAAGGCGGTGACTTGGTTCCTGGCTGGGGTTGGGGGATGACTGGGCAGGAAGGGACAGGACTGGGGCGAAAGGGCTTCGATTTTCTAGGTGTGTGCCGGCAGGAAAAAAGTTCCTTCAGGAGGTAAGGAGTGACCCAGGCAATTCGTACTCCTCAAGACTTCCCCATGCTGGTGGTACCTCCTGCCCTCTGGAAGGTGGAAATAGAATCTTTCAGTTCAGGGCTTTGTGATGTCTCCAATCTCTGTATCCACAGCAACTGAGCAACTAGCCACTAGCCAAGCCTCCCAGGGTCCCAGGCTAGGACTGGTGTCTCTGCTTCAGGTTTTTCCTGGTTCCTGTGGTGGAAGCCACACCATGGGGCTTCCTGAAGCTTGGCCAGATTTTCCTCAGCTTGCTAAACCCTGTTTGCCCCACCCCAGGCAGTTTTTCCAGAGTTCCCACCCGAGGCAAGCACTCCATCCCCAGATAGGGATGCTGTTAAAAGGGGAGGAGTTGGACAGAGTGGGTGTGTATCTGCCTAGAGGCTAGACCTCCTGAGTATTTCACTGACTTTCCAGGTGTGCCGTTGAAAGGAAGACCCCGGAAACTGTCCCCTTTGCTCATCTCCTCCTCCAATCTGGCACTTGGAGCCTGCCCTGTAACCTCCATCGCTGAGCAGTGGCCCAGGCCTCCGCTCCTCCCCGACTGGGCTCCTCACTGGGAGGGAGGCTGGGATCTCCCTTCTGCCAGGGTCTCTGAGAGCCAAGCGTCCCTCCCTCCAGGCCCTTACCATGGCCGAGTCCCCTGGCTGCTGCTTTGTCTGGGCCCGCTGCTTCCACTGCCTGTACAGCTGCCACTGGAAGAAATGCCCCAAAGATGGGATGCAAACCAACAAGGTGAAGTACGGATGGGGGGGCGGGGTGGGTAGGGGTGGAAGTCCAAGGTGGGGACCACTTGGAGGGGGAAAGATATCCAGGTGTGCTCAGAGACAGTGGTGGGGCAGGGATAGGGAAGGGACTTTCTCTCCCCAGGAGGAAAATCCCTTCAAATATGGAAAGAACTGCCTGCAAAGCACAGCAGCCCCACGCCTTGCAGGAAGCCCCTTTGAGCTGCCATCCCCTGGGGACTCTGAGCTAAAGTGGGGATGTGAGCCGCTGTGAGCTGCTGTGAGCTTCTCTCTTGCCCCTCTGCAGTGCGAATGCGTCTGGTTCGGCTTGCTCTTCCTCACCTTCCTCCTGTCCCTGGGCTGGCTGTACGTCGTGCTCATCCTTCTCAATGACCTGCACAACTTCAATGAGTGTGTCACGGACCCCCTTCCCCAGCAGACATGTCCGTCTACTCCCCACCCTGGGACCCCTGGGTGCTCAGCCCCTACCCTGCCTCTTTGAAAACCTTTCCATGAACTCTCCCCAGACCTTGGAGCCCCTGACCCCATGAAAGGCTTCCCTTCACTCCCTTCTAGCCCTGGTCCTGGATCCACCCAGCCCAACTCCCCTCAGGCCACTATTACCACCCTTCCCCCACTCGGACACCTCCCTCTCCCCTCCCACAGATTCCTATTCCAGCACTGGGGGCACTGGATGGACTGGTCCCCAGCATTCCTGCTGGTCATCTCTCTGCTGGTCACATACGCATCCCTGCTCTTGGTGGGTGCAGGGACAGCTGGCCTAACCTTAGCCCTCCCTTCCTCGCAGCTCTATGCTGTCACTCTCATCCTGGCCACTGAGGGGAGGGTAGAGGGAGGGGTCAGCCTAGGAAACTCACTCAGTGACCCCTCTTGGCACATCATGACTCCAACCACCTCTGCCCCCAGCTCCTGGCCCTGCTCCTGCGGCTCTGTGGCCAGCCTCTATGTCTGCACACCGTCCACAAGGTAGAGTGGGGATGGGCGCAAGCGGGAGAGGGGTGCACTGGACCCGGTGCTCAGCTGGCTCTTCTCTTCCTGGGCACAAGCCCAGGACCCAAAGCCCAGTAAATATATGTTGAATGAAAGGAGGACAGTGTCTGAGCCAGGAGAACGGAATGCTCTTGTTTTCACAGAGTGAGGGGCAGCCTGGGCAGCCCAGGTTGACACAAACGTGCCCCTCACCCCTGGTTCCCCAGGTGCTGCTGCTCCTCATCATATTTCTTGTGGCTGCTGGCCTTGTGGGACTGGAGGTCCAGTGGCGGGAGGAGTGGCATAGCTTACGTCTGTCACTGCAGGTGAGTGGCTGATATCCAGTGCTTGGGGGGGAACCTTCGCCTGTGGCCAGCCCCAGGACACAGCATGCTCCCTGGTGCCCCGAGACTGCAGGAAGCTCTCAACTTCAAAAGTCAGCTCCTAGGACTAGAAGGAGAGAGGTTCTAAGGTTCTAAGACCTTACCAGCTCTTGTCCACAGGCCACAGCCCCATTCCTTCACATTGGAGCAGCTGCTGGCATCACCCTCCTGGCCTGGCCTGTGGCTGATACCTTCTACCATATCCATCGAAGAGGTGCCAACTCCACTACCACCCTCCAGTCCCCTTAATGCCCACCAGTGCTTCTGCCTCCTGCTGCTCCATTTCCTACACCTGTGCTGTTTTCTGCCCCGAGGGCCCACCACTGCACTTTCTTCATGGCCTGTCCCCCACTCCCCACAGGTCCCAAGATCCTGCTACTGCTCCTATATTTTGGAGCCACCCTGGGCATCTACCTGGCGCCCCTATTCATCTCCTCAGCCTGTATCATGGAACCCAAAGACCTACCACACAAGCCTAAGTTGATAGGACACCGAGGGGCCCCCATGGTGAGTGTGGGGCAGAATGCAGGCAGGGTGGGGCAGGTCTGCTTCTCCAGGCTGCTGCGGCCAGGCCTGTGGGTTGCCAGGCTCCCACCCTTCCCTGCTCCCTCGCCTTTCCCAGCTGGCCCCCGAGAACACACTGATGTCCCTGCGGAAGACAGCTGAATGTGGAGCTGTTGTGTTTGAGACCGACGTGATGGTCAGGTGAGGAAAGCTGGGGCCCCTTCCCCTACCCGATTGACACAGCAGGGGAGCTCCAGAAGTGATGACCAGCCCCGGAGCTTGGTCCTCTGACTCCCCTTGTGCCTTCAGCTCCGATGGGATCCCCTTTCTCATGCATGATGAGCGCCTGACCAGGACCACAGATGTGGCCTCTGTGTTCCCAGACCGAGTCAACAGCCACAGCAGTAACTTCTCCTGGGCTGAACTGAAGAGGCTCAATGCTGGGGCCTGGTTCCTTCAGGTGAGGACAGCCTTCTGCAAGAGACAGCCACGTACAGGGGCACTCTGGGCAGAGTTCATTCATTGATAACCATCTGCTGAGCCCTGTGCTGGGCAATAGGTATACAGTCTCTGCCCTCAGGTCATTCCTTCCTAGTAAGGCTATCAGAATAGGAAACCTCAAGTGAGAACAAGGTCTGCACTGGGTAGAGAGGAGAGAGAGGTCACTGTTGGCCAGAGGCAGTGTGGGAGAGAATCAGGAGTGGGGTCACAGGAGAGGATGCCTGAGCAGCATATGAAGTGAGGGTAGTTTTTAAGATGGGCAAGGCAGGGAACAAGAATTCTGGTTAGAGGGAAGAATGTGGATAAAGCCCACATAAATATGAAGAAGTGTTTTCAGGGAATGAAGAGTGGCTCAGTAGAAATTTTCTGGCAGTTCAGTGGTTAGGACTCAGCACTTTCACTACCTTGGGCTTGGGTTCAATTCCTGGTTGGGGAACTAAGATCCCCCAAGCTGTGCGGTGTGAAAAAAAAAGAAAAGAAAAGAAACACACACACAAGACAATGAAAAAGTGGCTCATTGGAAGTGGGAGATAAAGATGAATGGTAGTCATGGGAGCTGAGGCTGGCTGGGGCCTGGGGGAGCAGAGTCTTGGTCTCTGGTGGGCTTTGAATGCTAGGCCGGGAAGTGTGGACTTTAATCCTGCAGATGATGGAAAATATTTCAAAGGATACTTACTTTGTTTAACTCCCCTTTTCTTGATTACCAAAGTAACAAAGTTCCTTGTTAAAAAAAAAAAAAAAGTAAAACATCAGAGAACTAATCTAAAAAATCTCCTGTAATCCAACCCTTCAGCTGGGTATGTATTCTGAGTGATGAAGACACATCTGATTGCCTAGAGTAAGGGATGTGTGAGTTTGAATCATGACTTAACCACTTCCTGGCTGTTTGAGCCTGGGTAACATTCTTTAGGGTCTCTGTTCTTCATTTTCCTCATCTATAAAATGGGAGTAACAACAGTACTTACCTCATAGGATTGTCAGGAGAACTAAATAATACACATAAAGCACTTCTAATACTGCCTAGCATGTAGTAAATATTTAATGTGTTGATAGCTCACTTTTTCCATGTCAGTGATTACGAGGCAAGGTCATTTGTTGATTTCAAGGGGAGGAAAGGAGAGTGGCAGAGGTTTGGAATAGCCAACAGGAAGAATGGGAGAGGAAGCAAATCAAGAGCAAGTAAAAGGATGGCTAAGTGGCCCAGAGAACACAAAACAGGACTGCAGGGCCAACAGCCCACGTGATATTCTCTGCCCTCCAATTCCAGTGGGTGGAGGAGGTGGACAATTGTAGAATTCAGTCAGAGTTCAGGATTTGTGGGGCACATGGGGCAGGAAAGGAGTTGAGTGGGTTGTTGAAAAGTAGTTTAAGCTGAGAATGGATCATGGGTAGGGGATGTAGGTGTGGCTAGAAAGGGGCCGATGGACTAGGAAGAAACCAAGGGGTCAAGATCCCAGAGGTCTCCATGAGACCAAGAGAAAGTGTAGTGAGAGTGAGGAAGTTAGGAAACCCAGAGGGTAGGAGGTTGGGGTCAGAGTAAGATGTCAGAGGGTCTAGAAAAGGCTGCAGTTTGGAAAAAGGAGAAACCCTGACTCAACAGAGGGCCAAAGCTGTTCACTAAGTCGGGGAAACGAGTAAAGATAATGAGGATGGTGGCACAGCCTGGAGGCTTCTTCTGGTCTTGAAATAATTTTCTTCTTCCAATAGAGGCAACCTTTCTGGGGGGCTAAGCAGCTGTCAGGCCATGATCGAGAAGATGCTGAGAATCAAACAGTGCCATCCTTGGAAGAGATACTGAAGGAAGCTGCAGGCCTCAACCTTTCTATCATATTTGACCTGCGCCGCCCCCCAGGAAACCACACGTATCATGACAGTTTTGTCAACCAGACATTGGAGACTGTGCTGAGTTCAGGAGTGCCCCAAGCCATGGTGATGTTGTCAGGACCCCAAATACCCCCTCTTGCCCCTCTCCCCTGCCTTCCCTAGACCATGACAATGCTGAGGCATACCCCCTCCCCAGGGCCCTGGCCCAGCTCATGTACCCCATCTGTGGTCATACATCTTCGGCCCTGCTGCCAGAATCCCCAGGCCTTCTCCAGCTTCATGCTCACCTACCCTGAACCACAGGTCCTTTGGCTACCGGATGAAGATCGGGCTTATGTCCAAGAAAGAGCCCCCCAAATGCGCCAGATATATGGACATCTGGAAGGCCATGGCACTGAGAATCCCCAGTTTCTCAACCTCCCCTATCAAGACCTGCCACTGTTGGATATCAAGTGAGTGCCAGAGGAAAGGAGCCGAGGGGATCACGTGAGGCTTAATGGTATAGAAGAGCCAAGGCTGGGAGGGCAAAGGCCATTCATTCATTTGCTCATACAACACATATTTATTGAACACCTACTATGTGTCAGGCTCTATTTATTGCAGGTTTGGGGCATGGGAGAGACAGATAATAAACCACTGCACATAACATATGCATGTTGGAGAGTGATAAGTGACATGAAGAAAAAAAATTTAGGAAGGGGGTAGAGATTGGGAGAGAGGGGAGAAGGTCACAGTAGGAAGAGTGGTGAAAGAGGTGGTGTCTGGGCTGAGACCTGACAAGTCACAAGGAGGTGACAATGGGAAGAGCTGCAGAACAGCAGGAACAGCAGCCTCATGAGTAACGGGAAGGTGAGACTGGAGAGGTTGGCAGGGGCCAAACTGGGTAGGACTTCGTAGGCCACCAGGATTTTAGCTTTCATTTTACACCAGAGAGAGGGTGGATCCAGGGGAGAGAGGCAAGGGAGTCGCAGATGTGAGTGGATGCAACCAGAAAACATAATAGACTTCAAAACCTGTAGTCACCAAGCTCTCTTGTAATATCCTTGTGGTTAGATAGGGAAAAAATGTGGACTGAATGATGGCCCAGTTATCATATTAAGCATTTCAGGGACCTTCCCCCAAGTTGTCACCATGGGAGGAGATTGGATATCAGGTTAAGACTCCCCTTAGTCTTGTCCTGATCAACATCGACTGCTGATCATGTTTCCAGGAGGCATGAATTGGTAATGAAAAAGGTGATGGGAAAATGGAGGCCCCAGAAGGTCTAAGCACTCTAAGGTGACAGGTCAAATGTACCAAGATGAAATGCAATGGAGATACATGTAAAGACCCATGCCCAGGGTCCAGAGGAAACTCAATTGCACAAAAATAAGAGAGGGAGACACTGGCATCAGCAGGAACATGTGTGAAAAAGACCAGGACTTTGATTGTACACTGTCCATAATGAACGAGTCAAAGTCACTTGACATTGCCAAAAACTAACCTGACCCTGGGCTGCCTTCACATGGACATAGCGCCCAGAAGGCAGGAGGAGTTTTGCTCTCCTCCAAGCTAGTCCCAGCCCACCCAGGCTGTCACGTTCAGATGCAGGCTCCATACTTCAAAAGGAACATTGGTAAATGGGAGTAAGATCAGATTAGAGAGGTTTGTATGGTGAAAGGAATGATAACCCAGGTCCCTGATTGAAGCAACTGGGGTGGTTGGGCCTGGTGAAAAGAAGACTCGGGGGAATGTGGTCACACTGTCCCTCAGACCTCTTAAGGGATGGCATGGGACAAAGAGGAGAGACACATTTGTGTGACCCCAAACAGCAAAACTAGGACCCATGGGTGAAATCCACTGGGAGACAGAGCAGGTAGGGGTCTGCTATTCAAAGGCAGAAGTGATGGCTCTGGAGCAGGGACACTGTGGATTCAAACACGGAGAGGGGCTGTTTCCCTCCTGTGCCTGGAGCCTCAAGGTTCTGAATGTTCCTTATTTCTTCCCCGCCTGCACAGGGCACTGCACCATGATAATGTCTCGGTGAACCTATTTGTAGTGAACAAGCCCTGGCTCTTCTCCCTACTCTGGTGTGCAGGGGTGGATTCAGTCACCACCAACGACTGCCAGCTGCTGCAGCAGATGCGTTACCCTGTCTGGCTTATTGTAAGAGCTCAGGGACTGTCACCCCTCCTCCTCTTTTCCTATTCCTGCTTCTCCTTAACCCTATTCCCCTCTTCCTTACTTATTTCCCCCCATACACCCCCTGAATCTGTATGTGGGTGGCTCTCGCCACTGACAGGGACCTTTTTCTTTTCTCACAGCCTGCTCGAACCTACCTGATAATATGGATCGTTACCAATTGTGTCTCCATCCTGCTGCTTTTGTGGACTTTCCTCCTACAACAGTGAGTCCTTTGTGCCTCAGCTTTCTGGATCTTCATTCTCCCTAGGGTCCTGGTGATGGGGCATATTCAGACTCATTGACGCTGCCTAGGGCTTGGGGTTTGGTCTGTTTGGACCCTTGGAGATTCTTAAACCCTTCCTTTATACGTTTAATTGGCTTGAACCTGGGAAAGTCAGTTTGGGGGAACTCAGGGTCAAAAGGTTGTGCTTGACGCTGGCTGAACTCACAATGCGAAGCTTTTCTCCCCATAGGAGGTGTGCTAAGGAGAGACAGAGAACCGGTAAGAGCTGTTTCCCCTTACCTCATTTTTCTCCTCCTCTAGCCTTCCCCTTACTCACTCCCTATGTGTTCCCGCTTACCTCTCCAGGGCTAGAGACAGCAGTGCTGCTGACCAGGATCAACAATTTCATAAGGGAGTGAATGTCCTGTCTTAGGCCCCCGCCAGCCAAAATCGGAGGCCTTTTTGCACTGGCCAACAGCAAGGAAGAGAGGGTGGCTGAGGTGGAATGTTGCTGAGGTTGGCGTGGGGTGACCTTTCCCAGCAGAAGGTGTTCCCCTTGGGATTTTGACCTGAGGTGGTCAGAAAGACTGAGTCACAAGAAGTTTGTCCCCAAATGAAACTTAACAGAGGAAGAGACAAGCAGATTGCCAAGAGAGTGTTTCAGATCTATGTGCAGGTATTCTTGTGTACAAGGCACAGGGTATCAGGGATGGGACAGCTCAGAACTGTGACTGAAGGAGATGACAAAACGGCCTTTCCTGGAGAACTGTAAGATGATGGAGACATCGACCTGGCTCCATTCACTGTCTCTCTTGACATATGCAATTTATCTGATTTCCTGCCTAAAGACTAGGAGCTAAAGAGCCCATCTAGCCATGTAATTCTGTGCCTGCAAGTGGCTTTTTCTTGTGCACAGTCTTTTCTTCAAGACACACCGGTTCTTGACTCTTGTCGGTTACTCTGTTATTCAATGAATTTAATGCCCATTTGGCATAGTCTAACCTTTACGGTGCTGGCGCTGGGTGGAGGAAGCACCTTGCATCTCGAGTTGTATGTGACATGACATTGACGGGTCATCATGAGGAGAATCGTGGGTTGGCGGTGCCAAGTGGGCCACCTGGGGCAATGAAGGGCTGCAAATGGTCAGCAGGAGCACCACCGCCACAGGGGACATTCCCGGTGGCCCAAGCGCGCTGTGCAGTGTTGCGCTGGAGCTCCACCTTGTGGCCACCTGCCCCAAAAGGAGGGCCGCGCCCGTCGTCACCTGTGAAATATTAGCTGGATGCCACCTGTTTCTCGTGCCCGTTGGGGACCTGTGTTCCTGACTCCAGACCCCAAGGGCATGATCCGATTTCCACAAGTTCTTGCTTCTCTGGGTTGTGCGCAGGGTCTGGTTGCCCGACCCACCTTTCCCCCCTCCCCGAGAAGCAGGTTCCCCGGTGTGTTTGCTGCTTGTGAGTCCCTGGACTAAACAATTTACATGACCAGAGCGGAGCTGGCCTACGATAATGTGACTGATAGAAGTGGGGGAGGGGCTAAAGAAAACACAAGGACAGGAGAGGACTCTGGCTGCCTCTTTAGTCCCCCACCGCACCCACATTCGCCCCGGTTCGTTTCTCCACACGAAGGGAAATCGAACTAAGGGTCTGACGAGGTTAGGAGGTTCGTTTCTCAATTATTCCTCTCCCTGGGACCAGGGGTGGCACTGGCACCTAGGGACAAGATCCTCCTTGGTTGCAGGGCAAGCAGCCCTGAGAACTACAATTCCCAGGATGGCCCTGGCCACTTCCGTTCTCGGGATGGGTCGACCGAAGTGAGTTTGAATTTATGCTCCCGCCCCCTCCTCCTCCCGGACCCTGCGCTTTCCCTTCTCGCCGCCCCGCCCCCGCCACGCACACACAGGTACGTACAGACACAGGCCGCCTTCCACGCCAACATACCTGGCCTGCAGCTGGCGCGATGGGCGGGGGCACCGGCGTGAGACCGACTGGGAGGCCGGAGGAGCCCCAGTAGCCCACGCCGCGGCAGCTGCCTGGTCCCAGTCTTCTCGGGGGTCCACGCCGCCTGGGACCTCCTCTTCCACACACTACCTTTTCAAGCTGCAATTCCGTAGTTTTCTCCCTTCCGGATCCCGCCGCTCAGACAGACCGCCAGCCTCAGCCCTGGGGCGCGGAGGTACCGGCGCCCAGGTACCGCCGGGCTCTCACCTCTCAGCTCGGACCTCCCTCTCCCGTCCCCATCCCTACTTTTCTGTCCCCTCCCAGACGCCCAGACGCCCAGCCCCGCAGCCTCTACCTCCCCTCCCCTCCCCTCCCGACTAGACCCTGACCACCTCCAGAGTCTCCAAACCCCTCAGCCTCCACTTCTCAGCTCCCAGGCTCAGCTGCAGTCCTCTAACCTCAGAATCTCGACTCCGGGCCCGGCAGGAATGCCCCTAGCCCTTGCCCCAAGCCTCTAGCCTTGAGTACTCAGCCCTGTGCCTGACACCGCCGATGCTTCCTCTCTTCCCAGCAGGATTAGACTCTTAACTTCTATAGGGTCCTGGACTGGAGACTGACACTGACAAAAACTTGAGGGTGGAGGGCCAAGGGGAGCCGCTCATCGGGGTTCCAATGCAGTTGCTCTCTTTATTTTTAGCTGCTGACTCACAGCTTCTGGCACTAGGGTTTGGGGCTAACAGGCTGGGCTAGGGGGCTATTAATAGAGCTAAGGCACAGCCCCGACCCAGTTCAGTTTAGAAGCACTGGGAGTAAGGAGCCCTCCCTTGGATCCTCTGGAATTATGGACTAGGGTAGTGGCTGGACTAGGACCTCTGGCTGCCAGTACCTCAGCCTGGTATCTCTACCTTGGAACTCTTGAGGGAAAGCCCCTGACAAAACTCGGGGCACAGCTCTCCCCTAAGTTTGCCGTGGCTTGGGGCTCTGCCACAATGAAGCTCCTGCTGCACTGAGTGAGCAGATGACTTCCAAGTGCAGGGATTATTGTGCCCACGGCTTTGGCCTGCTTAGACCTACTCCTGGGCCAGAATGCTAAGTTACTAGGAGGAATAGCTGTGGATTTCTGGTTCCCAGAGGCCCTCATGATGATGGGATACTACAGCATGGTCCTAACAGAGAGAGCACAGAGCTGACAGAATTTGCTAGCTCCAAACCAGACACAGGACTAGCAAGCTGTCAAATTCTGTGTTCCCGCTCTCCCGTTCTTTTTTCCTTTCCCTTCCGTTGTGCTCTGTGCCTGCTCACAGGTGTCAACATATCTCAGGATCTCTCTCTACTCCACAGAGAAATCTAATTGAGGAAAGTCACTGAGAAACTCCTATAGGACCTTTTTGTCTTAATGGGTGGAAGTAGGATTTTCCTAATCCATTCATTGGGGATGGTGGGGAAATCTTGATACCTTAGTGAACTAACTAATCATCAAAATCATTCCACCCCACGCCCAATGTGCTAGAATTCCCATTCACTGAGAATGCACACCCATAACAATGTCCCTTACTCACAAAGCAGAAACTTCCCAGTTTCAGCACACCCAATCTCTGGCTCCCAGGTGAAAAGCCCCAAGGGCTTTGGGGCAAGAGTGGTTATTTCTTCACACAAAAAGACTGGGGTCACCCAATGAAGCTATACTTTCAAGAATGAGCACAGATTATCATATGGTAGTGGGCCACACCACCCTCATCCTGTCAATTTGCTGAGGGAGCTGGAGAGACCATGGATGGAAGTCAGAAATAGTCACTCTCCTCCCAAATGCTGTATCAGGTTCCTTGGTGGCTTCAGTCTCATTGTCAGTTCAGTTCAGTCGCTCAGTCATGTCTGAGTCTTTGCGACCCCATGGACTGCAGCATGCTAGGCCTCCCTGTCCATCACCAGCTCCCAGAGTTTACTCAAACTCATGTCCATTGAGTCGGTGATGCCATCCAGCCATCTCATCCTCTGTTATCCCCTCCTCCTCCTGCCAATCTTTCCCAGCATCAGGGTCTTTTCAAATGAGTCAGCTCTTCACATAAGGTGGCCAAAGTATTGGAGTTTCAGCTTCAGCATCAGACCTTCCAATGAATATTCAGAACTGATTTCATTTAGGATGGACTGGTTGGATCTCCATGCAGTCCAAGGGATTCTCAAGAATCTTCTCCAACACCACACTTCAAAAGCATCAATTCTTCAGTCCTCAGCTTTCTTTATAGTCCAATTCTCACATCCATACATGACTACTGGAAAAACCATAGCTTTGACTAGACAGATCTTTGTTGGCAAAGTAATGTCTCTGCTATTTAATATGCTGTCTAGGTTGGTCATAACTTTCCTTCCAAGGACAAGCGTCTTTTAATTTCATGGCTGCAGTCACCATCTGCAGTGATTTTGGAGTCCCCCAAAATAAAGTATCTCACCGTTTCCACTGTTTCCCCATTTGCCATGAAGTGATGGGACCAGATGCCATGATCTTAGTTTTCTGAATGCTGAGTTTTAAGCCAACTTTTTCACTCTCCTCTTTCACTTTCATCAGGCAGCCCAGTTGCCTAACAATCTCAGTCGCCTGCAGGGGCAGGGGTTGTTTTCCACCTGTAGGGGGCGCCTGTTTCCCTGAGGTCTCAGGCTAGCAGTTGGGAGGGGGTTCCAAGTGTCAAAGCATCTCAGGGTTGCTGACCTCTTCCCAGGGTTGCCAATCATGTCCAGTCTGAGCATCAAGGAGCCTGTTAGAGTGGGGAGAAGCTCACTATGAATGTAAATGGATTTTACTCATATTCATTGAAAATGAAAATGTGAAGCGGGGCAGTCAATGGAGATCAAGCATGAGGAAGGCAGTTTAACCCTCTCCATTCACTCCAGGCTTAGCAATTTTTCTCCTGAGCTACTTTTTGGATGTAAGAAAAGAGTCTAGCACTCTACAGTATTGACAAACTGCTGAGCATATAAAAGACTTTAAGGTCCTGAGTTACCAGAGTAGCCTAGACTTGGTCATGAATCCCTAATCCATTAACCCTAATCCACTGTGTACTAGGTAGAGTGCTCAGTGTTTTACATTTAATCCCCACAAAACCCCTATGATTATTTCCATTTCACAGATAAACTGAAGCTCAAGAAGTAAAGTAATGGCCAAAGTCACACAACTAGTGACTGGATTAGGTGTGATTGAGCAACCACTGTGTGCCAAGGGCTAAGAATACAGAAAACCAGACAAATACAGAGGTAGGATATTCCATAAAATAACTGAGTTGTACTTTTCTCTGCCTAATGAACACCTATTCACCCTTCAGGACCAAACTAAAAATGTCATCTCTTATGACACTTTTCATAACCCCTCATCACCCACAAATAGAGTTGATAACTTGCTTTCTTATATACCCTCTGAAATAGCACTTTTTGCAGTTACTGTAATGACCTGCTTCTGTATTTCCTTTTCTCCAGCTTTGACCACCCCAATGACAAGGCCTGTTTACTATTTATCACCACTGGGATATCTGATAGACATCTCAAACTCAAATGTCTAAATCTGGACACCTGATCTTTTTCCCCCAAATGACCTCTTCCTTAAAGTGGTACTCATCTCAGCTGATGAAAATTTCACCTTCCCAGTGAAATTTGCTCTGGTCAAAAAATCTTGTAACCACACCTCATAATCAATCTGTCAACAAATCCTGTTGACTTTCTCCTCAAAATACGTATAGAATCCAATCACTTCTTATTACCTCCAGTGCTACATCCTGGTCCTAACCACCATCACCTTTCATTTGGATCACTGCAATAAGCCTCCTGACTGGTCTCACTGATTCACCTTTGTCCCCTGTGACCCACTCTCAGAAGTCAGAGTGATGTTGCTAAACACAAGTCAGATCATGCCAGTTCTCTGCACAAAACTCTCCAAGGGCTCCCCATCTCAGAATAAAGCCAGAGTCCTTCAATGTCCTGCAGACTGTATACAGTCTGGTCTCCTTCAAAATCTCTGATCTTATCTGCTAGTACACCTCCCCTCCCACTCTGCTCTAGCTATTTGGTTCTCCTTGCTGTTCCTTGAACAAGCCAGATGCATTCCTTATCCAGGACCTTTGCATTGGCTGTTCCCTTGCTAGGTATACACTTCTGCATGACTTTCTTCCTCACCTCCCTCAAATCTTTGTTCAAATATCATTTTCTCACTGAAGCCTACCTTGAAGAACCTGTTTAAGATTGCCTCTATTTTAATGTCCAGTTTATAGCAATACAGGGTATAGAGGAACAAGATAAATGACACCATGAGAAAAAAAAAAAGCAAATCCAGAAGTAAGATATTCTAAAAAACAACTAACTTGTACTTTTTAAAAAGCCAATGTCATTAATTAAAAAAAAAAAAAAGATGAGGGGAGTTCCCTGGTGATACAGTGGCTAAGACTTCTAGCTCCCAATGCAGGGGGCCTGGGTTTGACCCCTGCTCAAGAAACTATATCCCACATGCCAGAACTAAAGAGTTTGCATGCTGCAACTAAAAAAGATGCCGCATGTCTCAACTGAGACCCATTGCAGCCAAAATAAATAAATAAATAAATAAATACTTAAAAAAAAAAAGATGGGAGACTTCTAGTTCTGGACTCAGCTGGAGTAGACATACTCCTATTTCTCCCTATTTCTCCCAATAAGAACAGCTAAAACCCTGCATGTGATATGTAAAAACAAGCATAGGAAGACTCTAAAAGAGGGGGAAAAGGGCAGTTTTGACTAAGTGAGCTCCCTGGGTTTTCTTGTTGCATTATATCCCAGCCTGTAGGCTGGAGAAGCCAGCCTGGAAGTGCCAGTAGGCACAGACAAAAAAAATAAAAAAAAATAAAAAAACACCTCAGTAAAAGCCTGTTCTCTCTAGCCCAAAGACTAGCAAATGGGCAGCTTAGTTGGACAACACTAAACTCTTAGACAATAACCACTTTCCTGCAACCAGACATTACAGAAAAGCAAAAACAAAAGACTGCAGCTCCACCCACTCTAGCCAGCAAAGACCCAAGTGGAAACCAAGACTTTCCCTCTTGCCAGACTCCCCAGGCTCCCTGGGGTGGTGTCTAAGTAGGGAGTCTGGACTTCCATCCCCACAGGTTAACCTGTGTAGCATCAGAGTATCAGAGGAAGGCCTAGTGGAGAGTCTAGACTTTTGCTGCTGCCCTGCTCCTCCTCCCCTCCCCATCCCAGTCCTCTATCATCTTCCCCTCACCTGCACCCCCACCCGTGGTGAGTGGAAGCTACCTGGGAGCAGGAAGGAGGCCCTTCAACCCTTCCCCAGCCAGGGAAGTGTCAGTGGAGGCCTTGTAGGGGGCTGGAACTCCCACACCTGCCCAGCAGTAAAGAAGAACCCCCTCTTTGGGTATCAACCAGTGTTAAGTGGGGAACAACTTGAACCTCTACCCCCTCCTGGCAGTAGCCAGGCAATGGCCCCTTCCACTGATGGCAACAGTGTCAGAAAATGCCTATCCAAAACAAGAGATTTAAGTAGGACCTAGAGTCTGATAACATAATATCCAAAAATGTCTATGATACAATGGAAATTCACTCATCATACCAGGAACCAGGAGACCCTCACCATGAATAAGAACTAAGCAACAGATGCCAACACCAAGATGACAGAGAGCTTTCAATGATCTGAGAATGAGTCTAAAGAAGCCAACGTTAGGAAAAAATGCTTCAATGAGCAATTACAAATAGGTTGGAACCAAAGAAAAAGATGGAAAGTCTTAGCAGAGAAACAGATAAGATGGAGTATCAGACAGAAATTTTAGAATGGAAGAATACAATAACCAAACCAAAATACTGAGGAAATGGGTTCATCAGCAGGATGGAGAAGACAAGAAAAAAAATCAGTGAACTGGAAGATAGAACATTAGAAATTGCCCGATCTGAATAACAGTGGGAAAATAGACTGAAAAAAAAAAACGATCAGAGCCTCAGAGACATGTGGGACTATAACAAAAGACCTAACATTCATGTCATCAGGGAGTCCCAGAAGAAGAGAGAGAAAGTGGGCCAAAGAAGTCCTCAAGAAACGATGGCTGAAAATTCTCCCAATCTGGCAAAAGACATAAACCTACAGATTCAAGAAGCTGAACAAATCGCAAACAATAAAGAAATCCATGCCAAGACATATTCAAGCTTTGAAAACCCAGACCAAGAGAAAGTCTTGAAAGCAGTAAGAGAGAAATACCACTTTATCAACAGGGCGAAAACAATTCAAGAATCAGTGATTTCTCACCAGAAACCATGGTGACCAGAGGAAGTGGCACAACATATTTCAAGTGTTAAAAGAACTGCCAAGGCTGGATGCTATATTTAGTGAAAATATCCTTCAGAAATGAGGGAGAAATCAAGATATCCTTAGGAAAAGGAAAGCTATGAGAACTTGACACGAGCAGACTCACCCTAAAAGAGTGGTTAAAGGCAGTGCACACAAGAGAAAGGAAATGATAAAAGAAGAACTCTTGGAACATCAGGAAGGAAGAAGGAATAGAACGAATAAAAACGTAAGTACAACAGGCTTTCCTTCTTCTCTTGAATTGTTTAAATAATGTCTGATGGTTGAAGCAATAGGTACAGTATCATCTGATGTGGAGCTCAATATATGTAGAGGAAATATTGAAGACAACCATAGGAGAAATGAGACAGGGTAAAGAGACCTAAATAGAGTTAAGCTTTTTTTACACTTTCCTCAATCTTTTAAACTGATGACACCAATAGGTCTTTGTGGTGACAAAATAGTTTTGCAATGGTTGTTATAGGAATCTCTACATGTGGTAAAATGGTATAGAACTATACACACATTGTACCAATGTCAATTTCCTGGTTTTGATATTGTACTATAGGTATGTAAGATGCCATCATTGAGTAAAACTGGGTTAAGGGTACCCAGGCCCTCTCTGTACTATCTATGCAATTTCCTTGTAAATCTATAACTATTTCAAAATAAAAATTTTTTCTGTTAAGATTGGGGCTGTTCTAGTGGCTAAAGACACAAATGCAATGTGACAACTGTGATTAGATTCTGATGTTAAAACATATAAAAGACAAGTTTGGAGAAACTTGAATATAGACTGGACGTTGTTGTTGTTGTTCAGTCACTAAGTCATGCCCAACTCTTTGAGACCCCATGTAGCATGCCAGAGACTAGACGTTAGATAATGTGAAATAATTGTAAATTTTCTTACATGCCATATTCATATTATTAGAGAATGTTTTTATCCCCACACAATGAATGCTGAAATATTTAGAGGAGGTGTGTAATGAAATCTGTAACTTACATTTGAATGATTCAGAAAAAATTGTAGATCGATTGATAGAGCAAATATAACAAGACATTGCCAGTTGTTGGCTCTATGAGGAAGATATATAGGAGTTCATTGTACTATTCTTTCAGCATTTCTGTATGTTTGTAAATTTTCATTTTTAAAAAAGCTAAAGAGGATATGTGAAAGATGCATATGTGATAAAGCAAGTATAGTAAAATGTTAATGCAAATCTAGGTGGCAATTTGCTGGTCCCTGTAAAATTCTTTCAGTTTTTCGGTATGTTTGAAAATTTTCCTTTTAAAATGTAAGGGTAAAAAACTTGAAGAAAAAATTATCACAACCTCATATCCTTCCCTAGTACTCCCAACCCCTCTTTTTCTGCTCTTTTTCTTTTTTCCCACAGCATTTATCACCATATACAGTAGTATATACTTCACTTATTTATTGTACTAATTTTTGTCTGTGTCCTATCACTAGAATGCAAGCTCCCCAAGGGCAAGGATTTATTGTGTGTGTGTGTGTGTTTTTTTTTTTTCCCCTGTTTGCTGCTACGTCCTTAAGTCCTAGAACAGTGTCTGGCACATAGCACGTGCTCAGAGAATATTTGTTGAATTAAGAATAAGTTTCTGTAGCCCTAGGGCCTAGGGCTTGCACAGAGTAGGTGTGCAACAAATGATCATTAATTTGAGATCTGCAGAAGTTAGAATAGACCTGTTGTACTTGAGTCAAACGGCTAGGATTCCGTCACTTCCACCTGTGTAACCTAGCTGCATTAACATCCCTGAGCCTCAATTTCTCACTGGTATAAGTCAGATAATAATAGTAACACTTTGGTAGGGGTTTTGTTTGCATGTAAAGCACTTAGGACTTTGTAAAGACTCAATAACTGGTAGCTAATAACAAAACAAGAACAGCAAAATGACAAGTTTTCCCAGCATGTTATCCTTCTTCCATCCACCAACAGGCTGAGCCAAGAGAGGTTAAGAAGATGTCCTTGGACAAGTATTCCCAACTTCTTTTCTAGGCCCTCAGGTTTCTTTCATTTTAGACCTCTTCTTTCCTTTCCTCCTGCCTGGGACTTTCTTTACTCTCTTGGCATCCTGAAGTGCTTTCTTCCATGATAACCAAGCAGGAGTGGAGTGGAGGAGACAGGAATCTGTGCACCAGGGACAAAAGCTTAGAGCTTTCCTCTCCTCCTGTTCTAGGCGTGAGTCCCTCATTGGTGATAGAAGCAGGTCAAGTGTTAGGTTGTAGTTATTTCAGGGCCTAGAGATTGAGAGAACAATAGTCCTGAGGAAGAGGTACTGACAAGAGAATAGCCTCCTAAGCGGTCCTCTTCCTTGGTCCCGTTAGGAAAGAGCACCTCCCTCACCCTGCTCTAACGTCCCTTCCATCGGTTCTGCCACCTCAAGTCTTTACTTCTGGTGGCCCCAGCTCAGAGCAAGGCCGGGGACCCATTGAGCATCTCTCTGCAACTCCCTCTTGGTAGTAGGGTGGGGTGGGGTGGAGTGGGCGGAGGACAGGCTGAGATTGGAGATGAAGGGGCATGAAATTGAGAGCTGAGCTCACCTGTGGCCTAAGTCCCCTGTCCCTGACCTAGGGTCAGCCCTACCCGGGATATCTGGGGAGCTGGGGCTGAGCCTGGGGGTGCCACTGCCTCTGTTCCTTTAAGGAGCCGCTGTTTAGCATTCCTGCCGCTGCCGCTGCCGCTGCCTGATTCTGAACGCTGATTGGCTGGAATCAACTGAGAACCGAGCCAGGGAGAGATGCTCTTGACTCCACTCAGATTCATCCTGGGGACCAGTGCAGGAGCGGTCCCCGCAGCACCCAGCTTCTGCCCAAGCTTCCGCTCCTTCTTTGCCGCTGGGCCTCGGCCCAGGAGCCACGACGGGCGACACGGAGCCGCCAGTGCTGGAGGGGGAGCCGTGGGTGCGGGGCAGCGTGGGGGCAGAGGCCCCGGGACGCCCGCCCGGCCCCAGGCCCCGCTCCGCCCGGGCACCCCAACGGGTGCCCCCCCCTTCCTGGTCCGAGCAGTGTGAGTGTGCCCGGGAGCCCGGCGGGGGCAGCGGCGGCGGCGTGGAAACCGGCGTGGGCTGGGGGGTCCGGGCCGCGGGGGGCAGTGCCATGCACAAGCACCAGCACTGCTGTAAGTGCCCCGAATGCTACGAGGTGACCCGCCTCGCCGCCCTGCGGCGCCTCGAGCCTCCCAGCTACGGGGACTGGCAAGTACCCGACCCCTACGGGCCAGGTGGGGGCAATGGAGCCAGTGCCGGTTATGGGGGCTACAGCTCGCAGACCCTGCCCTCGCAGGCGGGGGCCACCCCCACCCCCCGCACCAAGGCCAAGCTCATCCCCACCAGCCGGGATGTGGGACCAGTGCCCCCTAAGCCAGTCCCGGGCAAGAGCACCCCCAAACTCAACGGCAGCGGCCCCAGCTGGTGGCCGGAGTGCACCTGTACAGGCCGGGATTGGTATGAGCAGGTATGGACGGGGGGCAGGGGGGGCGGAGGGGGGGCAACCCAGGGGAGCTGGGGAGTGGGGGGCCTAGAGGCCTGGAGTGCAGCAGGGGTTCCTGGGGCTCCAAGCCAGCAGACCCTGAGCCCCAGCACTGCAGCTGGCTCAAGAGAGATGGTTGGAAATGTGTGCTTCTCTGTGTGTGTCTGTTTGGGGGTCTCCATTTGGAGGGGATTGGGAGGAGCTGTGTGTCAGGAGGTGAAGGTATGGCGGAGGGGCACATTTTCCTGTGTGGGGGGATTGGGTTCTTCTCCGTATGGGGGTTGAGCAGTGTCTCTGTGTCTGACAGGGGGCGGGAGGTTCTGCGGGGGCTGTGTGTGGTGTGTGTCTCCACAGGAGGGGAGGAGGGGGCATGGTGCTCTGCGTAGCGGGAACATGTGTGTGTGTGTGTGTGTATGTATGTTGAGGTGTGTAGAGAAAGGCAGTGGAGCGCCTGTGAATCTATGTTGAGGAGCCATGTGCCCAGCTCGCCAAGCTTCATCCCCTGATGCCATGAGTCCCTCTTTATCCCTTTGTGTGTGAATGTGCACATGGACATGTGGGGATGTCTCTCTGAATGTGGAGGTGTCTCTGTAGACGAAGCTGCAGGTTTGGCTGTGTTTGCCCATATGTGTGTGTGGCCACATGTATATGTGTGTGAGCATGTGGCTGCAAGTGTGTGCATGTGTGTGCCTCTATGTGTGTGTGTGCATGTGCAGTGTCCCTGGTGAGAGGCGCTTGACAGGCAAGGAAGGGAGGGGGAGGAGGCAAGAGACACGTCCCAAGCAAGGCTGAGAGGCTGCTGAGAAGGATGGACTCTTTGTCCAAGCGGCTCTGAAGTGTGTGTGTGCTGAGGGGGGAGCTGAAGCAATCTTCCTCGCTCCAGAACAGGCATGGTGCCTGAAACCAGGCAAGGGGAAGCTGCTTTGGTTCAGGGACTGGCCCCGGTGGGGCATGTCCCCCTGGGGTACCCCTAGATGTGGGAAAACTTAGCCCCCCCAGCCCTGACTTGGCACAGCTTGGGAACCCCTGGGTGCTGGGCACAACTCCGGCTTCTACCCCCAGCCTAAACTGCCAGCTTAGAAAATGGAAGGAGCATCTGTGGGAGAAGCAGCAAAATGGAGGCTGGGCCGGCAGAGCCAGGTCCCTGGCATGCATGGCGGAAGGCCTGTCTGGTTTTTCAGCTCTGCAGCCCCCAGGGTAGGGAGAAGGGAGGAGGAGGCTTTGCTGGGGAGGGCAGGTGCTGGCTGCCCCAAGCTGGTGACCGTTCTGGCCACCTTTGTCCCCCTCTGGGGATCGGATGTGCTCTCACTCAGAAGGAAGCATGGGGACTTCCTGGGGAAAGAAATCCTCAGTTCTGCCCTTCTGCCTGTTCACACCGACTGTTTCCTGTGTCCCTTGCTTTGGCCCCTTGCCCTCTCCAGCGGGTTCCCCTCTCTCCTTTCCCCCTCCACCCTGGGGCCCTACCCTTGTAAACACTCTCTTGTGCTTGTCTGGCTCAACTGGGAGATAAATGCCAGTCCCAAGGATAGGTGGACCAGTTGGTCAAGGTTTCTTTGCCAGGACTGATCCCTGGATGGCTCCTGGCCCTGGGAATGGGTTCCTTGAGGGGGACAATGTGAGACTGGAGCGTGGAAGCCAGGAGCTGCTGGGTCTTGCTGGAGCTGGACTTGAAGCATGGCTCTCACATGTGGGCACACATGGTATACCAGATGCATAAAAGAGCTGCATGGAGATCCTTTTGCCTGTGTGTCTGTTGCATGGTACTTCAGGCAGCTGTGTTCTTTCGCGGCTCTTAAGAACCATCAGTTATTCCTCCTGGGATCAGGGACAAGAGTAAGGCTGCAGCAAGAATCTCCCCACCAGCTCCTAGAGCTGCAGGGCAAAAAGTCCTGGGGCCAGGCTCAGGAAAGGTAGAGGCATGATTAGCCAGTCCTGTCCTCCTCTGCTTTTCAAAGCCAGAGCTGTGGGGTGAAGGCAGAAGTGGGGAAGCAGAGCAGGGCATGCAAAGGAATCTTCACCCTGGGTCTGCAGCTTCCTTCTTCAGAGGAGGAGATCAGGGGTCAGGAAAGGGGTCTCACAGCCAAAGATGAGAGGAAAGGCACCAGGTTCTCTGGGGAGAAAGGCAAGAGGGCTCCTCTATTCGTGGGGATGAGAATGAGAGCCAGGGAGCAGGTGCTACTTGTCTGTCCAGAATCACATTTTCACTTGGCAGTGGCCACAAGTTTGTCCTGCGTGGGAGGCTACTTCTGTGGGTTGGTCAGACCAACCCTGTGTTTCCATCCTCTTTCCTTGCTTCTCCTCCCATGACTACTGCATGTCAAAGGCCATGGACTCTGCTGCCAGTTAGTCCATGGGTCACCAGCTTCTTCCTAATGGGGAACCTTGTCCATTCTCCTCCTGTTCCACCCTTGGCTTTGCCCTGACTCCTGACCAGATCCCTTTCTGCTGAGAAACACAAAGGGTTCCGGATCAAAAGCCCCTGGATAGAAAATGGATTAAGACTTTGACTCCTTCTGCCCATTGGAGGAATTGGGTTCTTGGGGACACAGAAGGAGAGGCAGAATGAAGATTCATGAGGTACTCTGAGGGGGCAGATTTTCTTTTGCCCATGAGCTTTAATGGGCAAGGCGATTGACTGGCCAGAACATCAATGGCCTTGGCAAGCTTGCTTTACTCAAAAGAGCACCTGGAGATCCAGGTTCTAGCCCTTGTTCTGCCACTAACTCCCAGTATGCCCTTAGGCATAACCTGTGTCCTCTTTGGTCCTCAGTGTCACTGTCTGTCACATGGGAGAGGTTGAACAAGATGGTGACTGCTGTCTTTCCAACTCCGACATGGTGGGAGTCTGTGATCCCCAAGTCAGGGAGACCTGTTGTTCAGAGAGGAGCAGGTTCCCATCCAGGCACGGATGCTGTGTGTGGCATGGTTTGCCCACCATGTTCCATTTCTGCCATCCCCCTCAGGCCAGCCCTGCACCCCTCCTAGTGCACCCTGAGGCCCCGGAGCCCAGCCTTTTGGTGAGTGCACCACTGACTGGCTCAGTCCCAGACAATTGGTCTGGGCTAAGTGAGAAGCTGGATTTGGCCTGTGTGGCTGGAAGCAAGGGGAGGGGAGCCTCCTCAGGGTCAGCCTGCCCCATCTGTGGCCAAGAGGTGTCCCAGGGTCAATTTGGGCTTCCCTACTCTGCAGGGAGTAGGGGGACAAGCAGGTTGACCAGCAGGCAGATGGTTGGGGTGGGGAGGGTTAGGCAGGAGGCACTTAGGGTCCTGCCTGTGTCTTTCCCCAGGTGAATGGCAGTGATGGCATGTTCAAGTATGAGGAGATAGTCCTTGAGCGGGTGAGTCTGGCAGTGGGGCAGGATGAAATGGGAGGGGAGGGTTAGAACCAGGTGGGGGGGGTTCCTGAACCTCGGTCTCAAGACTCATGGGGACCTGCATTGAGAGGATGGGGAAACGGCCCTCAGAGGCTGCATTACTACATCAATCAACCAACTGACTGTGTGTGCTAAGTTGCTTCAGTCGTGTCCGACTCTGTGCGACCCTATGAACTGTAGCCCACCCGGCTCCTCTGTCCACGGGATTCTCCAGGCAAGAATACTGGAGTGGGTTACCATGCCTTTCTCCAGGGGATCTTCCCAACCGAGGGATCGAACCCAGATCTCTTATGTCTCCTGCATTGGCAGGCAGGTTCTTTACCACTAGCGCCACCTGGGAAGCCTAATCAACCGACTAACAAATATTAATTGACCTTGTTTGCTGAGGCCTGGGGAATTGGGGAGGGGATGGCTTTGCTGAGGCCTCCATGCCAGAATGGTCAGCAGAGGGTGGGAATCTGCCAGATTTGTGACGAATGTGCCCCAGCCTGCCATGGCCCCTTCTGAGGCCTGGAGAAGCTGCTCTGGGGAGGGGCAGGGGTAGATGGGGCCCCAGAAACCCTCCCTTCTGCCTTCTGTTTGAGCAGACCATGCCTCTCCACTTCCTTCTGCAGGGAAATTCTGGCCTGGGCTTCAGCATTGCAGGTGGCATCGACAACCCCCATGTCCCCGATGACCCTGGCATCTTTATTACCAAGATTATCCCTGGTGGAGCAGCTGCCATGGATGGGAGGCTGGGGTGAGGTGGTCTAGAAGCAGGGCCAGGGGTTGCAGGGACAGAATGGAGGTGAGAGGGAGGAGGGCTGCCTGACAGGACGACCCTTCCATTAGATCTGAGAGGGGGAGGGGGAGATGAGGGGAGGAGAGAGAAAGAGGAGGAGGTGGGAAGGAGGGTGGAAGGGCAGTGGCAGAGTGTCATGCCTCTTGGGCTTCCCCCGTAGGGTGAATGACTGTGTGCTGCGGGTGAATGAAGTGGACGTGTCAGAGGTGGTGCACAGCCGGGCTGTGGAAGCACTGAAGGAAGCTGGCCCTGTGGTGCGGTTGGTGGTACGGAGGCGACAGCCTCCACCAGAGACCATCATGGAGGTCAATCTGCTCAAAGGGCCCAAAGGTGCGGCCCTCTGGGTTCCCGTGCTCTGGCCAGAGGCCCCTGGTTGGCCCTATAGGAATTGGAAAGGAATCCCCTCACCCTCTGCCTACCTCCCCAGTTCAGCTCACAGTCTTCTTTCTTGACCCCACACTCACCCTTACTGACCACGGGATGACAGCCTAGTGTTTGGGATCCCTGGGGAAAGCTCCTATGGGGCTGGTGGCTTGGCTGAGCATGGGGCATTGGGGCTGGGCTTAACTGAGCACTCTAACTTTTCCTTGTGTCACTCTTCCATTCCTTGCTGGCTTCCTCCCAGGCCTCGGTTTCAGCATTGCTGGGGGGATTGGCAACCAGCACATCCCAGGAGACAACAGCATCTACATCACCAAGATCATTGAGGGAGGTGCTGCTCAGAAGGATGGACGCCTACAGATCGGGGATCGGCTGCTGGCGGTGAGACAGCCTTCCCAGGGATGCCCAAATGGCGGGGTGGGGAGGTGGAGCTTTAGCAGCCTCTCCCTCCCCCTGAACCTCACTCCGGGACTAGGCATTATGGGGAATTTCAAGAGCATCATCTGAGGTGTGTGTCCCCAGATAGCAAGCCCCTAGTCCTCTTCATGGCTGGAACTCCCTCACCTGCCCACCACTACCCCCTGCTTCTCTGCTCCCCACAGCACTGTACTTGGGCCTCTGTCAGACAGCACCATTGAATTTCACTGAAAGAGTACCCCCCCAGGATTCCCTGGGGAGGCCCTCCCTTCTTCTTCCCAGTGCTAGCCCTAAGACCTCTTCCAGGTGAACAACACCAATCTGCAGGATGTGAGGCATGAGGAAGCTGTGGCCTCACTGAAGAACACGTCTGATATGGTCTATCTGAAGGTGGCCAAGCCAGGCAGCCTCCACCTCAACGACATGTACGCACCCCCCGACTATGCCAGCAGTACGTACCCGTCTGTCCTGTCCCTGGCCCAAAGCCCTACCCCCTGGTTTCTGGAGGGGAAGAAGTTAATACTCCTTGTTAAGAGAGAGAGAAGTGGGGGCAGAAAATAAGACTAGTGCTGGGGAGAGCTGAGTGCAAATCCCAGCTGTGTCCCTTCTTCCTCGATGCCCTTGGAAAAGTCCCTTTCACCTGTCTTTAGTTTCCTCTCTGGCAAAAAGGAGCTAGTGATATATGTGCTGCCCTCCTCTTAGGAGTGCTGCAAGGATCAAATGAGATCATGGACGAGAAAGCCCTTGGAAAACTGTATTAGGCTATAGAGATGTGAGGGGTTATTATTAGTCACACCTCTAGTCATGCTTTTCTTTGTAGACTGCCTTGACTTTAGCTCTTTCTAAGACTCACAGGAGTGAGCTCAGGATTCAGAAAGGGACTGTGGAGGAGGAACCCTGGGGGGTGGAGTAGGGAAGAGAGGCCTGAGGAATCAGCATCCCTTGGTCTGTTTTTTTTTTTTTTGCATCTGAGGGAGTGGGGGCAGTCCGTGGTGGAGGGTGGAGGAGGCTACCACTGGGGAGTGGTCTCGGAACTTCTCTCTCCCTTTCTCCATTCCAGCTTTTACTGCCTTGGCTGACAATCACATAAGCCATAACTCCAGCCTGGGTTATCTCGGGGCTGTGGAGAGCAAGGTCAGCTACCCTGCTCCTCCTCAGGTTCCCCCCGCCCGCTACTCTCCTATCCCCAGGCACATGCTGGCTGAAGAGGACTTCACTAGGTAACACCCTCACCCCGCCCCTCTTCATCCTATCTAGGGGTGGGGAGGAGAGGAATCCTTTCTCCTTGGTCACGGGCCTTCTTGTAGTATGGCAAAGAAGAGGATAAAGCCCTCCTCGCTTCTGTCTTCGGGGTCTGAGGCCCCCTCTCAAGCCCTTGGGAATCTATGGAGGGACAGAGGTGGCTGCAGGAACAAGTTCTACCATCAGGGGGAGTGCCAAGCGTGTGGCCCCCTTTCGAAAGTTTGGAGAAAGGGTAGGATGGAGTGTTTAGGGGGCCGAGCGGGTGGAGGCTGCGGGGTTTCTTGTCCTGTAATGGTTGCAGCCCCCTCTGTTGCAACCATTCCACGTTAGAGAAGAGAGCAGTTCGGCTGCTGGGGCTGGCGGGCCAGGTGGCCTCGCAGGGATCCGCCCCGCCCCACTCTGGCGGCTGCCGCGGGAACTGGCCACCTTCGCGGAACTGGTCGGGCCGGCAGGGGTTCCGGGGGACAGGTTTCTGCGGGGTGGGGCCTGGGAGGCTGCCGTGGAGCCGGAAGGGTAGGCTGACGGAGCTAGGGGGGAAAGCCGGAGGAGCCATGGAGAGGACACGCAAGTTCTCAGGCTCCGGCTTGGCCCTGGGCTTGGGCTCAGCTTCGGCCTCGGCCTGGAGGAGGGCTTCACAGAGGTGGGCCTGGCCGCTCCGCTCCCTGCGGCCTGGAGGGGATACCAGGTAGGAGGAGAGGGGGGCATCCGGTCTCAGGGAGGGAGCCCTGCACTGAAGCTGGGAACAAGAGAGGGAGAGCCTCAGACCTGGAGCTCCTCTGATGAGAGATGCTTAAAGTGAAGAGTGAGCCGGGCAAGTGTGCCAGGTTTGGTTGTGTGACTGCACAGGAGCTGCTGCTGCTCCCATCTGATGACACTGTGACCATTTACAGAGGGGTTCCTTAGACATGGTTAGTTGGTGTTTTCACGTGCTCGGCTCCTCTTTGGTTAGGCTCCTAAGCTCCTTTTGGGGACCTGGGATTTCTTTACCTCTGTCTCCCACATAACCCAGCAAGGGTACATAGTGGTAGCTGGTGACTAAATCTGTTGTTGGAGAAAGTAGGAGGGGTCATAGCTGGTGGGTGGATTTTTGAGACTGCGGAGGAGCATGTGTAAAGTAAGTAGGCGCAGTTTGTGGGTGGTGAGTTGCAGTCAACCCCAGGGCCATTCCACAGCCCCTAACTGATTCCCCTTCTTGTGGCCCAGGGTCCACCACACCAGTTGGTAGGATGGGAGAATCTGGGGAGGAAGAGGACCAGTGAGTGGGCTCTGCGATATCGTCGCTAGAGCCCAGGATAGGGGTTTGTTGACCTGAGAGAGGCAGGGACTGCCCACTGGGAAGTTCATTCCAAGCCCTCAGGAAGAAAGGAGGAAGAACAACTGAAACTTGGCACCTGGCAGCAAACAGCGGCCAAGCAGGTTTCAGGAGAGAAAGGGAGCAACAGAGTATCATACCTAGGGACCTGAGTCCTTCTACAGACATGTGGGCCTTGTTCCAGCCTGGCCCTCACAGGGATGACAGTTTATACCTACTTTGTCCTGACTCTTCCACTCTTTTCCCACCAGGGAGCCCCGCAAGATCATCCTGCACAAGGGCTCCACAGGCCTGGGCTTCAACATCGTTGGGGGTGAGGATGGAGAAGGCATTTTTGTCTCCTTCATCCTGGCAGGAGGCCCAGCTGACCTGAGTGGGGAGCTGCGCAGGGGAGACCGGATCTTATCGGTGAGGAAACAAAGGCAAGGTGGGAGGATGGGAACTGGGCCACTCTAAAAGGGAGGAGGGAAGACCTCACTTTCTCCAAGGAATGTTTCTTGAAGTGGGGGAAGGCTAAGAGCTGGAAAAAACATATTCTCTTTATAGATATCCTTAGTGAGGAACAGAGACCAGACTTGTACTTAAAGAAGAAATGCATATCTCTTGGCTCTGAACCCTGGTTGACATTTGACCCCCACAAAGATAATTATTACACTAGAGGTGTAATCTTTAGGTTTCATCATAATAGGCAGGGATGGGCTACTGAGAAAGGCATCTGAGTAGGCTTAGGGATGGGTTACCCGTCTCCCTCTCTTAACTGCTACAACAGAGAACTCCTTTCTTCCTTTTGAGGTGGCTCACAACACCTCTCTTTGGACAGGTCAATGGTGTGAACCTGAGGAATGCAACTCACGAGCAGGCTGCAGCTGCTCTGAAACGGGCTGGCCAGTCAGTCACCATTGTGGCCCAGTACAGACCTGAAGGTAGGAGAAGGAAGGCGGAACAAGATGATTTGGGAAGATTAGACCTATTATTCATTGCTGGCTTTTGCCATCATAGGTAACAAAGCCACTTGACTAGTTCTCTTCTACCCTCACACAGTAACCCCTTCCTCTCCCCTTTTCTGGGTGGGTTGGAAGCATCTATTAAGACTGTGCTCAGAGCCTTTTGATTAGGGCTGCAGTGCAGCTAAAGGCCAGTAGTGGGCAGCAGCCTACGGGAGGAAGCACAGAGACTGGGGCGACTGGAAAAAGGGGAGGGGGAAGTGGGGGCAGAGGCGAAGAACATAACTGTACCCTGGAACAGGAGAGTAACTCTTGGCTAGAATGACCCAAGGGAGAAGAGTACCAACTTCTCAAGAGAGCTTGGACCAGCCTCTGTGATCCCTACCTCTCCCCTCATCAGGGTAACCGTGAAACACTCATAAACCCGCTGAAAAGGTGATGCTAGGTTCTCCAGGTTGGGACATGGAAGTGGACATCCCCCTCCTGCTACGGGGGTTCTTCTTTGTGTTCTCTGGGTGCGTGTCCCCCGGCCTGGGCGAATGGGCGGGGCCAGTTATGCAAACGAAGACGTTTGATTGGCTGGGGCCAGCCAAGGCCCAGGTGCCGAGGTGAGCTGCGGGATGGCGCGCCCGAGCCAGCCCGCCGGCGGGGTGGCCATTGGCCGGCCGAGCGCGGCCTCCAGCCTCACGCCCCGCCCCCTGACCCAGGCGGAGGGCGGCGGGCGCCCCTCCTCCCCCCCCTCGCGCGCCTCAGGCGTCTCCTCCTCCTTTCTCTCCCCTCCCCCCTCCTCTTCTTCCCCTCCTCCCGCGCGGGCCCCGCTTTGTGTCCGTGGTCTCCCGCGCGGGACGGAGGGGCCGGCGGGAGCTGGCGCTTTCTCAGCACTAGACCTGGACTCCGACCCGGCGCCAGGTGAGGTGGGGCGGACAGGGGTCAGGCCCCTTCACAGTCCCCCCTAGCCTCTCTACGGTTCTGTTCTCAGACTCTTTTCCCACACTGTGCCCCCAACTCTGCGCTCTCCCTGGAACCCCTGGGCCGCGTGTCCCCGGCTCCGCGCGGCGCGGGGCTTTGGAGCCCCTCCTGAGGGCCCCTCGCCGCCCCACGGAGCGCCTCGCGCAGCTGAGCGTTCGCGCCACCGAGCCCCTGCGGGTCTCTTAACCTCTTGGCCATCACCTCTCCCCACCCACGAACTCTGCCCTTTCTAGCCCAGGGCCTCTGTCCGCCTCCCAGTCTCCTTCTTGCCAGCTGCTGCGCCCCTAATGCCCGTCCTCTGAGGAATTTTCTCCGTCTTCCCCTCCCCCACACCCGTTACTACCCCCCACCCCCGACCTGGCGACCTCTGGGAACTCCGGAGGTGGGCTTTGTATTCTCGCCCCAACCCACGCCCGCTTTTGCTTGCCAGCGTTTTCCGACTGTCGCCGACTCCTTTCATCCCCCCTCCCCCTTGTCAGGCCGGTCTTTGTCCCTTAGGGCTGCAGTGCCTGGGCTCCTGGGACACCTAGGCCCCGCTGGCCGGTCACTGAGATGGAGGCAGGGCCCTCCCCTGGGCAGGTGCTCTGTTCCTTGATGAGAATGGGGAGAGACTGGCAGCTCTGTTGCAAAGCCGTGGAAGGATGGAAAGCGCCTACCTTTGTCCTTTCCGCTGCCCCACCCCCACCCCTTGTTCAGCGCCTGCAGGCCTAGAAGAGAGGGGCCTGCCACCTTTTGCACTAGGCTCTTTTGATGGGGACAAGAGTAGGGAGGTGACTAACAGGAGAGCTTGTTGATCTGAGGTACTGGCAAAGAGGGATGCAAATGGACACCTTGAGTCATTTCTTTCCGTGTTGGGTGTCCAGCTTAATGACAAGAAACACACATTAGGGTTATTGTTTTTATGATGCCTGCGTGTGCTGTTTGCTTCTCCGTGTAAACCTCACCATCTGATTTTTATTAGCAACCAATATTTATCCATTTCATGCCCGCTGCTTAGGCAACCTAGGTTCTGCAAAGAAAATGGTTTCTTGTGTGTCTGTGGGGGTGTGTGGGTGGGTGTGTGTGTGTGTGTGAGAGAGAGAGAAATTGATGTGTTTGGTTTTACTTACTGATACTGGACACAGGGAAACTACTGTGAATTTGGTGGTACTATGTTGGAAACTGGTAACTACATGTTTCTGTGAGTTTTGTTGGGAGAATGTAATTGGTTTCCATAAGGAGCCGCAAGTTGTCTAGGCTGAAGGGATTCCTGCAGTGTTCATTGCTCTCTGGGCATGTTTCTGAGCGTTTATGATGTTTGTCGAGGTGCTGTCTTACGTTAGATTTCTCTACCATTTGAGAAACAAAGCCATTCTTCTCTTAGGATTTAGTTGAACCAGTGTTGTTAAGGCTCTGCCACCCCAATCTCACTTATTTCCTTGGTTTGGAAAACCCATCAGGGCCTCAACATGGAAATGCTTTTTTTTTTTTCTCCCATAAAAAAAAAGGACCCTTAGAAACAGGCCCAGAGGGACTATCAAGCATTCTATGTTGGGCTCTGAATTTTCTTTGATAAAGTGATAGTTTTTAAGAATAAGGACTGCATGTTAATTATTTTATAATTATGTTAAATACTGTTCTTTGGAGGATTGCCTCACATAGGCATTTACAAAATGAGTAATCCAAATATATATTTGTTGGCTAAAATGGCAGAGACTTTCCATGTTATTGGTCAAATAAGTGTTCATCATTTGTATTTTTCTTTGCAAGGAATGTGGGCACTGGAAAAGATCACGTAGTCCAATCCCTCACTGTGCAGATCAGAACAGCGACAGGAGAGCAAGGACATGACTTGCCTAAGGTCATGAAGGGAACGTTGCTGAGGGTCAGCGATCAGTATAATCCTAAAGTCCACCACTTGGGACAAATCGTGCTTGGGAATACCTAGAAACCTGAGACCTTTTTGGAGCAGAGAAAAGGAACAGGGAAACTAATAGAAGAGAGAGTAAGGAAAGAAAAATGTATGTGTGGGGAAAGGTGCGAGTGATCACTGTGGTGGCCCCGGAGGCACTATTGCTCAACCAGTGCAGCCTGTAGCTAGATATCTTTTAGTACGAGAACTTAAAAAAATAGCTTTAACTAATTAGAACAATCAGAATAAGAACATTTTTTTCTCCTTTTTTTAACAGCTTAATTGAGATATGATTCATATACCATACAATGCATCCATTTAGGTGTACAATTTAGTGGCTTTTAGTATATTCACAGAACTGTGCATTCATCATCACAGTCAATTTTAGAACATTTTCATTACCCCTCTCTTTTGAATACATAGAGATGGTGCAAATGATTGTAAGTGGACAGTTGCTTCCTGATGTATCTCATCTGGGCACTTAAGCTGGATGGCAGCTCTAACTTTGAAATATCTGGTTGCCTAATGGGCTGAACCCATAATGAAGATAGGAACCTTGTCTATCTATATAAACTTTGTATTATGCCTAGCACAGTTGCTTTACAAACATTTGTATGATGAAGCTTTGGAAGATATTAAAATGGAAATAGAAGTGCTAAATGATAAGGTACCACAGTGAAAGATGCTGTTTAATAGTTTCACTCTTGATTGCTCCAAACTGTTGTGGACACAGCAATCCTACCTATTTAGCTAAAAATAGCATGATGTTCTTGGGCATGTATAATCCTGCTTAAAATTCAAATTGAAAATTTAAACAACTGGCTCTTGGCAAAGGCTCCCTTCCAGTTTATTCTAAAATGAAAAATATTTTTCTGTGACTTGTGGAATTACTCTATCAAGGGAAGGATGGGTTTCGTATTATAACATTTTGATTTAGAAACTATCATCTCCTACATTTTCCTCCCTAGTTACTTTCTGTCAGCCTCTGTTTATAAACTCAGATAGTATTTTTCTGGAAAGCCCTTTTGTTTTTAGCATAGGACCTGAACCCCAAATCAGGAGGTGAGCCAGAAATTGGTCACTAAGGTAGCTAAACTGGGAACTGATCCTTTGTGACTAGTCTTTTCAACTGGAATGTAAATCCAGACAGGCTGGGGCCGGGGTACAGGGAATGAAAAAGAATTAAAGTTTTCCATACTTACTTTGAAGTGCTGAAGAGGCACACTTTTCACCATGGAAACATGTACAGGTAAGGCCTGGAAGAGTTAAAGGATCAGTCTTGATAATAACTTGTAAGCATAAAAGGGATATTTTCCCCATAACATTGAAGTAACCATCATATCTCCCCTGTTTGAGAATGAGGGATGTAAATGTAGCTGCCACCCTATCAGCATGATCTCTCTTGAGAGGGTAGAGGTGAAAGTTTATCAAGGCAAAGAATCAAAGTCCTGAAACTCCTACTGCCATCCTAAAAGAAGAAAAGAAGAAAATGAATTCCTGTTAACAGCATTTCTACACTGAACAATTTGAAGGCAGCTACTATTGTATTTATCTTTGTGCCCCAGCACCTAGTCCAGAGCCTGGCACATATTTTGTTGAATTATTGAGTATCTCTATGTTCTCAGAACTCGCCTGCCAATGCAGGAGACTTAAGAAACACTGGTTCGATCCCTAGGTCGGGAAGATCCCCTGGAGAAGGAAATGGCAACCCACTCCAGTATTCTTGCCTGGAGAATCCTATGGACAGAGGAGCTTTGCAGGCTACAGTCCCTAGGGCTGCAGAGAGTCAGACACCGCTGAGCAACTTAGCACAGCCCTATGTACTTTGGCCACCTGATGTGAAGAGCCGACTCATTGGAGAATACCCTGATGCTGGGAAAGATTGACGGGTGGAGGAGGCGGGGCTGACGGAGGCTGAAATGGTTGGATGGCATCACTGATTCAAAGGACATGAGTTTGAACAAACTCCAGGAGATAGTGGGCTTCCCTCGTAGCTCAGTTGGTAGAGAATCTGCCTGCAATGCAGGAGACCCAGGTTCAATCCCTGGGTCAGGAAGATCCCCTGGAGAAGTAAATGGCAGCCCACTCCAGTATTCTTGCCTGGGGAATCCCATGGACAGAGGAGCCTGGCAGGCTACAGTCCATGGGGTCGCAAGAGTCGGACATAACTTAGTGACTAAACCACCAACCACCACCACCAGGGAAGCCTAGCAGGCTGCAGTCCATGGGGTCGCAAAGAGTCGGAGAAGACTTAGTGACTGAACAACAACAGTGTTCTAGGTGGCTTTATAAGCACTAATATCCATATGGGATAGGTGGTATTATTCCTATTATCTGGGCTTCCCTGGTGGTTCAGAAGGTAAAGAATCCACCTGCTATGCGAGAGATCTAGGTTCGATCCCTGGGTTGGGAAGATCCCCTGGAGGAGGGCATGGCAACCCACTCCAGTATTCTTGCCTGGAGAATCCCCATGGACGTAGGAGCCTGGCAGGCTACAGTTCATGGGGTCCCGAAGAGTAGAACACGACTGAATGACTAAGCACACACACACAGTCCCTATTTTACAGATGAGGAAAGTGAAGATCAGAGAGGTTGAGTGACTTGCTCAAGGTCCCACAGCCAGTAAGGGGTAGAATCAAAATTTGAAGTCAGATTTCCTGAGAACTTCATGTCCCAGGCTTTTGCCAATAGACTGCCAACTACCTTTCTCCACAGCAGAGAAGCTGTAAGCCCCCCTACCCTACCCAGAAGATACTCTCTGAGAGTCCCAATTGTTAGCTTTTTAAATCTTGATGATCACAAACTCCTATACCAAAGGAGGTAACGAAACCTGAGGGAGCACCCCGTCTCCTGCAAAATGAAAGAGGACTTAGGAAGACTGTCACAGAATGGTATTGTGGGGGATACCTCAGGAGGAGCCAAAAGATGAAAGTTGGTTGGCTTGACTTAATATGTGCAGGCTTAAGAATACTAATACAACAACAACAAAAAGAATACTAATATAGTAAAATGGAGTTGTATTTGTAATTCATTTTTTATGACCTTATAATTCAGTCATTTAAGGGTGTAATTCAGTGGTGTAGAATTCACAGAGTTGTGCAACCATCATGTCAGTCAATTTTAGAACATTTCACCACCTGGAAAATAAACTGAATCCTTTAGCTGTCTCCCACCCCTCAAACCTCTCCATCCCCCTCAGTGCTACTAACCTACTTCTGCTTATATGGGTTTGCCTGTTCTGGACATTTTGTATAAATGGATTCATATATTATATGGTCTTTTATGACTGACTACTTTCACTTGACATAGTATTTTTGAGGTTCATCTGTATGGTAGCATGTATCAATACTTCATTTATTTTTATGGCTGAATAACATTCTGTTGTATGAATATATCACATTTTGTTTATCCATTTATGAGTTGATAGGCATTGGGGTTATTTCTACTTTTTGGCTGTTACAAATACTACTCTTTGAACATCTGTATGCATATAACTGGATCATATGGCAACTCTATATTTAACCTTTCGAGGAAAACCCAGGCTGTTTTCCGTAGTGGCTGTGCCATTTCACATTCCCACTAGGGTTACAATTTCTCCACATCCTCGCCAACCCTTGTAAATGTCAGTCTTTTTGATTCTAGCCATTCTGGTGGGTGGGAAGTGGTATTTCATTGTGGTTTTTATTTGCATTTCCCCAAATGGCTAATGATGTTGAGCATCTTTTCATGTGCTTATTATTTGCCAGTCAGTTTTGCTTTGCTTGGTCCCTTGATTCTCAAGCTGTTTACGAACTGACTTGAGACCAGAGCAAGCCAACTATGTCATTACTCAGGCGATTAGAGGGAAGCAGGAGGAAAGGTGCTACCTTTCACTCTTACCAACTGTGTGCTGGAGGGCTTGGGTGCAGAGAATTTTAGCTAGGAATGCTGACCTGATAAAAATGATAGGGCTGCCCTTAAAAAAAAACAAAAACCCAGTTTATTCACATACTATACAATTCACCCATTTACAGTGTACCACTCAGTGGTTTTTAGAATGTTCAGAGTGGTACAACTGTCAATTTTAGAACATTTTCCTCACCCCTAAAAGAAGTCTCATCCCATTAGCAGTCACTCCCTATTTCCCCCAGACTCCTCCCCTCTTCCTAGCCCAAGGCACCCACTAATCTACTTTCTGTTTCTATAAAGTTTCCTTTTCTGGCCCATTCATATGAATGGAATCATATAATATGCAGAATATGCAGTCTTTTGTGTCCTGGCTTCTTTCAACATAGTTTTTTCAAGGTTCATCCCGATGTAGCATGTAACACTTCATTCCTTTTTAAGGCTGAATAATATTTCATCTTATGGTTATACCACAAATCGTTTATCCCTTCTTCAGTTGATGGACTTGGGTTGTTTCCATCTTTTGACTGTTGTGAATACCGCTGCTATCAATGTTCATGGGAAGTTTTTGTGTGGTCATGTTTTCAATTCTTTTGGGTATATATTCCTAGGAGTGGAATTGCTGGGTCATAAGGTAACCACATTGAACAGTTTTGAGGATCTGCCAGATTTTGCCAAAGTGGCTACACCCTTTTAGGCCCACCCTGTTTTGCAAACTTAGAAGAGAAAAAAAATGTCAGCTTTCTTTTCAGTTTTGCCTCCTGGGGCTGAACTTTATATACAGCTCGCTCGCTCTCTCTGTGTGTTTGTACTTGTGTACACTGGGCTTTTCGGTCTTCCATGTAGCTTAAGGACATGGTAGCTAGAGTTGGCAAAGCATTCTGATTCTAGCTAGACAGGTGCTTTCTTGTCCTTGTTAGATGGTTTGAGACAAAATCCTAGGAACTTTGGTGTCTATAAAACATTGGTTATTCTGATAGGGTAGAATGATTAATATAGAAAATGAATTAGTTCTTATTTATTTATAGCATTTTAGGATTTCTTTTTAATTTAATGTGTTGCTTGTTGAAATCTTGACCCTGATATTTACACTGTTGCTTTGTTTGTTTAAAGCTTTAGACTTATATTCCATAATAGGGTAATTGTTTTATTGTTTTTAATAGAGAAATATAATAATTTGGGCCTATCCCTGGTGGCTCAGACGGTAAAGAATCCGCCTGCAATGCAAGAGACCTGGGTTCAGTCCCTGGGTTGGAAAGATTGCCTGGAGGAGAGCATGGCAACCCACTCTAGTATTTTTGCCTGGAGAATCCAGTGGACAGAGGAGCCTGATGGGCTACAGTCTGTGGGGTCCCAAAGAGTCAGACATGACTGAGCGACTAAGTATGCACACATATCGTCATTGAGATTTAAAAATACGGATTTTGCTCCTTTTATCTTAAGAAAGGGAATCGTCTTGGAGGAGTAGCCAAGGCCCTGGGTTCTAGTTCTGACTTTAAGTAGCTGAATGATCTTGTACTGCTGCTGTGGCTGCTGAGTCGCTTCAGTCGTGTCCGACTCCATGCGACCCCATAGACGGCAGCCCACCAGGCTCCCCCGTCCCTGGGATTCTCTAGGCAAGAACACTGGAGTGGGTTGCCATTTTCTTCTCCAATGCATGAAAGTGAAAAGTGAAAGTGACGTCGCTCAGTCGTGTCTGACTCTTCGCGACCCCATGGACTGCAGCCCACCAGTCTCCTCCATCCATGGGATTTTCCAGGCAAGAGTACTGGAGTGGGGTGCCATTGCCTTCTCCGGATCTTGTACTAGTCTACCTCTTTGGACCTCAATTTTCTGATCTGTAAAATGATGGGACTGTGCAAAATGATCCCACATGTTTCTTCTAACTCAAATTCTGTGTTAGATAAGTGGAAGTAAGTTGTGAATTCAATTCACAAGTTCCTGTTCGTGACTAGAGTGTTACTGAATCACAGTTTTGAGTTAATAACAATCTTGCATTAGTAAAGGTCTTGTCTTCCCCTCTTCTTTTCTGTGGTAAGGCTTTCATCCTCTTGAAATGGATCTTTGTTTACTTTTCATTGAATTTAGAAATCTTAAAAATGCAAAGACCTTAGAGATTTGGGGATTTTTCAACTTGATAAAATTAACACATTTTGTATAAAAATATACATTGGGGGTCTGCATACATGAGTATCCTTCAGATTTTCAAAAAGAAGAAAGAATTTTGCAAATCTTGGGTTAAATAAACTATATTGTTGAGTTGTTTTGTAAACACTCAGAAAAAGAAGTGGTGAGCACTGAAACCACCATTGATTCACCAAGGTCAAACAAATCATGTCAGACTGCCAAGTTGCTTTGACGGACAGGGTTACTAGACTGGTAGATCAAGGAAATATGGTAGATGTGGTTTATCTAGATTTCAGCAAGGCATTGGCAGGGCTTCTTTGGTTTACTCTTGGGTAAGATGGCAAGGTGATAGTAGTGATAATACGTTTAAGTGGATTTGTCTGCAACTGGTTGAGTGATCAGTCCCAGGGAAAAATGAAGAATGAGCCAGGAGTGGGAATGGAGGGAAATTTCTAGTGCACGTGTGTCCTGTCTTCATCCTTGGGCCTGTCCTTTTCAGTCTGCCTCTACATCCCCCTCAGATTACATTTTATGTTGTAATATATAATTTTAAAAATTATATTTATCCTGGATATATAAATATTACATTCGGATTTGTAGAAAATTGGAAAACAACAAAATACAAAGTTTAAAAAAAGCTCAAATCATGTGTAAAACTACCTCCAGAAATAACCTTGTATTTGTGTGTATTTCCCTCCAAACTTTTATATCTCATATAGTACGTATGTCTTTCAAGACTGGGATCATTGTATTTAAGCAGTCTTGTATCCATTCTTTTAACTTAGCATATGTCATTAATATTTTATTAAAGTGGTTATTAATAATTAAATATTCCATCATGTGTGTGCCATAATTCATGTAATCATTCCCTTGTTGGAGGACATGTAGGTTGTTTGCAGTTTTTTTATTTTATAAATAACACATTGATGGATATCTTTGTATGAGGCTTTTTGTGAATCTGTGATTGTGTGTTCAGAATGAATTCCTTGGAATGGAATTATTGGGCTAATGGATATGAACATGTTTAAGACTTTTGATATATTTAATATGTATTTGATATATTTCTCTATCTCCAGCAACAATATAAAAGTGTATATTTTGAGATCCTTGCTAACATGGAGTGTTATTTTTTAAAATATCTGTGCAAATTAGGTAAAAATGTTATGCAATGCATATCTTAATTTGTATGTCTTTTTAATAATAGAATTGAACATTTCTGTGTGTGTGTGTTTATTGATCATTTTTTGTGTGTGGATTGCCTGTCCATACCCTTTCCCCATTTCCTTGTTGAGGTATATTTATCAGTTTTTGCATGCATGCTAAGTCGCTTCAGTCGTGTCTGACTCTTTGCGATCCCATGGACTGTAACCCGTTAGGCTCTTCTGTCCATGAGATTCTCCAGGCAAGATTACTGGAGTGGGTTGCCCTGCCCTCCTCCAAGGGATCTTCACTGACCCAGGTATGGAACCCGTGTGTCTCATGTCTCCTGCATTGGCAGGTGGGTTCTTTACCGCTAGCACCACTTGGGAAGCAGTTCTTACTGACCCATAAAAGCTTTAAAGTAGTCAGTCATACATGTTGAAAGATTTTTCCCATTTTGTACTTTGCTTTTTATTTTATTTTGATGTACAGATGTTTTGTTTTTATGTAGTCAAATCTATCAGTGTTTTCTTTTTTGTGTATTTTGCCTCTGCCCATAGCTTTGGAAAGGCCTTTCTTACCCTGAGAGAAAATAAATGTCCACCTTTTTTAAAAAAATTCTAGTTGTTTAATGTTTTTCTTTTTGCATTTAAAACTTTAACCTGCTGGGACTTTATTTATGATGTAAGATAGGATACTACCTTATTTTTGCTCCAAATATTTTAAGGAATTACCTTGGAACTATTTATCAGATAAAATCTATTATTTTCTTGCTGTTTTGGAGTGCCACCTTTATTACGCACACACACAACCACACTCACATACTCATAATTTGGATTTTGGGTTTCTTAATTCTGTTCTGTGATATTTTACTCTGGGATTATCAGTTACTGAGAAATGACCACAGATGGTTTGACAAATAACCAGAAGGGTCTTTCTCTAGGTCTCAGTTTCTGGGTTCCTTCCACAGAAACTTGACCCAAAAGATCCAATTGATACCCCAATAAACATTGTCAGATAATTTGTGATCCTGTTGGAGTGACCACTGTGAAGAATAGTTGAATCTAGACTCTCAGTTGACGTGTAAAACATAGAAATCAGGGATTTCCCTGGCAGTCCAGTGGTTACGATTCTGCACTTCCACTCTAGAGGGCCTGGGTTCGATTCCTGGTTGGGGAACTAAGATCTTGCAAGCTGCTGGGTGCAGCTGCAGCCACAAAAATCCAAAACAAAACAGAAATCAGTTACATACCTATGGCTGATTCATGTTGATATACGGCAGAAACCAACACAATATTGTAAAGCAGTTATCCTCCAATTAAAAATAAATAATAAATGAAATCAGTTACATTAACTCATTAGCAAGCTTAGTCATAAAATGTGTTTCAGTCACTATATTGCAATATTTTTGTTAAGTGGGAAAGATTGTTGTGAACAAGAGTACCTGCTACCTTCAGAGCAAGGATAGGTACAATTCTTTATTCTTTCTCATGTTTTCCAGATGAGATGTTTTGTCTTGGGGTGATTCTACATAGACTTTGACTTATGGGTTAAAGGAGCTAAAGGATTTGTTAATCTTGTATTTATTTGAATATGCTATGTGAAATTCTTTAGAAATAGAGAAAAGACCCTATTTGAAGCTTTTACCCTGATCTCTGGTGATTCAGTATAGAGTGAGAAGAGCCAGTGGCTAGGTCCTATGAAAAACTTTTTCTTAGCTTGATAAAAGATCAAAGCATTTTTCATGCTACTCATTTCAGACCAGGTGGCTGAACGTCATGGCACCTTATACAGTATAGTGCTTTTGCTCAGTGCCCTTCCTGCATCCTCACTAAGCTCTTTAGGGGACAGAAACATCCAGTCAGTAGGAATAATCTGGAATTTTTTATGGCATGCTGATATGGATTGTCTTGTTTTCTGTTTGATTTCCAGTATCAGGATGCTGTCCAGAACTCTGGTAATGTGTGTGTATGCCTGAGGAAGCATTGTGACAGTGGAGGGACCAAAATACAATGACACTGAAGTTTCTGTTCTGGGTTAGTCATAGTTCTGAGCCCATTGTTCTAAAAGTAGAGCTGAAATTTTCTTCAAGCACCATTTGCCCATATGGAGGCCTGTTTGCCACTTTCCTGCCCTCTCATATAGCCTTAAATTATTTTTATTTCAACTTATACTCCTTATTTGGTATTTTTTGACCCAAAGAGTATAGGATTATTTGCAGATGTGAAGATTTCCTTCTTATAGATCATGTTAAAAGTTTTAATTAGACTAGTCTTAGGTTTGATTTCTTATGGACCACATTGATTTGATTCTAAAATCATAATTATGTCAAAATCAGAAGGGACCTGAGAAATGGTTTAGTTTTAGAGGTATCAGATATTTTAAATAGTAGGCTCCATAATTAGAAACTAACCCAAGTAATAGGCTTCATATTATTTTATAGAGACAAGTTTGTGATTCTAAGAAATGTGCTTTTTGACAATTCATATGCTTATCTCCACATTGACAGGTATCTTCTTTATTGGGCTTATTTTACTTTTGGCTCCATTCATTTCTTTTGAAAACATGAACTATGTTGTTGGTACAGATGCTTGTAATTCATACAAATCCTGAGGGTTTGCATTCCACAGGCAACTGTAGAAAACCTAAAACACAATTCATACTCATCAGAATTTGACTCTCGCATGTGATTCCTCTGAGCTCAGGGCAGCTCAGCAATGGCAAATGAGGGCTGTATGAATTTGAGATTTGAACACCTTCACTTCCTTAGGAACAAATGAGTCTTTGGGCAACTGTTGACTTATTTTGTGATGATAGCAAACCAAGACACTGTGCTGTGATTCAGCCCTGTCTTTTACTCAGTGTTTGTGTGGGAACTTAAGGTCGGCAAGTTACATTTCTCTTTTTCATTTTATTTGTATTTGTGTCTTTCCATTGTTCCTGCCTGTCACAGTCTGTGTGTCTGAAGTCTGTCATCCAGTTGTCTTCCCAGCTTCATTGTCCTTTCCGAATTTGGTAGGCATGGCTTTTATTTTATTTTGGAGCATTTACCTTTTATATCTTCGTTCACACCATAGGTAGTCAGTGCTGCATGCAGACTAAGTACTCTTTGTTGCTTTTATTTGTTTCTTGTCTCTACAACATTTTCCTACCCATAACCAAATAGAACCAAATAAGTTTTCTATAGTTTGAGAAACTGAGCCCCTTTCAGTGTTTCCAAATTGCTGACAAGTATCATTTCTAATACCAAGGAGACACTTTTTCTTTCATTAGGAAGGTAGATGCATTTGAGATCAAAGTCTTAGAGGGGAGATGGCTTTGGAGGCTTGGTTATGTGTCCATTTCATAGTAGTGAACATTGTAGTTTCAGTCCTCTTTGATGCTTTATTAGGCTATTAAGTAGGTCTTGAAAGCTCTGATATGTTAGTGTTTTGCAGAAGTGGTTTACAGTTTTGTTGTTCAGTTTTTACCCTTTTGGGATGAGTGGAAGGAGAAAGTTTTGTGTTCTTTTTCCATACATTAGTTCCTGAGGAGCCAGAATTTGAGAATTACGGTGTCCAGGTTTGTCCTGTCAGATCTTTATAGCAAGTTTACACCCTTGTTGACTCAACAAGGGTGCTAATTGCCATGCTAAACTTTGAGAAGGAAACAAAAAACACATCAAGGAGCTTATAGTTTTGTAAAGGAAATGACATCACAAATTCTGGGCACTAGATTTTAAAAAGGGAGAGGTAGTGGAAGGCCTGGAAACCATGTTAGATGAAGAATGTTTAAGGAAGTAACAATATTTAGCCTGTAAAAGAGAACTTCTTTTGAGGACATGATGGCCATTCTCTATTATGGCTGATATTATCCCACCTTTTCCTGGTCTTTTAGGAAACAGCTCAGAAGCTGCCTTTGATCCTTTCTCACCCTACATCCAATCAGTTGTCAAAATTTCTCTCCTCTGGCTCCAGCATATTTCTTTTTTTTAATATAAATTTATTTATTTTAATTGGAGGTTAATTACTTTACAATATTGTATTGGTTTTGCCATACATCAACATGAATCCGCCACAGGTATACACGTGTTCCCCATCCTGAACCCCCTCCCTCCTCCCTCCCCATACCATCCCTCTCAGTAGTCCCAGTGCACCAGCCCCAAGCATCTTTTTATCCTCAGTTGTCCCCACACTATGTCAAGCCTTTGACGTCACTGTCTGTACTAGTAGAACAGGTTCTTGGTCTCTGTTGCCTTTGTCCCTGTTTTCCTTTCTATATTATGTTCTCAGAATAATCTTCCCCCAAACCTAGTTCTAATTGTATTACTTTCCTATTTAAACACTTACCAGTGGTTCCCAAAGCCTAGTAAGAAAAGCCCTTACTCAAACTCTTATAATTTGGCCCCCAACCTTCCATCACTTCCCCTTCCCCTGTTCACACTCTACCTTCTATTCAGTCTTATTCAGTAGTCTTGGAACCTGTTCCAGGCTTCCCCAGCTCTTTGATTTTCTTTAAATTGTTCCTTCATACAGTTATACAGAAGAGAATCCATCATGTTTATACTGTTTTAGACACCAAAATAGGACCAAGTAACAAAAGAGATGGCCCTCAATCTAACAATTTTCTCTTGTAGTGTTGTCTAATGATGAAAGAATAGAGAGCTTCCCAACATTGGATATATTTGTGCAGAGATTGGGAGCTAGCTGGTCTGGATGCTGTAAAGCAGGCTGCCCACCCCCAGGCTGTAGGTGCTAGACAAGAAGAGAAAGCATGGTTCTCTGCTCTGAAGAAACTTAAATCTACATGTGAGGCACCACACTTATTCTCCCCATGATAGCTAAAGTGATATACATACACACATGTTCATGTCATTCCTTTGCTTAAAATCTTTCAGTGACTTCTTTCTGTTACTCTTAGGATGGATGCAGAAATCCACAAGGTCATGTATAATCTGACCTCAGTCTGCCTTCCTAGTCTGATCTGCCAGTATCTCCTTACTGCCCTGTGATCCAGATATTTTTTATCCCCACATATTTTGTTTCTTCTATCTGGAATGCTTTATCTATCCGTCTTCCCCTGGCTAACTCTTCATCCTTAAAGACTCAACCTAAATGTCACTTCCTCATGGAAACCTTAGTTAACATCATCCTATCCCCCTCCTCAGTAGGTTGGGTCACCCTGTTGGTCTCACGATCATAACTAAAGTTGTAATTAAATAGTAGTTTCTTTCATTCTTGTAATTTCTAGGAACCATTTGATTACCTTTATATTCCCATCAGCTCTCATAATGCCTGGCACACAGTAGACATTTAGTTAATATTTGGAATAAGTAAATGAATGAATAAGACTTCGGGGTGGTGAACAACATAAAGGATGTTCAGTGTCAGGCAGGGAGAAAAATTTCAGGACAAGGGAGTAATAGCTAGGAACGAACAAATTGTGTTCAAGAGTTGCAGGCAGGTTAACTCAAAAGAGGATTCTGTTATTATACGCCAGAAACCACAAAATTGTAAAGCAATTTTCCACCAATTAAAAAAATAAATAAAATATTTTTAAAGAGGATGATCTATCTGATGACACATGGGATAGATCAGCTAAGAGTGATAGGATGATGGTTTTAGCAGTCTTTGACATTTTAGTTGAGATATTAAAATTCTTTAGTTGCTATTGAATTATTATAGATACTTGGATGAGGGGCTCCAAGTTGGAGTTTTAGGAAGACTTTTGAAATAAGAATCTTAAACTGGACTGGAATTTGGAGAGCCTGGGGGCAGACTACCAGCTAGAGCAATACAGCAGTGGTCCAGAGAAGAGGTAACTATGTGACCTAAATCCAGGCAAGAGATAAAATAATAATGAGAAAACAAAAAGGCAATGACAGTGGAAATTAGAAAGAAAGAGATGGATTGAGGAGGCAGTTAGAAAGAACATCAGCAAAACTTGAGGAAACAGTAGTTGTGCACAGGGGAAAGGGGGCTGTTGTTTCCAGTACCAGGGAGATTTGGCTTGAAATTTATCAAGTAGGTGGATGCAAAGTGGTCAAAACTAAAGGTAGATATTTCTAGAGGTAGACAGAATGTCATATAGGTAGTAGGACAGTCCCTTTAAATCAGCAATTCCACCCACCGGTAGACCTTTCCTGTGATTATGCAGAGAGAACATTTGAGGTTCCTCTTTGTCTATTCCAGAATGCAATTTTGGCTTTACTTTCACATAACCTAAATGCTTATTAAAGTTTTTTCTCCCGAAACGAAAGATCAATCTGTCCTTAAAGGTAAGTTCTATTTCTTCAGGAACAGAAAAGCTGCTGGAAGCTTTAGAATAGCAGTTTATCCTTACTTCCAGTTAGAAGGGTTTCAGAATGTTGGGGTTCAGTTTGGTAGTGCCAATCAAATTTTTTCATGTGCATGTAATTTGACTCTGCAGTTTCAATTCAAGGAATCCATGCTATAGAAATGCTCATACAAATACACAGACCAGCGCTGGTTGTAATGTAAAAAATCAACAATTTAAATATATGTCAGTTGGGATATGACTGAATAAATTATGATCTGTCCATAATATGCAATACTATGCAGCTATTACAAAGAATGAGGTAGATCACGATTCATGTCAGTATAGGTTGCCATGACATATCGGAGAATGAAAAAAGCATGTGACTCTTGGTGAGTTGCTAATGTATATGAATGATACATACAGAAAATAAGTCTGGAAGGATACATACTAAAAATCCTAACTAGTTGCTTCTGGGTACTGGGATGGGGAAATGATACAGGAATGTCCAAAGGAAAAAAAAAATTTTTAATCATATGCTACTTTTATAATTTTAAAAAGTGTAAACTCATCAGCTTTCTTTGACCCCCAGGTGGTCAGTGAAGAACCCTGTTTGGGGAATGATGTCTGACTGTCCTACTCCCACCCCCTTTTCTCTCTGTGATTAGTAAAGAGAATGAGGGAGCAATGACTCACTGTGCATATCTTTTGTGGATTACAAATAGTTGGGTTCATCTGAATGGGAAAAAATAAATATAACACAGTTTAGTAGACTTAAGATTTTAGTAATAAATATTCTTTAAAATAGCCTGTTTGAAGTAGGACGTTTGGGTTATAGAGGGTGGTCTGGTGGGCTTCTAAGGTAATGACTTAGGCCTAGGATATGCCTTCCAGCAACGGGTTTGTTTTGAGTGGAAGGGGAAGTAAGGCCTTGGCAAATTGTGAGGTCTTAGAATTGAGATACTGTTTAGGTGAAGCTTTTGTTCTTGGGAAATGATGCCTCTAATATTAAGATGAGGTACTATCTATCTAAAGACTATTCTAAACAGCTTTTTGTTAAAATTATTTTTTCTTTGTTATAAACAAAGTTTGCTAATCAGATGCCCCCTGTGGGTTGTTAGTATCTCAAAAAGGTGTTTAAAAAACATATACTCCATTTGCTTTCAATAATTAACCTTGGGAACAAAAGTAAATGGGAATACCTCTTAACTACCTTTCCAAGCCCTCAGTGAAGCTGGCAGCCATCAGTTAAATAAACCTTTAGGTTTATTAGTTTGAGAACAGAAGCATCAACTTGGGCACAGTTTTCTAATTTGCTTCTCGTTTACCCAACAATCATTTATTCAGAGGCGATTCTGTGCCTACTGGACATTAGATAACTCTGCAAATAAAAGCCAGAGGCCTGTGAGCAGCTAGAACTCTAAGGGGATCATCTGAATGGGGAAAAGTGAATAAAACACTGTTTAATAGATTTGAAAGCTCAGTAGCATGTAGAAAACAGAAAATGACTTCCTTAAAGCAATAGCTTTGTTCTCTTTCTATAGTCTATTTTAAGTGGGCCCTCTGGCCCAGTGTTATCAACCTTGGATTAGGAGCTTGAGGAAATGGTGGTTTGGTGGTTGTTTTTTAAAGGGTTTTTAAAGAAATGTAATTACTAAGCAACTGCCATGACCTGCTGCTACGTTGGAGTTCAGTGGGCAAGTCAATTCCAAAGAAGAGAATACGTAAACAAGTTGGGAGAGGGGAAAACAGCTTAAAGATAGATTGGGTGTTTTTTCCTGCGTTCAATGCATATTTCTGCCTTTTACTTATCTTGCGCAAGAAAGGGCTGCTTGGTCAGAAATATCTTTGTTTCACCTGGTCTTCTCTCAGCCGGTGAGTGGGGAGGAGGGCCAGAAAGAGCCAACTGGAGAGGGTTGGGCTGGAGGGCTGAGCCTTAGGGTGGGACCCGTGCCTGGGCGGCTCTGGAGGTAGATAGCCCTGCTGCTGTCCAGGGCTGCTATGACAGATTGGTCACAGCCCTCTACCTTTAGATTGGGACGCCTCATTAATATTGATGTGTTGCCTTGTAACCCTCAGAACAGGGACATTGTCCAGCTGCTGTCTCTCTTTTTTTCTCCCAACATTTAATGGGTGAGTCAGTGACTTAACTGCTTCCTGCAGGATTTCAGAGATGGGAGTAAGTAATGAGGACAAATCACCATAACACCAGTGCGTGATGAATGAAAGAGCACACAAATTTAGCCAGTTGGCTTCACTGGTACCAGAGTGAACAAAAAGAAACTTGGTTGGGAAGAGGAGATTTGTTTGAGCTAGAACTCTATTCTCTCCCCTTAAGATTTTTTACTGTTTCCCTTTATACCTAACTGAAGGTCAGGTTGCTTTGGGGTGTCAGGTGTTGGAACAGGTGTTCTGTTTTCTGCCTGTAGAGTCGTACAGACTAGATGGGGATGCTTCTTGCCAGCCCTCTGTGGTGCATGAAAATGCTTTTGTGGAATTTTTTCCTGCTGGAAATGTGTTTGTTTTTTTAAAGCAGTTCCCAACCTTCAACCCCCTAGTATAAACCTTCAACCCTCTAGTATTGACTTCCTTTAAAATCAGCTTCACCTAATGAAGTGTGCCTCTTTTCTGTCATTTTCACAGTCTGTGCCGTAGAGATATCCCATTTTATGTGGCGATCACAGACCTGAAAAATGTGTGAGGTGTGTGTGTGAGTGTGTGCGTCTGTATGTGTGTGGTAAATGTGAATATCACATTTGAGATGTACTAGGAGAATGTCACAGTAAAGTAACCCTATAAAAAGCCTTTCATAGTAGTTGTATGGATAGAGTTCATTTTCCTTTGTCAGGTTTTCTTAAATTGGATATAAACTTGGCATCACCATTCCAGAATGACGAGGCTTTTTCAGGCTATGTGATGGTGTCAGTGGGCTACATAGTTGGTCACAGACTTATGATCTCACTGACTAGATGATTTTGAAGAAGAGAGATGTCAGCAGACTTCTGGGTTTGGGAGAATTTTTATTGTGATGTTTGTTCAATTGTTACTGAACCCTGATTGTTAAGAGGGAAATAATTCAGGAGAGCTTTGTGATCTCCTTTTCTGATTGTGATGTTTGTTTTTACCTTTGTACTGCATTCCATTCTCCCTTCTCAAAAAAAAGTCACCTAGAAACAGATCATCTTCTTTGCCTAATAATCATATAATGGCCTCAGGTCTTTTCCTGCCCTTCCACCCTGCGTCTCAGGGCCATCTGTTCTCTGCAATCCACTTTTCGGGAAAGTCTCCTTTCCCATCTGCTCTCCTTGGGCCTCAGTGTCTGCTCTAAAGATTTATGAAGGCTGCTCTGGCACCTCTTTCCAGTTATTTTTTTAAGGATCAGTAAGCTTTTTCCATAAGTTACTATTTTTTCAGGTGTATTCTTTCATTCTTTCACTCTGGGGGTGGAGAGAAATCTGTCTTTCTATGCTTGCCGGAGGTACTCTGCTTATCAGAGCAAAGATTGACTGGGCTGGCTCTGGCCCAGTCAAGGGTCCTCCTGGCCTTTTGGCCACTGGCAGATAGGCTCAGTGCAGCTCCTTGGGTTCATTCGTTTCCTGTCCTTTCCCTTGTCTCCCTGACAGAGTACAGTCGCTTTGAATCGAAGATACATGACTTGCGAGAACAGATGATGAACAGCAGCATGAGCTCTGGGTCTGGGTCCCTGCGAACAAGTGAGAAGAGGTCCTTGTATGTCAGGTAAGTCTCACTTCTGAACACCAGGCTTTGTGTGGCACGAGGGAAGCTCTCTGCCAACCCAGCCCTTCTTGTTTAACTAGTGGGATAGGGAGTGTATACTCCCAGTACTAAAACAACACTTTGCACTGTATGCTCAGGTTGTGTACTTTATGGTCAGTATCTCCTCCCTTTTGTGATCTGGCTTCTTCCTTTTCACTCCTGAATGACTCAGTATGGGAAATTTTCAGTGTACTCTCTAATTGTAAAAGACTGTTGCTAGTCAGCATTCAAAGAGCACTCAAATGTTCAAAGTACTTTGCTCACAATCTGTGATTTGAGGGGAAACTTGGCATTCCCACTTCCACATATGCATAATAGATATCAGACTTTGTATTCGAACATATCAGCTATCACTGTGTACTGGTACAGGGTCTCTTTTAAGAGACCAAAGAACTGACAGGTTGCTGCATTCTGTTTTGTTTGTTTTAAGTTGTGTTTGCTCGCTCCCTGCTGCACTGGTCTGCTGTAAATGAGTCATGGGACATAGGATGGGATGATGTACCTTCCACAGGAAGGGCGGGTGGAAAGAATATATAGCATTGGATTGCTGCTAAAGCTTTTCAGAGATACTGTCCAAGGTTGAGCTTGTGACCCTTGAGGCACATAATAATACTTTGTCAGGTCAAAGTACAAACCTTGGAGAATTAGATTGCTAAATGAACACTGTGGACTCCTAGAATTAGTGATAGTTTTCTTCTTCCTGCTTGGGCTTCTTGGCAAAACTCCAACAGTCTGGGGTAAGTACATTGTATCTCTCCAAGGGTAAAATCCTCAGAGAAAGAAGTGGTAGGATTACTCCTCTGAGGGGTGTGTGTGTGTCCTCTGAGGCTTGTGTGTTTGTGTGTGTCTGTGTGTTAATGCTTGTATCAAACTCTTGGGTTGAACTTTTTCTAGTGGTCTCTGATACCAGGTGGGGGGCGTGGAAGGGAGGCTACAGTTGCTAGTTGCCTGGCAACATGACATCTATTTTGTCCTTGGGGTTTGAGATGAGGATAGCCAACCAATGTAAATGCTAATTGCAGTTTTTCTCTCAGTGCTTGATTTTCTTTTTCCTCAGTTGCTAGTCCCTGACCCTCCTGCGGGCAGAAGAGCCAAGGGAGTCCAGATTTGAGCCTCAAGCCCACTAGACTCCTTCACGGTTCTTTTCTAGAATGAATCCTCAGCTTGATTCTGTCTGTGTTGAGAGCAGCTTTCTTCACGTTTGCTGTGAGAAAAGGAGAGCGGGAGGAAGGCTGGGCTACTCACTGGTGATCTTTTCAGTCTCCTGTTTTCTGTCACTCAGCCCTTGTTCTGGGTCTGCAGCCTAGACATTGGCGTGCCAATGGGGGGATTCAAATGTGCTATTGCCTCCCTCAAAAGGGTAATACTTACGTGACTTGGTCAGGATTGTTCCCATTCCTGTGCTTCCAGCCCCCGCAGATGTGGCACTCCAGTGTGCGTGGGAAGCTGCTCTTTAGGCAAGATGGTTTCTTTGGAGAGCTTTATTTTTAGATTTCCCCTCTCTGCCTATCCTGCGCTAGAGCTGTCCTCGCCTGGGCAGGGGGAGTGGGGCATCAGCTCCCGACCTACAAGACCTGGAACACCCTTCTCTGGTCCTGGCAAGGGACACATTCTGTCTGACTCTGGGGAGAAGGATGGAGGCTGCACTCTGTTTCTAGTGAAGCAGTTTATACAGTTTATATCATCTGCTATTAACTGTATCTAGGTAACATCTGTGTCCTCAGGAAAGTAAATATGGTTTAGAATAGTGAACATTTGTAGTCACTAGAATTCACCAAGGGAAATAATATTTTATGGCCAGAGTAGTGAGCTAAGGTATTTTGCTAAGCTAACGCTCTACCAAAGCTTGGAGCCTGGCTCACTCTACTGCCTTACATGCCTGTTTTTGGCCTAAGGTATTTTGCTGAGCTAGCCCTCTACCAAAGCTTGGAGCCTGGCTCACTCTAGTGCCTGTTTTTGGCCTTTTTTTTTTTTTTTTAACTCTACAGTGGCTTCCTTTTCTTCAGCATTTAAACATATTCAAGTTTCTTCCATTTTTGAAAAGAAAATTTCCCTCAATACCAACACTCCTGAAAACTATTGTCTGGTCTCTCTTCTGCTGACCACATTTGCCAAATTATGTGCCAGGAGACACTGGTTCCTCTAGATGTTAAGTATTGTGTGAAAAGTCAGTGGTTCAGTAAGTTGGGCAAATGCAGGATTAAACAGAGGGAAATGGGGTTCTTTACTCTGATTAATCTCCAGGAGGGACTATACTAAGCAGTGTTTCTCCAAAGATAGGAGCATAGAAGCCTTATTTGGAGAAATCAGTCTTAGCATCCAGGCTGGAAAATGTTGTAGTCGTCTGTACTCGCTGCTGCTACTTCTTCAAATTGTCTCTCTTTCAGTAGGAAAGAAAGTGTGCATTGGCTTTTCAGCATGATGGTGTGGTCCCAAGCAACTCCAGAAGATTCTGGAGGGGCAAAAGCCCAACTCTTTTGGGGTGACTGGTTCAATGATTCTCTGCCATTGGTCTGACCTCTTCACCACAGTACTTTTCATGAATTTACCAGCTTTCTTCTTTAAAGGCTCTCTTTCTACCTTGCTGACCATTCTTCAGTACGTTTCATTAGCCCTGCCCCATAGATAGCAGTGTCATGTATTTTCACAGCTTCAAATTCTTTCATCATGTAAATGACAACTCTGATCCCTTTATTGAACTCCAGACCTGCGTATCAATCACTTGCTGGACATGTGCCTGGAGCTGCCCTCCCAGTGCTTCAAACAAGCAGTGTGTTCCAAATGGACCCCTCCCCTCCACATACACACACCTTCTCCTCCTCACTGTCCTTATCTTAATTAATTGCATTACCCTATCATGTGGAAAAGGGATTAGATTTGTTCTGTCACCCAAGGCAGATCTCAGTTCTACATAAGGAAGAAAGAGCTAATGATTAAAACTGTCTGAAAATGGAATGGACTGCTTTTGGAGATAGTAAATATGGTCCTTTGTCACTGGAGGTGTTACAGAAAAGGCTGGGCAGCCATTTGTCGGGTTGCAGAGCAGGTTGAAGCTAATGATCTGCTCAGAGGCTTTTAGTAGTTTCCAGTGTCTTCAGGATGAAGGGGAACAAACGTTTAGGGAATACGTGCTCTGCATTAGGACCTCTGTTAGTCTCTTAATAATGCTACACAGTAGGTATTGTTGTTCTCATTTTGCAGGTAAGAAAACGGAAACTCCAGTTAGACAGCTGAGAAGTTCCAAAACTGGAATTTGAACCTGGTTGTTCTGACCAGAATATGGTTCTCTCAGCAGTTCCCAAACCTACTGATAGGAATCAGCTGGCATGCTAATAAACATACAGATTCCCAGGCTCCTCTCCTATCAATTTGGATTCACCAGGTTTGGGGAAATTATTTTTAACAAGTAATCATAATACTTAGGAATGATGACTTATTTGTCACAATAGACGTTTATTTCTGTTTCACTTGAGAACTGAACATAACGCTTACTTTAACTCTGGCTATGTGCAAAGCAGTAAAGCACAAGCTTGAGAAATTAAGTGTGGTTGTGGGGGTAGATTCAAGGAAGCAGTAGAAGTGGTTCCTGCCCTCTAGCAGCTTACCATCCACACAGAAGATAGTGTGCAGCAGGTGGTTAAAGTTAAGGAACCCTTTTCATGGGAGTTTCACCTCTAAGTCTATTCTCTATTGCTTCCCCTTCTGACATGAGCCTCCTCCCTTCCCTTCCCGCAAGTCTCTATCCTCCTCTGGTGTGTATGGGCTCGCAAAACTATTTTGAAGCAAATACCACCCTCTTGCAGCTGCACCAAGGCTGTAGCAGGTGAAGCAACCACAGGGGAGATGGGATTTGTGGAGCAAGTCAGCAGGAGAAAGGACAGATAACAGTGTTTGGAAAATGAGACTTGATTTTAAAGTCCCTAGTGACTTAATGGAAAGGCCTTTCCCACCCTTCGCCATACTAGAAACATCTCTTAAATAGTATAGACAGGGTGAACAGAGGCCCTCTTTGTGCCCAGTCTAGGACCTCTGCTCTTCTGTTTCATTTGCCTTCCACCCTGGAGAAGTCCATAGAAATATGCTTCTCCAGCCTTTTGCTCAAGGTCAGGGTGACCAGGTCAGGTTTAACTCAAGCTGTTCTGATGTTGAGGTAGTAAAAAGACACAGGGAAGTTTAGCGTTCCAGAGACCTTCAAGTTCTATGTTCATATTTAATTAATTAATTTCATAAATAAGCAAAAGACCTTGTCCTCCAAAGGTTGCCAAGAGGTTTGATAGTACATTTGTGGAAATAGTTTTTGAAAGTCTGTTCCTGTTAACCTGGCTACATTCTTTGCAGCCACTGGACAGCATCAGGCATTTTGGGAGTCCTGGTCTTCTGGCTGGCCATCTGCCATCCTAGCCTTCTTCCCGCTCTTGGAAGGAAATCATGCCCTATCTGTAGTCCTGATTCAAGAAACAGTGTCAGAGTCATCAAAGAAAGCTGGAAGATGCTCCTTCTTGTTAACAAGCATTTGTTACACTACTCTGTGCTTAACCCAGGATGATGCTTGAGGGGGTCCAACTTTGTCTTGCTCATTAATGAGTTTCAGTTGTGGATTAAGAGGCCAACAAGGTATAATATTGACAGGCTTCACTATCTGACACAATTTGGAAGTGATGATAATCTGCATCTTAAAAAGCAACAAGAATTTATATACTGTTGGGGGCTACCAGAAGATGAGACAGTTTCATGTATCAGTGATTCTGGAACTGCCTGTCGTATATCCTAGACACCAGTCCTAGACACATCATCACCTCAGCTGATCCAACAGGTGCTGTGAACCCTGAATATTCACACATTATGAACCTGTGAATGCTTCTCTAACTTCAGAATTGCACTCTAAGGACTGAGACCCTGAAGTAGGCTGTGGAGAACAGTGTCCTTCCCTGTTCTCCATGTTCCCTTCTTCAAGATGTGCCAGCGATTCCTGACTGGCTGCCAATTGCATTTGCTCCTCTTGTGATGGCCCATCTTGTGTCTACTTAAATACTCAAGTTTGGGGTTTTGAGTTGCTCTTCAGAAGCTGCTAGAAACTTTGACTTTCACGCTGAGGTCAAGGGATGAGGAATTACTGTCACTGCATAGCTCCCTGTGTATCCTTTAGATGGACCGGGCAAGGGAGGGGCTGCTCAACTTATAAGTAATCTGTGCCCTTTATCAGGCACTTTCTGTCTCAGGTAGCTTGGGCAACTACAACAAAAGACCATAGGCTTGAGCAGCTTGAACAACAACCATATATTTCTCACAGTTCTGTAGCTGGGAAGTCCCAAGTTCTAGGCTCTGACAAATTCAGGTTCTGGTGAGCCCCCCTCTCCCCCCACCCTTCTTGCTGTGTCCTCACATGGCCTTTCCTGAGTGTGTTCTGAGGACAGAGCCAGCTCTCTCCTGTCTTCCTCTTCTCATAAAGGCAGTAATGTTAGGATGAGGATCCCTCCCTCATGACCTCATCTAAACCTACTTACTTCCCAAAGGCCCCACCTCCAGTCACCATCACATTAGGGGTTAGGGCTTCAACATATGAACTTGGAAGTGGGGCACCCAAATATTCAGCTCTTAACACTGACCAGAGTAAGAAAGCAGAATCTCCCAACTGGCATGGGAAGGATATGTCAATACTATGGAAGAACATGGGGCTTCCCAGGTGGCTCAGCTGGTATAGACTCTGTCTGCAGTGTGGGAGAACTGGGTTCAGTCTCTGAGTGTGGAAGTTCCCCTGGAGAAGGAAATGGCAACCCAGCCCAATATTCTTTTTTTTTTTTCCAAATATTTATTTATCCGGCTGTGTTGGGTCCTAGCTGTGGCACGTGGGACCTTCGCTGTGGTGCACTCAGTAGTTTCAGGGCATGGGCTTAGTTGTCCCAAGGCATGTGGGAGCTTCCTGGACCAGGGATTGAACTCGCATCCCCTGCATTGCAAGGCAGTGTCTTACCACTGGATCACCAGGGAAATCCCCCAGTCCAGTATTCTTGCCTGGGGAATTCCATGGACAGAGGAGCCTGGTGGGCTACAGTCCGTGGGGTCAGAAAGACTTGGACATGACTGAGTGACTAACACATTCACTTTCATGGAAGAACCTGTTGCGGGGTGGTAACTGGGAGGGTATTCTGTGCTCCTTACCCCAACTTGGTCTAATCACCATTCACAAATATCATACATGGCCTTAGTCCTCAAAGGGCTGATGGTTTATATTCCCCCAAAGGGATATAATATGAAAGATTAAAACACTACAAGAATGAAATAGCAATAAACATAAAATATTAAGAAAGATCATTGCTAAATACATAATATGAATTTGGAAGAAGGAAATTTGGAGTGGGCACAGTCACAGACAAGGGTGGGACTTGAGTTATGCCTCAGAGGAGCTGCCTGCACTGGCAGCAGATTCTGTACCACTGAACTTACAGGGAAGTTAGTGGGCATCTCTTAGGGGATACTATTTGAAAGATCACCACTTAAACAACATATATTTCAAGACCTTTGATGATGCTTTCTCCTTAGAAAACACAGTAGCATTTAAAGCTGATGTGCTGAAACTTAGCTTGGGAACTTCAAGGGGACAGGCAGAGCCTCTCAGGCCAGGCAGATGGCTGGAGCCACAGGCAGAGAGGTGATCACACGGAAGCAGCTACTTGCCTTTGAGGCTGAAGTGCTGTTGTTTGCTCTGAGAAACCTGCCTGACCAGTTTCCTGCCATTTTCTTTGCATTCCTATTCCACAACACACAGGGGTGACTGGGCTAGATGCTTTTGCTTTTTCTGGATCTTTCAGACCCAAAGTTTAAAATTTAGGACCTAAACTGCAGAGACTTTGGGCCTAGTAATCTGTTTACTTTGAGCTGATTATGTTCCTGCTTTCCCTCTTGGCAGTGGGGTCCCAGCTGAAAGGAAGATTAGGCAAAGTCCCCCAGAGCACATACATCATCCCTGTAGGCAGCTCTTGTTGTTGCTTAGTTGATCAGTAGTGCCTGACTCTTTGTGAACCAATGGGGTCAGGAAGATTCCCTGGAGAAGGAAATGGCAACCTACTCCAGTATTCTTGCCTGGAGAATCCCATGGACAGGAGCCTGACAGGCTACAATCCATGGGGTCACAGGCAGTGGCATTTAAAGCTGATGTGCTGAAACTTAGCTTGGGAACTCCAACCTGCAGACCCTAGGGAGTGAGCATCAGCTTTTTATGCTGGTGTGACGTGGTTCCAGAAGGTGGCTTCATTGCCTGCTTTCTGTTTTTATGTGCCACATTTTCCCTGGGACATGCTCTTTATCCACTCTTAAGACAAGTCAGTATTTTTTGGCCTGGCCATGATGTTTGACAAGTGGCTCTCCTTTGCTTCACAGAGGTGCATGGACATATCCAGGGTTGAGGAATAATCTTTTATGTAGACCACTTGCTGTGCTCTTAGGCTGTGGATGATAATATTTTCATAAGCTTTGTTCTCTCCTGATGTAGTGTTTCCTTCTGACCTGACCAGTCCTTAACTTGGAGACCCCTATGAAATTCTTTTTATTTAGACCAGAAACGGTAAGGAGTTGCTGAGGTTTCTAGTCTCCCAGCACAATCTCTTGTCAATAAGCTCACACATGAGATGGGACCAAAGTGACAGAGTCATTAATTATGGTCTTTCTTGCGGTGTCCAGAGATACATAGGTGTTGTATTTTCCTTCCTGCTCATCCTTGGTTTGAGTCAGAGGTTGGAAAGGTTGGTCGCTGTGTCATCTGGGCTCTGCATGTGTAGGATTTTTGGCTCTGGAACAGTGGTTTATTGCATTTGACTTTCCCAAGTGCTTTCCCTAAGGATAAAAAGGGGCAGGCAGGAGGATATATTCTTGTTGTGGAGAAAGGTGCCCTTTGATCCTCTTACCAAGCCTGACCGGAAGTGTTTGTAACAAGGTGCCAATCCCTATCACTTCCTTATGTTTCTAGGCTGTTGATAAGACAGACTGTTATTGCTAGATGGCTACAGTTTAGCATGCTTCTTAAAGATCTTAGGTAGGTAGTCGATATTTTTTCAAAGTTTATTAAGGGCTAGGGCTAATTTACATACTTTTTCCTTTACATAAAATATATGTCATTTGAAAAGTAGTTTAACTTTACTACTCAGGCCTGTTCTTTTACTGAATTGCCTTCCATATGAAAGTTTAGCCCAGTAATGATACTTAAAAACAAAGAAAGCAGAGGCAATGAAGTCAGTCACACAAGGCCTCCTAAATGAATGCCAGACTCCTTAGCTGGACTCGAGGCTGTCCACAGGCAGGCCCTGGCCTGCTGCTCTCCCTAATACCCTGCCGTATGGCCAAACGGCCAAACGTGGAGACTGGTGACCCCAGCACACACCCTGGGCTGCTTGCCTTGGAGTCTCTGCTCATGCTCTTCCTTCCCACCGGAAGGGCCTCTCCCTATCTCTGTCTTTTGAAACCTGAACCCTGTTGAGGCCCAGTTCAAAAGTCAACACTTCCTCATAGATTCCCCAAGCTCTATGACCTATGCTCCCTCTGAAGACTTGGAGACCTTGGTTTGTCCTGTCCTGTGCCTCTCTCTGTAACACACAGCACAAGGCCAAGACTGATTTTGCTTCTGCATCTCCCGTCGATCAAACACAGTGCTGCCAATTAAAGTCAGTGAGTATGTAAATAATGGAAGAAAGGTATTTTCCAGACAGCCAAGTGGACAGTTAGCTTTTTTTTCTTTGTTAAAAAATGTGACCTTGACTTAGACCTCACAGAATTTTTCTGAGATTTAGGAGCCCTGGTTTGAGTTGACCACCAAACAACTCTAGATGAGGCCCTGTGCATCTCTGGGACTGATTTTCATTGTTTGTGAGGAACTTTTCCAGCTCTTAGTCAAACAAAATTTCAGCAGGAAGAGATTTGGAAAACAAAGCAAGATCACAACAATGGAAGGACTGTTGAAGGAATTTTGAATGTTTAGCCTGGTAGAGAAGACCTAGGCTTTCTCTGGCAAGCTACAGGTGGTCTACATCTCAGGATCGAGTCACAGGTCAGCATCAGGATCGGGTCAGGGGGAACCAGCATCAGCCTCTTTCACAGATCAGCCTGTTCTGAAAAATTGAAAGCGGCTCAAGACTGATTCAAGGGCGGCAGAGGCTCCAGAGGCAGTAATAGCATCCCTGAAGCCAGGACTTGGAGGTTCTCCTGGAGGCTCTCTTTCCGGAAGAGTGGAAGCCAGGAGCTGGGATTGGTCAGGTTCCTGTTAGTCTGAGATCTCCTTCATCCTCCTCAGCTTCAGAAAAATGGCTCAAGCGCCCAAGCACATGATGAAAAAAATGTCAACATCTGATCCTTTGGAGAGGAATAAGAGAGATAATGAAGAATTCCGTAAACTCTTTGTTGGTGGCTTGAGCTCTGAAACCACAGAAGAAACTCTATGGAACTACTACCAGCAGTGGGGATATCTTACAGACTGTGTGGTCATAAGAGATCCTGCCAGCCAGACATCAAGAAGATTTGGTTTTGTCACGTTTTCCTCTGTGGCTGAGGTGGATGCTGCCATGGCGGCCAGACCTCATTCCATCGATGGGAAAAGGGTCACCCCCAAACGCGCTGTCCCAAGAGAGGACTATGGAAAACCAGGGGCTCTTGTCACTGTGAAGAAGCTGTTTGTTTGTAGAATTGGAGAAGACACGGAGAAGCATCATCTTAGAGATTACTTTGAGAAATATGGAAACATCAATGCCATTGAGATCATTAGTGATAGGGAGTCTGGAAGGAAAAGAGGTTTTGGGTTTGTGACTTTTGATGACCACGATCCTGTGGATAAGCTTGTATTGCAGAAATACCATACCATCAATGGTTATCATGCAGAAGTAAGAAAGGCCTTGTCTAGACAAGAAATGCAGGCACTCCAGCATTCTAGAATAGGAAAGGGAGGAGGTAAGGCTGATTTCCTATACTTGCATAGTGGTGGTGGAAATTTTGGAGCTGGACGAGGAAGGGACTTTAGAGGAGGATCTGGAGGTGGGAGCAGTGGTGAATCTGGGGATGGTGACCATGGGTATGGAGGGGGACCAGGAGGTGGTAGTTTGAGGGTTAGTCTTGGTTATGGAGGAGGACCTGGACATGGCCACCAGAATAGGGGCTGCAGAGCGAGAGGAAGGAACGATGGAAGTCAGAATTGCTATAATTTGGGAAATTATAAGCAGAAACCTTCAAAGTACGAGTTACTAAAGAGTGGGAAACTGAATGGTAGGAGGAATATGGAAGGATCATATGGTGGAGGAAACTATTGTCCAGGAGGCCATGGAGAAAGTGGGGATTATGGAGAGATGGCGATACTGAGCTTGTTATTAGACAGGGGCTTGATTGTATAAATCAGGGAGAATGAGAGCCTGGAGGTAACAGAACAGCTTCAGGCTATGGAAATAACAATGTCAAGGAAACTCTCATTTCAGTCATGCATAAATATTTGGTGATGTGGCCCAAGGCATGAGAGCACATGCAGAAAGCCATTTTGTGAATGGACTTAATTATGTAAAAACATTACCGTCTTTGGAGGAAAAAATCATATAAAAAAATGCTTTTGAGATACAATTCTTTCTTTTTGAAATGTCTTTCCAGTGGCCACTGTTCAAGAGTGTAGAAGCATCTCTTTCTTTGATAATGTTAAATTTCAGTGTTTTGGGTGAGATGTGAAAATCCTTTTTCAAGATTTTCCCCAACATTTGGAAAAACTACTAGCTAGAATCATCATGTAATAAGACCTAACATCATTCTTCTAAAAAAATTTAGTTCGTGTGTAAAGAAGCTATTGTACATTGAAGATTTAATAAAATAATTTAAAAGGTAAAAAAAAAAAAAAAAAAAGAGAAGACCTAGGAAAGACTGAGACATTAAATGCTTGCACTGAAAAGAAATTTAGAGAATATCAAAGGAATTTTCTTTTTTAGATAGCAAGTGGGATGAAATGACCTTTGAGGCTTTGATGTTCTACAAAGCTCTGTACTCATTTGCAGTTCCAATTGATAGAAAAGGAAATTCTTGTTAATTCACCTTTTACATTCTCAACTGAGAATGATAATTGTAGTTCAGAATTTCAAATACAACTATTGTGCTGCTATGGTTTTAACAAAATCATGGTTTACGAAAGGCATTGTCCATTCTGTTGTTCAGTATTGCTCATTCACAAATTTATGAGATAGAATGCATTTTATTGGAAAGTTAACTTTTTTTCCTTGTTTCCCAGGGAACTTAGAGCCAAACATGTTCTTCATCTGAAGTAAATGACTAAGTCAGATGTTTGGTTTATTGATTCCTCCCTGCTCCGTGCTTTTTTTTTTTCTTTCTTTTTTTAAAAGTGCCTGGAAGAGTGGTATCTGGTCATGTTAGATGGTGATAAATATTTCTTAATTGATGGATATTCTTAAGAATAGGCTGTTGTATCATCATTAAAAATATTAGTTTTGGAAAATAGTCAATGATATTTCAAATGTTAATGAAACAATTTCAAGTAATAACTAAGGTTGCAAAATAGTATATACATAGCATGTTTTTAACTTAGTGAAATATGTGGGTTTTTGATTTGTGTGTTTATTATACAATACCACAACAGTATGAAGAGTTACTTCTAAGATATATTAAATGTGATTTTTCTTTTTTTAGGCTTTCTATTTTTCAGATGTTCTATGACACGCTTATATTAATTTTTAATGAAATTAATGTATATGGATAGTTAAAAATCTCAAATATTACAATAGCATATGCAAAAAAACCCTTGCCTATTTACCCCTTTTCTTGATACACAAAGGTAATTGCTTTCAAATATTATAACAGAAATAGTAAATCTAAATAGCTATGTGTTAAATAATAGCTACAAAATAATACAGATGTAGAAATGTAGTCAAATGAAAAAATCAGGTATTTATTTCCACCAGGAAAAAAAAATAGAAAAAGTTTATATGAAAAGAGGGGTAGTCATCTATGAACAGCACTTACGTCATGATGTAAAATTCAATATTGTTTAACCAAAAAAATGTGATGTAACAGAATTGGGAGAGCAGAGGAAAAAGGATGGGTGAGTGCTATAGAAAACCAATACATAATGCCTAAAATATAAAAAACAAAACAAGCAAGAAAAAGCAGTTGTTTAGAAATATGTTAGAAAAGAAAAAGAAACACCTAAAAAATTTGAAAGCAGTTCCTTTTAAAATTGACTTACATTTTTTGAAAGTCATAAAAAGGAACACATGCCTGTGGTTAAAAAACAAGTCAAACAGTTCCATTCCTGACACTGCAGTGGGATCTGCTGGCATTCTTGTTGCCTTGGATCTGTACTTATTTGGTTTTTACTTAGCTTGTGTTATGTGTTTTAATATTGTAAAGTGTCTGAAATTCATCTTAGAAGTAAACCAACCTTTTAGTTTTCTTTCAATCTCGGATGTTTAATCAATAACCAATAATTGGATTCCTCATCCACAAAACGTTTATGTCCACTTTACCATATGTACTTCAGCTTCTTACTGCTGTTGCCAAACATCAGTATAGTTCTGGGAGGTGCTAAAATATATATTGGATTGTCCCTTTTATGTTTTAAACTTATAACCAGTAAACTCTCCCCTCTAATCTTCTAGAACCTCATCCTAATCTTTCCTAACTCATTTAAACATCTTCCTTCCCTCTCCAAACTGATTTGTTCTGAATCCAAGCTCTGTTCTTTTCTTTACTACATTTGTTTTAGCCTTTGAAGCTCAGAATGACATTTAGTATTTCTCATTGTCACTTAGGATAAGGTCTTTACCATGCACCTCTTCAGAGGAACCTCTGACAGAATACCTTCCTTTCTTTAGGACGCTCAGTTTCGAATGCAGTGTAAATGCATTCAGATTTGATTCTGTCACACAAAGCCCAGAAAGAACCTCAGGGATGGAGTGCCTCCTTAACCTGCTGACCGTGGCCTCTCTCCTTATTGCTTTGAGTGCGTAAATTGAGGGAGATAAAGGTCTTCCGAGAGCTTCACTGGTGGCTCAGTGGTAAAGAATCTGCCTGCAATTCAGGAGACCTGGGTTCAATCCCTGAGCCATGAAGATTCCCTGGAAAAGGGAATGGCAGCCCACTCCAGTTTTCTTGCCTGGAAAATTTCATGGACAGGGGAGCCTGGTGGGCTACAGTCCATGGGGTTGCAAAGAGTGGGACATGACTGAGCATGCACACACAAAGGTCTTTTGTCAAAGTTCAGGTATTTTCATTTTCACATAATCTGACAGTGATTTCTTAAGGATTGCATTTTAAGAAGTTGGCGGGCCACTTTTCATGGGGATGCAAGAGATTCGGACATGACTTAGTGACTAAACAGCAACAACAGAATTTCACACTCCACAGTTTTACAACCTTCTCCATTTCATTTGGACTGGGCTGCACATGGGGAAATAGCATGTTTTACTTTGCAGCTTCCAGCTGAGCCACATAGCACCGTGCTGCAGGTAGAACTACGTCTAAGTCCTGGAACTAGTTCTGGGAACTCTGCTTGGCTGTGTGTGTAAAGGTGTTAACAGAGAATATGAAGACAGCCTAGATTGCAAGTAGAAAAATACAAACTTCTCACTCACCTGTTTGTGGTGACTCCATATGAGGAGAGATCCAGAGGAGGAGAAAAGTAGATACGTGTAGATGGATTTGTTCCCTGAGCAGGGGAGCTCTGTTGTCAAGTACCAGCTTCTCCAGAGCAGGAGTCAGCGGTGTGTCCTGAAGGATTGAGCTTGTAGCTTTGGTTTAAGTTTGCCTTCAAATCTACCCCCTTTTCCAGTATCTGATCATATATGAGGTCAGATTAATGTTTCTAAGGCTCTTTTGATGTGTCACTTGCTTACTCCCAAATCTTCAGAGGTCACTGGATCAGGTCTGTTCAAGGCCTTCCAAAATTTGCCCCAGATCTTTATTTCTAACCTCATTTTCCATAACACTCACTTACAACCTAGCTGGTCTCCACCTTTTGTTTTCAAGCCTAGATGGTATAGCTCTCTTCCCACCTTCTCCTACCTTCCCATTTAATCTTTATTCCACATGTCTTGTCAGAGGACTTAGGTTCTATCCCAGATTAGTTTGGTGTGTGACCTCAGTCAAATTATTCTTCCTCCTCGAGCTTCCACTTTCCTATACATGAGAGAGAGAGAGAGAAAGAAACTGAATTGGGAGACTTATTTATACAGACCCTGTCAAGTTTATCATTGTGTGGGTCAACATCAGCCTTAGCTTTGTTGCCACAGAACCCAGGGCCTTTTTCACTTTTGTATTTCTATAGCATTTACCATTCATTGTTTGGGATTGTAGTTAACATTTATGTCCTATTTTCAAGTAATTTTTGAAGATTTGTTGTAAACTGAGACAGCCCATTGGCAGAGCTAAATTGTTTCTGGAGGATGTGTCTGAGGGAGAAGACTAGCAAGGGTGTTCTGCTTTGGACTTTCACTTTGTGTCCAGAAGCTGGAGGGAGATGGGAGTCATGAAAGATTTTTTTTCCCTTATGTAACTTGTTGGGAGAATAGAATATTTACATTGTCAAGACTGAAACAAGGATGCAGTCTCCCACAGGATTCCTTCCAGTCTGCTATAAGGCTCCTGGATCTGTGCTGACTCTTTGGGTTGGCCTTCCTCCACCATCCTCCACCACTCTTCCATCCATCTAGGGCTGAGACAACAACTTTATCTTTCGCTCTTCGTTTCCAGAGCCTTGTTTGATTATGACCGGACTCGGGACAGCTGCCTGCCAAGCCAAGGCCTCAGCTTCTCCTATGGTGACATTCTACACGTCATTAATGCATCTGATGATGAGTGGTGGCAGGCGAGACTGGTGACCCCACATGGAGAAAGTGAGCAAATCGGTGTGATCCCCAGTAAGAAGAGGTGAGTTGTCATGATCATGAGAGACGCTTTCTTTATCCTCTTCCTGGTATTGATTTCTTTTTTACCTATTATACTATAAGTGCTTGAAAGCAATGGATGTGCATTATTACTCCTTTTTGGTGTTGAATTGGTGCTCAGGACATGATTATGATTCACTGAGCCAAAGATGGCTGCTGAGACCATGCACTGGCAGTAATAGGACTTCTTTCTCACTCCCACACAGGGTGGAAAAGAAGGAAAGGGCTCGATTGAAAACCGTGAAGTTTCATGCCAGGACGGGGATGATTGAATCTAACAGGGTAAGTGGGGATCCCCAAGGAAGTCAGCCATATGTAAAGAGGCATAAGAAACTTGAAATCTGTTTGGTGGATAAGAGAACTGGGGAGCACAAAAGAATATCTCTTTTTCAGGGTGCTGCCTCTGTCCTATCAGAACACTGACTGCTTTTCAGAAAGCAGAGAAAGGGGGCACCCAAACTCTACAGCCAGGGTTACTCCTCTCAGCTGGGTAACTGGTTCCTGAAGATGTGTTGGAGCTGCACTGTCTGGAAGGCTGTCTTTCTTGGGGCATATGAAAGCATTTGTGGGTATCTCCCTGGCTGTAGACCCTTTTGGAGTTATGGGGACCCTGAATAGAGCCTGGCTTCATCAGCCAGCCAGGAAGGCCAGCCTCAGAGCTCCGACCGTCCTCCAGACCAAACAAAGCATGAGGGCTCTATCCATTCACCCCTTTTCTTCTGTGAGCTTCGCAGGCCAAAGAACTTCCGGAGCAGTAGAGGGAAGAGAGACATGGAGTAGATGGCTCTTTGTTTATCAGTGGCACCTTAGGGAATGTGTCCAGGAGGCTACAGTGACCTTTGTCATTTAGGATGTACCAGTGAGTGCTGTGAGTCTGGATTAGGTAGAAACCTCTAACATCCCTACAACATTTTTCTGTAAACATAATTTTTCCTCTTACATCAACTTTCATTTAATCTCATAGATTCCATTTGTGAGAGGTGGTCTTTTATTTAGCTCACCATTGTCTCCATTTTAGTTTTTCTTGCATGCTTTAAAATCCATTGTTCTGTTTTTTTTTCTTCTGTCCTTCCCCTCCATCTTCATGTTCTTTCACAGTCGATCAAACCGAAACGTAAAAAGAGTTTCCGCCTCTCTCGAAAGTTTCCATTTTACAAGAGCAAAGAAAACATGGCCCAGGAGAGCAGCGGACAGGAACGTAAGTAGCAGCAGGGAACAGAGAGCAGACCACCCACAGCCCCACCCTCTCTGCCTCAGTTGCACTGAAGACTGGGAAAGTGTGTTTTGTGTGTGTGTGTGTGTGCACATGCACACACGTGTCCATCCGTCCATTGTGTGCATGCATGTTTGTGTGTGTGTATTTGCAGAGTCAGGGTAGAAATTGGTCTGTACAGGGTGACGTTGGGTCTTTTTTGTCCAACTCTTCTGAAAGGATGTTGGAGGCTCTGAGGTAGAAGTGATTGCAGGGGGGCCCAGTGGGAAGTCCCGGCACTACTAGCGTTGGGAGTGCCAGGCTGAGCTCTGCTCTGGTGCTGATGAGCAGTTACCAGCTACTGTGTCAAGTTTAGAAAATGGTTTTTCAAGAGAATTAAGTCTAGGAACTCAGTGTTGCTCTCCCGGCTTCTTTCGCTTGTGTTTTCTTTCCCTTATCTTTGCTCATCTATGTCAAGAGAAGAGCCTTTTCTTATCTGGACACTCGGAGTTGGGCTGAGTTCTTGAATTACGTGCATGTGCCTATACACACAGAATGTTCACATGGCTCTAATAGACTCAACTGTCTTCCCAGAGTGATTACAGAGCCAGCTTTCAAAATAAAATCCTTCTTGCTAAAAGGAATTGACACCAAACAGGAATTACTTAACATTGTCCAAATAAAGGTTTATTGAAGAAACGCAAAACTGGTTTGGTAGAAAAGGCCATAAAGCTGGGCTAAGTTAACTTGCAACGCTGAGAAATATTCTTTTTCTGCCATGTGCCTCAGAAATTAACTGCTCTCACCCTAACCTTAAACACCAGGTCAGGCTGTTGAAATGTTTCTCATGTGGCTCATGGTGAATTGTAAACCTCTGTCCTGGGCTACTGGGACAGGAAACTAGTTCTGCAAGGGAATGTCCTTTTTCTAGGCCAGCGTGTTTCGTGGTCATGGGATACGTGGGTCTGGGGTGGTAGCTGTTAGATTACAAGGGTGCCCTTGTCCCAATAGAGGTTAGGGCTCACAGTCCTGGGGAGCTCAATAAGAAGGCAATCTGAGATAGAGACCTGAGGTAAGGTTGCCACCGTTCACCAGACAAATTCCAAAAGTTACCCGCTGAGCCCAACCTAGGAGGGTTCACTGTTGAGTGGCCTAGCTGAATGGGGGAGGGAATTGGCTGTCGGATAAGAGTTGAAACTGCCTAGTGCTTATTCTTCAGAAGCTGAGCTCATCCCCTGTGGTCTGCACAACTCATGTCAGCTTGGAAGGCCACACCTCAGACTGCACGAAGCTTTCCCTGAAGGGTTTGGACAGAGCAAGTCAGTATTGGGAAACTCCTTGGGATGATGAGTATTGTACCTGCCTCTCTACCACACATAGGTGTTTGATTTTTCATTCAGCTTCAGAGGGAAATGATGATTTCAGGGGCAAAGCAGTAATGGCTCTATAACTACAAATTTAGTCAAAGCAGGTACTCCAAGCCTTGGTAAGTCACCTGTCTGTCTTGTCAGCCCGTGTAGGCTCTAGACCACCTCAAAGAGGTCATTCACTCCGAGGCCCTCTGGCAGCAAATTGGGCAGCATGAAGTCCAGGCATTTTATCTGACCCGGGACGTTCTTCCTGTGCAAAGTTCTTAACCTCACTGTAGCTATAGGTCTTCATGGTATTTCATACTTCTGTCACTGATGCTCACCTGTCTCTCTATTCTTCCTTCCCCTTGTCTTTTTTCTCTATTTTCTTTCTTCTCCCCAATTCTTTCCTGCCCTCCCTCCCTTCTTCCCTCCCTCCCTCTTTGTTCTGCTGTCTGTGAAATTAGGACTTCCCTGGGTTAAGTGACGATTATTATGGAGCAAAGAACCTGAGTAAGTCAAACTTGCATACTGTTCACTGTATTTCTGGCATGAGTGGAGATGCTGGGGGTGGGTGGAGGGCACGGCAGTGCAAGAGTCTGTGAGGGTGAACGCCACCACAGAAGGAAGTGGAAGTGGCTCTGAGTGTCACACTTTTGCTCTGGATCCCTGGAACCATAATAAAAGCCTATCATTCATGTCTGTTTTTCCCTTTTGTACCTTGAAATGGTGTGGAGCTGTCTTGGCATTCCACTTTACAAGTGAGGGGGGCAGCAAGTGCTTCTCCAGGGGTGACCACTCAACTCATCTCTAGCCTGTTGTTGAGGTGAGGGGTGCCTGCCCGGTGTATTCTTCTCCCAGTGACACAACACTAAAGGATTGGGCTTAAGATTTAGCTGTTTTAGTCTGTCTAAACAGGGGGTGATAGTGCTGTGAAGCCCTTTACCCAGCAAATATCTGGGATGTCCCGGCAGGTTCAGGGCCTTCAGCAGATGGTGTGGGCTGGCTCTCCAGAGCGTCTCTAAGGGGCTGAGTGGGTGGGGGTCTCAAGAGCGTTTTATGGACTATGTATATTTAGTGCTTTAGCTTGGAAAACTGACCATCCTCTCATCTCTGGAAAATAATCTTAGAGTTGAAAAAAGAAGGGATCTAGATGACAGGGCCTTATCCTCCCTGCTGTGCACACAGGTGCGTGTGTGCACACATGCGGCCATGCCCTGCGGGTTCTGTCAGCGAATACTCTCCTTCCATGAATAATAAAGGTATAAGGGTAAAGGTGCTTCCTCCATGGCTTACTCAGGAACTAGCATGGGTGACTCAGCCAGTCTTTCCTGGGGCCACAGCATATCACAGTCTGGAACAGTGTCATCTTGGCTGAAACGAGCAATGCCTCACTCCATGGTTTGTTTTGTTCATGTTTCATCTCCATTTGCCTGTCATCTTGGGAGTAGTGCATTTTGTTTGGGCCAAACTGTGCTTTGTGCCTCCTGTGAGTACAGTTGCTCTGCCCACTCAAGATATGGGTAGGTCCCAACAGTCTGAGACAGGAGGATCATCTTATCTTCCATGTGTTCTTCATTTGTTGTCTCTGTTTTCTCGTCTTTTCATGGATGGAGGAGCATCCCCTTTCACCACTGGGGCTGAGCCCTCCTTCCGGGTAGCGATGGCAGGAGGGCTGTTGGTTCCACCAAAAGGCCAACATGTCATTCCCTGGTGACTGTTCATTCAGCCCAGTGCTTAGCCTCCTAGTCCTGAAACACTGCACAATTCTGTTCTTCAGGGGTTCTATCTGGGGAGGTGATTCAAGAGCAGCCTGCTCACTGGGCTCCTCTTTGCTACTGTCACTGCCTTTCCTTTCCTATTGATAGCATTGGGAGATGCATTCTGAGATAGGATTTGGAAACCATCCAAGTCAGTTCTCTTGATTCAGATGAAGAATGGAAGCTGGTAGTCTATAATGGAGGGCCTTGGAAGACTGAAAGCACCCTGGGGACAAGTATGAGGTGGCCAGGGTCTCAGGATTGGAGCTGCACCTCTCAGCTGGTAGCCTGATGTGGCAGGCCTCCTGTGGCCTGACTTGGTTGGCAGCTCAGCGTCTGGCTCTTGGAGCATTTGAGTTTTGTGCTGTGTGTGACCTCTCAGTGGTGTGTTCTGAATCAGAGTCTCTTTCTTGTTGGCTTGCAGAGGGAGTGACATCCAACACCAGTGACAGCGAAAGCAGTTCCAGTAAGTGTGTGTCATTCTTCCCCATGGCATGTAGCTCTACCACGTGTCCCAGCCATCCTCATTCCAGCATTGCATGGCTGCCATATCTGTTCAGAGGCTAGTGCTTCTTTTAGCCATGTACACTTGGAGATCCTGGAAATGCTGTGGCCATTTTGTCCCTGTGGGATGGGTTTTAGGCTGTGAGTTAAAGGAGAGAATATATGCCCTGCACTTCTGGCCAGGACTTGACTTAGAAGCATCCCTACTGTAGGCACTTGGGGCTGTAGGTGCTGCCAGTTTCACATATTTGCTCAGAGACCAAAAGGAGAATGGCTCCTGGGGGATATTGTCCTGAATTGCCTTTCCAGGTCACTAGTACCTCCTGGGTGAAGGCTTGGTGTCTTTGCCTTTTTGCTGGGCTAAATGACCAGGTGACAGCTCAGGTTTCCTTCAGAAATCCTGTGACCAGGCCAGAGAAGCCACAATTCAAAGCCCATGAAGTTTTGGACTACTGGCCTTTTAGGAGTTGTAGCTAGAGGCCCTGAGAATGCATCCCAGAGCTTGATGCAAATATCACTGCCTTCCCTAGCACTGCCATCGGTCACTTTGCGACCTTCTAGTACACAGTACCCGGAGAAGGCAATGGTAGCCCACTCCAGTGCTCTTGCCTGGAAGATCCCCATGGATGGAGGAGCCTGGTAGGGTGCAGTCCATGGGGTCGCTAAGAGTCGGACACGACTGAGTGGCTTCACTTTCACTTTTCACTTTCATGCACTGGAGAAGGAAATGGCAACCCACTCCAGTGTTCTTGCCTGGAGAATCCCAGGGACGGGGGAGCCTGGTGGGCTGCCATCTATGGGGTCGCACAGAGTAGGACACGACTGAAGCGACTTAGCAGCAGCAGCAGCAGTACCCAGTACCAACTTGCTTGGTGACTCTTAGGAAGTCCTCATCATTGCTAGGATAGACGGAGCTCTCCTGTGTGGGACGAGCAGGGCTCAGTACTGCTCTTAAAGGGCACTGGGGACCATAGCCCAGCCTTGTGCCACTTTTCTGGGTACTTCTTCCAGTGCAGGGAAATAGGCAAACCCTAAAAAGGTTAAAGTTCAGCTGCAGCTTTGGGGACCTGCACGAGTGCCCTGACTTCCTTGCCCACAGATGAGGGACACAGGCAGTGTGTCCCCATCACTTGAAGCTTTTCCTGTGATTCTTTCTGGAGCAAGAGGGCAACTGAGCAGAGCTGACTGTTAGCTATAAGAAGAGTTCTAGGACATTGGGGTGGTTTTTGGTGGAGGCTTAATGGCTTCTGGGTCATGTTCCTTTGCTCAGCTATATTTTGCTGAACAAGAGGACTCCTGACTCCTGTCTCAGGGGTGATGAATGGTTTCCTGTGCTTTCATTCCAGTGGGCAGTAGACAAGCCCATGGCACAGTTGTTACCAAGAACCAGTTGACAAGACTGTTTTCTGGTGGAGGTTGGGGTGCAGTGACTATTGTAGGGAGATGAGGATACAAGGAGGCAGATTATAAAGTGCTAACATGTCTTCAATTTTTGTTGCAGAAGGACAGGAGGATGCTATTCTGTCATATGAGCCAGTGACACGGCAAGAAAGTAAGCCCCCTTCTGAGAGTCTTGCCTTTGAGCTAATCTGGTAGTCATGGGACCCAAACCAGTGGTTGGTCATGGAGAGACAGAGGAGAGATTGACGAGAGATGGCGAAGGTCAATTTCAGTGGGTGTGTGGCCGCTGCTAAAAGAGAGGCTCTGGTCCCTCTCTTCAATGGCTGCTCTGAAAAACCTTGCTCAGCTGTTGGTGCCCATGCACAGATTTCTCCTGAATCTGTTGGAAAGGGAGACGCTTCTGATTTCATACTTGCCTTGGACTTACTTAGATGTTCTCAAATTAAAGCCTCTTTGATGTCTTTGTAGTTAAAAGGCAAAATGGTTGAAGATGTGCTGCTCTGTGTGAGCGGTGGCTCCAGCACCTCATTGCTCTAGGCAGACGAGGAGGGAGGTCAGGCTGTCTGGTGAGGGCCTCACTGACTGTCTCCATGCTCGCTCTCCAGTTCACTATGCAAGGCCTGTCATCATCCTGGGCCCCATGAAGGACAGAGTCAACGATGACCTAATTTCGGAGTTTCCACATAAATTTGGATCCTGTGTACCACGTGAGAGCCCAGGGTGTCTTTGGGGGGGGAGGCGTTGGTGTCCTGGGAATTACTGTTGCTCTCATGTTTTATGGAGAGGGCCTGCGGCTGGGTTCTAGGTATCTCTGGGAATAGGGTACATCCAACCCCCCAGAAGAGATTAGGCAGCCATATATTCCCCCGAAGCTGTCCCAGCCCACTGGCACAGCTTCTTAGGCTTGCCGGCTCCTGGACCACATTTGTCACCATCTCTCTGCCAGATCTTGGCCCAGGAAACCCCATCTTTCTGGTCCAGTTGAAGCTAAAGCAGATGGCTCCTTGTGCATGTGAGACCTGGTGATTAGAAGAGATATAGGCAAGATAAACTTCTTCCCAGCCTCTTTCCCCCATTCATCTGGAGTGACTCTGGGGCCCTGCAGGGGGGAAACAAGTCAGCCCTCGGTGGCTTGAGGTAGGACATTGTCCTTGTGCCACAGAGCATTTCCTCTGTTTCTACAGATACTACCCGGCCTCGGCGTGATAATGAGGTGGATGGGCAAGACTACCACTTTGTGGTCTCCCGAGAACAGATGGAGAAGGATATTCAGGACAACAAGTTCATTGAGGCAGGCCAGTTCAACGACAATCTCTATGGGACCAGCATCCAGTCAGTGAGGGCAGTTGCGGAGAGGGTAAGGAGAGAAGTGGTTGCTCTACAAAATTACCCCTGAAGGGAGCACAGAAATGTTCATGCCAGAGTGCCGCATGGATCCTCGTCCTTCCAGCACATGGCTGGTGGCAGTGCTGACCAAAGCCACGCCTGTTCTGCACATTCCCAGCCCCTGGTTGGAGACGTCTCCTCTGTGCAGCTCACCCCAGAGTATCACCCTGGCTGCATCTCCAGATGGGGCCTTTTCTGGATAGTAGGAGCCAAATGTGGAGCCTGGGTACCTCAGAGGTAGAATCTTCCAGGCCTCTCTAGGTGGCCCCACATTTCTCACAGGTGGATGTTGGGGTCAGCACCATGGGTAGATAGGGACTAGGTGGACTGATGGCAGCCCTTTCTTTTTCAGGGCAAGCACTGCATATTAGATGTTTCTGGCAACGCTATCAAGAGGCTGCAGCAGTCGCAACTTTACCCCATCGCCATCTTCATCAAGCCCAAGTCCATTGAAGCGCTTATGTAAGTATTTGCTGAGATTCTCAGCCAGGAGAGGGCTCTGGAAAGACAATGAAAAATCAAGTGGTTTGTTGGGCAGGGGTAAGACTCAGCGGGTACTCAGTGGAAAGTCTGTGTCCCTCTCTGTTCACTGGGGGCTCCTTTGGATTTGTGTCCTCATGCTTGTACCCCTAGTTGAGCTTTAAGACCTAGAAGTTTGGGGAAGATGTTGAGCCTTGGGCCACTACTGCTCTCAGAGGGCAGCTAAGAAGCTTTCCAGGGAGCCTGGAGCAACCCTTTATGTTAATCAAAACATAGAACCTAGTTTGGTACCATGTTCTTCTGTATCTTTGGAAGGGAAATGAACCGAAGGCAGACATATGAACAAGCAAATAAGATCTATGACAAAGCCATGAAACTGGAGCAGGAGTTTGGAGAATATTTCACAGGTAAGTCTCCCCATTGTGCAGCTGGGGTAATGTGGGAGCAGGCAGATACCTATTCTATGAGGTTTTTCCAAGAGGCCTAGATGCCTGGCACAGTTTCTGGCTGCTTTTGAGCTCGAGCATTTCCAAAGTACTCGAGTGCCCTCTAGCCAGAGTAGTTTAGCCAGTTTATAGTTTGAGCCATCATCATCAAATGCTTTGTTTTGTACAGTCTGTCTTCATGTCTTCCTGGGCTGTAGCTCTCTGTTTTAGTTTGTTTCCCTCCCCTCCAGGCTCCCTCATCCAGCACTGGCTGCTTTGCATGTTTTATGTGCTGAGTGGGCATTTGTTGATGATGATGGTTGCCTGGTGTGGTGTTCAGGTGTTCTCTGTCAGTGTGTGCACACACAGGTGTGCATGTTTATATGGTTACCTACTTTAGAAGGGCAGTTCCTAAAAGGTTGGGAAGGTTTCTGTGTAATATGTTGCTTACCTTTTGAAGTATGGTGACCTATGTGTGCAGGTTGATGCTGAGTAAACTCTAGCTGGTGATGCTGCAAAGTTAGCTGGCCACAGGATTCATCACTGTTCTCGCATGCCTTGGGTACTGGAGCTCCCTTTTCTGTCAGCAACTGTGTCCTTGTTTGCTGCACTGACGTCTGACATAATGCAGATGTGATGGCCCCAGGAGCATTGCATCTTGCTAGAAATTGTGATTTGCAGCTCCTGCTCTGGATAACCAGGATTTTCCAAGTCTTCCAATGAGGCTGCATCAGAATTGCCAGCTGCTGGCCTTATGGCAGC